>NW_027397122.1:8170040-8240132 GCF_003265705.2 Callorhinus ursinus | reverse complement strand
TCCAGACTCAACAAATGGTGGTTTCCTAATGGTCATTCGCAATGTGGAATTTGACAGCCCCATCAATACACTTCTCATGTTCTAAAGCGCACCAGCTTCCTTATGCTGCATGTCGGCATGGTGTGCCTCAGCGTGTCTGTAGCTTGGGATGGCATCTTCTGTAATCAGCATGTTGCTTATGTAATTGTTATACTTTTTTTAAAAAAAGTTCTATTTGAGAGAGAGCGAGAGCAAACGTGTGTGCATGGTGGGGAGGGGCAGAGGAAGAGGGAGAGGGAATCTCAAGCAGATTCCCCTGCTCAGCGCAGAGCTCGATCCCACGACCCTGAGATCATGACCTGAGCCGAAACCAAGTGTTGGACGCTCAGTTGACTGAGCCCCCCAGGCGCCCCTTGTTATACCTTTAATCTAGTCTGACACCTGGTACCTTTTGGTTCTGCCTTCACATTTAATGTAATTATGGAGAGGCTTGTGTTTGCCGCTTCCCTGTTTGTTTTCTGCTTCTCTTTTGTGCTTTATTCCTCCTTCGTCTGTCTTCTTTTGGGTCGAGTGCTTGTAGGGTTCCGTCATGTTGCTAACCACTGCGCAGGTTGCAGGACGCACCCATAACTTGTCACAGACAGCCATGAATCTACTGTTATGCTCTTTCTCATCTGCTGCAAGAGCCTGTCAGCAGTAGTGGTCCACGGATGCTGCCTCCTGTCTTTGCAGAACTTTTGACATTTTATTCCTGTACATGTAATAAAGCCAACATCATTATTTTTGCTGTAGACCACTGAATTTTTACCTTTTTATATTGAAATAATTTTAAGTTTACAAAGAAGTTGGATAAATAGTACACAGAGTACCCAGTTACCTTTTACCCAGATCCCCCAATTGTTAACATTTCTAAGCTATTTAAGAAGCAATTGCATGGGGCGCCTGGGTGGCTCAGTTGGTTAAGCGTCTGCCTTCAGCTCGGGTTATGAACCCGGGGTCTTGGGATCAAGCCCCGAGTCAGGCTCTCTGCTCAGCAGGGAGTCTGTTTCTCCCTCTCCCTCCCCCTGCTCGTGCTCTCTCTCTCTCTCTCAAGTAAATAAAAATCTTAAAAAAAAAAGAAAAGCACTTGCAGACACGATGCCCCATGACCCTTCATCCTTCAGCGTGTGTTTTCTCAGTACAGGGACTATCCCACCTCAGTAAGACCATCCAATCAGGAAAATCACATCAATCCTTTATTGCCATCTGATTCACGGACCCCATCGAAACTTGCTGATTGATGTTGATTTGCTCCATTTCTGGTGATGCTGACTCATCACTTGCCAGGTTTCTACATTTTTAAAAAAAGATTTATTATCTATTTGAGAGAGAGACACACACACAGAGACAGAACGCTCGAGCATGCAGGGTGGAGGGGCAGAGGGAGAGTCTCAAGCCGACTCCATGCTGGGCACAGAGCCTGACCTGGGGCTTGATCCCATGACCCTGAGATCATGACCTGAGCTGAAATCAAGAGTCAGATGCTCAACCAGCTGTACCACCCAGGTGCCCCAACCAGGTTTCTGCATTTATTTATTTTAATTAATTAATTAGGGAGAGAGAGAGAGAGAGAATGAATGGGGGAAGGGGCAGAGGGAGAAGGAGAAACAGACTCCCTGCTGAGCGGAGAGCCCAACGCGGGGCTCGATCCCAGGACCCTGAGATCATGACCTGAGTTGAAGGCAGACGCTTAACCATCTGAGCCACCCACGCACCCCTAGGTTTTTGCATTTTAAAGTTCTTTTACTATAATTTTTTACTATTAACTTTGAAGCTCAAATTGTCCCAAACTCAACCAGTAGGAGCCATTGTAGGCAGGCTCTGATGTCTTTTTATTTTTAATTCTGGTCAAAAACCCATAACCTACCATTTACCATCTTAACCACTTTTAAGTGTGCAGTTCAGTCATGTTAAGTGTATTCATGTTGGTGTGTGGCCGGTGACTTTTGACTAGTCCCCAGTATTCTTTGAGCTCTCGCTTATGTTTGCTACAAGATGTTCTAGGCTATTCTGCTACTTTCCTGCCCTGGCCCGCCGGAACCAGACATTTATCGGAGGAGCTTGGTTGCTTTCAGTGGAAATGGTATCTAGAAACCAAGATCTGACTGTAGATGTGCTCATTGCTGTGGGGGTGTTACTTCTATTAGGGGACTAGGGACCTCTTTGGGGTTATTCTTGACGATTTTTTTTTTTTTGAGATCTTGCACTGTACATATGTCGTTTCTTTATTCCTCATTGGGGCTCAGTGGCATTTTCCCTTATGGATTAATGCAATTCATTTCAACAGTAGTCTGTTTATAGAATTTTACATTGCCATTTTGCTCTAACACAACATGCAGAGATGAGCCGTCTACTAACCCTTCACGTGTGTACGTTTATCTATAGGATTAAGTCCTGAAAATGCAATTGTTAGGAAGCTTTATGTACATTTGTAATTTTAGTACATACTGATAAATTGTTCCCCATATAGTACCGGTTTTTATTCTTAACATCAACCTATCAGAATGCGTGCTTTCAAATATCCTTGCTCACATGACACATCACCAGACTGTTGAATACTTGCCAAGCCGATAGATGAAAATGGTATTTGCTAATAATTTTGGGTTTTACTTTCCAAAATGAACCTAACATCTTTTCTTACGAAAAAATACATTTATAGCTCAGAAAAATAGCAAAATATATTCAAGAAAAAAGGGGGAAAAATCCTGTCTGCTAGGAATAACTATTAAAGCTTTTCAGATCACTTTCCTAGGTGTGTCTACTTTTCTGTGCACGTACAGTTTTACTTCCTTGGCTTCATTTATTTGACACTTGTTTAATGCCCAGTGGGTACAGTGCTTTCTGGGGAATTGTTGCTGCCTTCCTGAGACTCCTTCGCCATCTTTGGGGGGGCTCTTAGTGCCACAAGATAGAGACCTGAGTGCTGTAAGAAGGAGCACAGGGTGGTGGGTCAGGATGTGCACTGTGCAGAGTGAGTGGATTCTCTGAAGGGCCCACCCCCTTGTCGCGGGAACTCTGTCATGTGGTTCTGTGGCTGGAGAAGTAGGGCCCTCCCTGGCTCCCCCTGCTGGGCTGCTCCTTGTTGGCCAGCACAGATTTCTGTAGCTACATCTGGCGCCGGGAGAGAGAGAGTGACTGAGCACACCCCCGAGGTAAGGATCAGGAACAGATTTATCCTGGAAGGAAGTCGAAGAGTCAGGGTAACTGGTTGTGGATATCCCTTAAGAAGATTCTGCTGTGTTTCAGTGCCTGTTACACAGAGACATCTGGTCGCCCCTATTTCTGGGGTGACCCTTGTGTGTCTACATAGAGGGCTCTTGTAAGTTTATTCCTAGAGCTGGAACTTTGCTGTAATTACCAGGGGCAGAAAGCCCTGTCACTGGTATCACCTGGTATATATGCAGAGAACACATGCCCCATCCATGAATCTCCCAGAGTTCCCTGCGTGGGAACCCTCATTTCCAGAGCTCTTTGCACATGTCGGGATCCTGCGTGCCATAAGAAACTTGTGCTTGGCTCCCCGGAGCCACAGCATTTTGGGAGGGGCGCGATGTGACCTTTTTTCGGGGTCCTGGACGACCGGCCTGCCTTGTCTCCCCAGTCAGTGGTGGCACAGCACGGCCTCACCTCCCTCTTCCTCCGGGGCTGGGTCTTGGCCACAGGAGGAGGGGCGCCCCTGATTGGTCTTCTGTTTGTTTTTTCATCTACGGGACTGCTCCTTTTCTCTGCGTTTTTTCACACCTGGCCTTCATTGGCAAACGTCCTAACCTGTATAATGCGGGTCCTTCTGTTTGCAGTCTTGTAAAGCGTGTGTTGTTTTCGTGCTTTTTTTTTTACACCTAAGAGTTGCAGGAGTGGCACCAGGAGCTCCCGTGCCCCAGCGGAATGAATGCGGGCGCCAGGCGCTGCGGAAGCCGGCGGCGTGGGGGCTGCCCGCCCCTCGCTCTTGGCAGCTGCTCGGTGGCTTCACACTCCTCACTGCCCGCTCGCTGGGGGTGCGGCGGGTTTTCAAAGGCTTTCCTGTTGGTCTCCCCGCGGTCGCCCGTCACCGCGGGGTCAACCTGAGCCGGCGCTGCTGCTCTCGGCCTAGCCTGCGGGGGCTTCGGGTCCGGGCGCGTGCGCGGGCTGCGTGGCTAGGCGGTCACGTGCCGCGGGGAGGAGCCTGCGTGGCCCCGCCCTTGGGCGTGGCCTCCAGGGATGGTGGCGTTCGTCGGGGCGGGGGGGGGCGCGGCCCTCCCGAGCCCGCGGTGTGGGTGCGGGAGCAGGGGCGCCCTGCGCTGTGCCCAGCCCTGTTTAGGGAAGCGGCTGGCTTTGTCCCTCGGGGGGTGCCCTTTCCCTCTCCTGCTGGGCTTGGCTGGGGCGGGTTTCACTTACGGGCATGAGGTTGGGGGCCTCGTCAGAATGCGGGTAAAATGGCCACTGCTTTTTTTTTTTTTTAAGATTTTTATTTATTTATTTGAGAGAGAGAATGAGAGAGAGAGAGCATGACGGGGGAGGGTCCGAGGGAGAAGCAGACTCTGCGCCGAGCAGGAGCCCGATGCGGGACTCGATGCCGGGACCCCAGGATCCCGACCTGAGCCGAAGGCGGTCGCCCAACCAGCTGAGCCACCCAGGCGCCCCACCACCGCTGCTTTTTATTCTGTGGGAGCTCCTGTCCCTCGCCCCGTTGCCTGTGTGGGCTCTCCTCTCACTGCATTCCCTGCATATGCACGCCTACCCCTTCCCAGTCCCTCTGTGGGTGCTCCTTCCCCTCAGGTTGCTCTCCTGTTGGTTTCTGTGTGTTTGGCTCAAAGCGACGGGGGACGCTAGCAGGGCAAGCTCTTGGGTCAGAAGGTTGGAAGAAGGTAGGTGCTGGGGAGGCCTGGGCTGCAGGGCTGTTGCCAGAGCTCCTGGCGGCTGTGAGGCTGGTCACAGGCACCAGGCGGTAGCAGGGGCTCAGCCTCAGTGCTGCCTGACGTCCTTCTGTAGAGGTGTCTGCAGGCATTTGGCCGCCCTGGGAGGAGGTAGCCGAACGCCCCGATGTGGACACAGCGTGTCCCGAGAGGTTGTGAGGTGTTGGGCGTCCTCTCTTGGTGGGGGCTCTGGGGCTTGCATGTGCTGGGCCTTCCGCGGTGCTGTCCCGATGGCTCCCAGAGGGCCTTAGACTCTGCCTGTGTCCCGACTTGCCCTGTGCAGGTGTGCAGAAAGGACAGGTAACCCTTGCAGGTGATTCTCTGGAAGCCATCAGTCTGCCACGACTCCCACCAGGATGGAGGCCACCATGGCTTGGCACGTGCCGGCTTTGTGTGGCCGATGGAGTTCAGACAGAGCACCGTGGCTGGTTGCAGGCAAGCTGATTTTCGGCTTCTCCTCCAAGGGCACAGCTTCTTTCAGGAGGCCTGGTGGTGTCCGAGGCGGCGGACCATGCCAGGTGCTGTGGGGCCAGCAGCCCTGCTGTTCCAGACTCCGTGCACCAGTGGCTTCTGGCCGGGTGGGACCTCGGGCCCAGACGTGGGCTCAGTTGTGCATCTGGGCCCCTTTAGAGGTGCCAGCCACTCTCAGCCGTGCACTCGATGCCCTGGGGCTTCTCTTCCAGTTACTTGTGCTGATGGAAACAGCAAGTCCAGACGCACCATAGCCTGTGTTCATGTCTGTATAGGAACATGCAGGGTGGGGGTGGCATGGGGGTGGCATGGGGGGCCGCCCCCACCCCTCAGTTCCTGCACCCCAGGCTGGGCTCTGGTTTGGCTGCCATGTCCCCTGCCCACCTGTCAGCAGCCCCTCCAGCCAGCTTTGCTTGTCCCTCTGTCCCGTGGAGCTCTGGCCTATCACAGAAGAGAAGGTCCTGGTCCCAAGGGTAAGTGCATGCTCTAGGGCTAGAGTTAGCAGAAACGTCTGAAATGTCTGTGAGACAAACTCCTGAAACGCAGAAGCACGGGCTAGAAGTGAGAGACATCCTGTGTTTGGATGGGATTGGTGGCCTCATGACTGTGTCCATTCCCACCCCCTCCCCCCCGAGTTCATTTATGATCCCAGGGAAAAAGTCCCTGGGCTCTTCTCTGGAACCAGACTACTTGAGTGGAAGCTCATCTGAGTTATGAGCAAGCAGGAACAGCCAGAAAACTGTGAAAAAGAAGAGCGACGTGAGAAGCAGCCTAGAATGGGTGGGGGTGCCGTGCCCCTACTGGGTGGTGTGGGGTTGTCTTATGATGAGCTGTGGGAACAGAGGGGGAAAGTCAGAAATAGTCTGCTCTCTGCAAGGAGCTGAGTGTGCAGGACAGCAGGGAGATCTGACTCTTAGCGAGTGGCGTGGGCTAACAGGGTCACCATACAGAAAAGGATAAAATAGGTACCTGTGCCCCAGGATGAGCGACAAATGTGCTCCGAAATTTATTTATTTATTTATTTATTTATTTTATTTATTTATTTTTTAAAGATTTTATTTATTTATTTGACAGAGAGACACAGCAAGAGCAGGAACACAAGCAGGGGGAGTGGGAGAGGGAGAAGCAGGCTTCCCGCGGAGCAAGGAGCCCGATGTGGGGCTCGATCCCAGGACCCTGGGATCATGGCCTGAGCCGAAGGCAGCCGCTTAACCGACTGAGCCACCCAGGCGCCCTGTGCTCCGAAATTTAAATAAAATAATTAAGCCATAAAAGAAAAGACCAAAAGACCTGACCACGTAAACATAAAGTAGAAAGACAAATCAAGAAAACATTATTTGCACCTTAAAAAACAGAAGGTAAATGTCTCCTAAATAAGGTGCTTCTAAAAAAAATGGAAAACAACAGCCAGGGGCTGAGGGGAAAAACAGGCGAGAGATGGGAACACAGGGTTTGCAGAAAGAGAAACACAAATGGCTTTTAAAAACGTGAAAAGGCAAGTCAGACTCTTGAATAAAAGAGAAATGCAAATTCAGATCACTTGTGGCCACCTGTTTACCGCCTCCCCCCTTCCCCCAGGCCAGCAGAAACCCCAGAGTTGGTCAGGCTTGAGGGAAGGGGCCTGCACAACCCCAGACAGGGCATAAGGGCAATGCCTGACTCAGCTGGGGTGCGTTGACTGACCCAGCATCCCATTTCTCGCCTGGTGCGTTGACTGACCCAGTATCCCACTTCCAAAGACCTACCCCAAGGACACATTGGCAAGAACAAGACATGGTTTGTGCATTGTGGCCCTACTTCACGTACGGGGGGCAGGTTCTCCAAGCCGTGCTGCACCCACACAGTGGGTTTTGGGGCAGCGCAGCTGGAGAGAGGGGTCCCCTGAGTCCTTTGAGTGGGCTCCAGGACATGCATGTGCAGGTACTCACTCTGACGGTTTTTAAACGGTTACCTGGCAGCCAGGAGGGTGTGACCTCTGAGCATAGGCCTCATGACTGTGCAACCATCTCATGTTCTATAATATTACAAGTTGAATAAAAGCTTTTTTTTTTTAGGGAAGTTTTTTGTTTGTTTGTTTTTTAAAGATTTTATTTGAGAGAGAGAGTGAGAGAGAGAGAGAGCACACGAGGGGGGGAGGGTCAGAGGGAGAAGCAGACTCCCCGCTGAGCAGGGAGCCGGACATGGGACTCGATCCAGGGACTCCAGGATCATGACCTGAGCCGAAGGCAGTCGCTCAACCAACTGAGCCACCCAGGCGCCCGAATAAAAGCTTTTTTTTTTTAAAAATTTTTATTTATTTGACAGAGAGACAGTGAGAGAGGGAACACAAGCAGGGGGAGCGGGAGAGGGAGAAGCAGGCTTCCCGCTGAGCAGGGAGCCCGATGTGGGGCTCGATCCCAGGACCCCGGGATCACGACCTGAGCTGAAGGCAGACGCCTAACGACTGAGCCACCCAGGCGCCCCATGAATAAAAGCTTCTTAAAAAGTCACTTAAAAATATGTATTAAAAATGGCATAAAGCCACAAAAAGGCATAACCCCTCAGAGGAGAGTTATTTCAAGTTATGCAATCATAGACATGTGACAGCACACCCCCAGTGGGATACTGGGGGAGGACAAGAAGTACAAAAAAGCCCCAAATTGTTTTCAGTAACCATATTAGTACTAATACTGGTACTGCCGTTTTGCAACTGTCCCGTATGTTTTAGGACGCAGTGGCAGTGAGTTAGGTTAGCATCCTTACACACGGGACTTTCAGCATGGGACCCAGGGCAGAGCATACCGAGGGGGTAATCCATAACCTTGTAATCCCAAATTGGAATTGGAAATGTCACTTTGAGCTCCTAAGGTCTTTTCAACACAGAAAGCTTATGTACTTACTCTCTGGTTGAAGAGCGTAAGTGTTATAAGCGCCATTGAGCACCCTTGGTGCCTGCAGGACTTGAAACAGCATTTTCCTCCAGGAGCGGCTCCTCCCCGACCTGAGCTGTCCCCCCCACCCCAAGCTGTTCCCTGCCCGAGATGTTCCTCATCAGAGCTGTCCCCCGCCGGAGCTGTCCCCCACTGCCGGCCAGAGGAGGGGCCTTCTGAGCATCTGAAGGGCGATGGCTGTGGTTCGTTCCTGTTCACCCTCGGCGACTGTTACGGAACAGCGTTACTTTGACAGCTGTGACCAGAGAGAAAGAAGGAAGCATTTGACTTGGCTATTCTGACTGAGCTGAGGATGTGTGGTGGGTGAGGGATGACACAGGGGTTCCAAGTGAAACACTCAACCTGTTTCTTGTAGGTTTGTGCTGAGCTTATTTTATTTGGGGAGTTGGGGCGCTGGGTCTTTGGCAGTGTCGTGAGCCATGGAGAACTAAGACTGCTGGTCAGAACTCATGTCCACCTTCACCCTCCCACTTGCTCTTCATTTTCTTCTTAATCTTTTGTCAGTTTTGTCAATTAATTTTCTTTTTTTTTAAGATCTTATTTATTTATTTGACAGAGAGAGAGAGCGCGTGCACAAGCAGGGGGAGCAGCAGAGGGAGAGGGAGAAGCAGACTCCCCGCTGAGCAAGGAGCCCAAAGCGGGGCTCGATCCCAGGACCCCGGGATCATGACCTGAGCCGAAGGCAGACGCTTAATGACTGAGCCACCCAGGTGCCCCTGTCAGTTAATTTTCTTAAAAAAACATAAGCAAAAACAACAAAACTCCTTAGAGTCAGATTATGTTTAGCACTTGCTCCAGTGGAGAATATTTCTTTTTTCTTTTTTAATTTTTATTGGGGTAAAGTACACATAGTCTTTGTGATTTTAACCATTTTATGTTATGTTATGTTACGTTTTGTTATGTTATCTCTACACCCATCATGGGGCTTGAACTCACAGCCCTGAGATCATGGTCCTATGCTCCACTGACTTAGCCAGCCAGGCACCCCCCAGGGGAGAATATTTCTTGTTGACTCCCTAATTATGAGGGTGTTGAAGAGGATCACAACCTGCCTTCCCTCCTGGGTGCAGCGCCTGTAGCTGGAAGGCCGTGCCGGCCCACCCGTGGTCACCTTGCCCCCACACAGAACAGAGCTGCAGACGTGAGGCTCTGAGCAGGGGGTGGCTGCGGGGGCTGCTGAGACCTGACCCCTGCTTCCCAGCGCCACCCCCCCCCCCCCCCCCCCCCCCCCCCCCCCCCCCCCCGCACTGCATGGACCATGAACAGCATCCATGCTGGGGGCTGCTGGCCAACCAGGTCGTCAGGAACCAAGATCATTCATGTAAGAAATAAAAGACACAAAACATAAAGGTAACATGAGGGAAGATCCTGTTGGATTCATTTCGAGTTAGAACTCTCTGTTTGAATTCATGATCTCTGTTTTTAAAAGCACGCATTTCTTAGGTGCAGAGACACCTGGAAGCAGTGAGCATGCCTCATGCCTCAGGTTGGCCTGAGTTCTGTTCCACGTTGTGCAGTCCGACGGAGTGGGAGAGTGTCATTTCTGCCGCAGGATCTGTGCTTCCAGAGAGATGTCGGTCTGGCTCCGTCTGCTGTTCAGAACCAGGCCGTACTGTGGTATCACACTGGGGTTGTGTGTGTTTTGACCAGCTTTGGTTTTCTAGGGTTTTCAATTATTTTTCTGTATTTATTTATTTAAAGTAATGTCTGCGTCCAACATGGGGCTTGAACTCACAACCGCAAGATCAAGAGTCCCACGCTCTTATGGCTAAGCCAGCTGGGAGCGCTTATAATTAGGAAGTCAAAAAGAAATATTCTCCACTGGGGGGCGCCTGTTGGCTGAGTCGGTGGCGGGTGTGACTCATGATCTCAGGGTTGTACGTTCAAGCCCCATGATGGGTGTAGAGATTACCTAACATAAAATAAAATAGTTAAAGTCACAAAGATTTTTTTTTAAAGATTTTATTTATTTATTTGAGAGAGAGAGAGAGAAACAGCATCAGAGGGGAAAGGGTCAGAGGGAGAAGCAGGCTCCCTGCTGAGCCGGGAGCCCGACGTGGGACTCGATCCCAGGACTCCGGGATCATGACCCGAGCCGAAGGCAGTCGCTTAACCAGCTGAGCCACCAGGGCGCCCTAAAGTCACAAAGATTATGTATACTTTACCCCAATAAAAATAAAAAAATTAAAAAAATTCTCCCCTGGATCAAAAACTGGAGCAAATTTTTAATAATTTGCTTTTTTTTTTTTTTGAAAAGATCCAAGCTTTTGTCATCAAAATAGAACTTCTAGGGTCTTAAACCTATAATTTATGTAATGGAGTCCTCCATGTTTTCTTCTGGGGCCTCTTTTTATTGTTTTTTTTTTTTTTTTAAGATTTTATTATTTCCTTGACAGACACAGCGAGAGAGGGAGCACAAGCAGGGGGAGCAGCAGAGGGAGAGGGAGAAGCAGATTCTTTGCTGAGCAAGGAGCCCAAAGCAGGGCTCGATCCCAGGACCCCGGGATCATGACCTGAGCCGAAGGCAGACGCTTAACGACTGAGCCACCCAGGCGCCCCCCACAACACTTGTGTAGGAATGGCATTGTTTTGGGGGTGGTGCGTTGTTTGAGTGGGGTTCAGAGTCAGTGCTGTCGGCACACTGGCTGGAATGTCCATTTGTAGGAGATCTCGGCTGTGGACTGCATCCGGTCACTGGTTTCAGCCACGGTAGTGGCAGTTCTCTTCTGGCCTCTGTATCTCGACACTCAGGTTTGTCGCTCCAGAGCACCCTTGCTTGCTGTGTGGTACCGCTGCGTTTGGGGGCGCAGCCCTCCCGAGATGCCTGCAGGGGGCCGTGTGTCCGTCCGTGTCTTGTCTGCGGTGTCTGCCTGTGCGCTCACTGGCCTTGCTCTTTCTCGCCCACCGGGCGACCATGGCATCTGTGAAAGCAGGCCACCTGGCTGGGGGGCGCCCCCGGGGTGTCCTGTAGTTGTGCCCATCCTGGGGGCCGCTCTGCGCCGGCCCTCACCGGTCCTGCTGCACGGGGGTATCTTGGAGAAAGAAGGAGATGTCCGCATCCAGGCCACGTGCCGCCCCAAGTCCCTCAGGAGATAAAGGGACAGTCTGGTCGATGCCGGGTTTTCTTCGAGCACATCTGGTTCAGGGCCACCTTCCTGTCCTGCGGTGCCTTCTGCATCTGTGGCATGCGTGCTCATCATTGGGGCACGGAGTGATTGCTTCGAGCCCTTGGTCTTCTCGGAGTCCAGAAGTACTGAACTTCAGTACGGTTTAAGTGGAACCATGTGAAAAGGCCATTTTTATGGGCAAAAATGTGTTGAAATGCCAGCGCTTTGGTTTGGTTCATCCTAATAAACTTGTGTTGTACTTAAGTCTGTTGATCTGTGAGCACACACGGTCACTCCGATGAACCAGACGCTTACTTACGTAGCCTTTCCTGTTGACAAGCTGTTCTGGAATATTCCACGTCAGGCCTCCCCATCAGCACACCAGCTTCTGCTTTCTAGATGGGGAGGTTTGACCCTAAAGATGTTGAAAGGAACTTGCTCAGAAACATGCTCTTGTGTGTCACATGGGGAACTCAAACTCGGGAGTCCCGGGGGACACAGAGGCTGTTGCAGGCTGAGGGCTAGTGCGGGCGCGCTCTGCCCCAGCCCTGACCTGGGTGCAATGGGGCAGAGGTGACCACACACGGGTGGGGTCTGGGTTTGCTTGGTCACTCTTGTTAGCAGTGGAGTTGCAGAATGGTTGGACTTCCAGAATAACGTCCTTCGGCGGACCACACAGCGCTGGCTAGAAATGTGGGGAGGCCGCCGTGGGCATGAGAACTCCTGACCACCTCCAGCACATGGCACTTTACTCGGATCTTTTTGTGCTCGTGGCCGTTTGGATTTGGCCAGCAGTTTGAGGTGCTGCCTGTCTCTTACCCTTTTTAACAAACGGTAAACAGCTTCAGTGGGGTTTGCAGAAGGAAGCTGTGGTTTCTGGTCTTCCTGTTCATTCGCATATTTTTTTCAGAGGGAGGGCTAACATCTGACCATATTTTTCAACAAGATCAGAAGTGAACAGAGGAGAATGCACAGTAACTTTCGACAGAGGGGGAGGAACCAGAGCTCCTCCTCAGACTTTCCAGCGGGTGCCCCATGGAGAACGAGGTAGGTGCAAGTCCAGCAGGGAAGGAGCCGGCCAGAACGAGCCTGTGGGCCTGTTGGGGGTGTGTTCATGAGCCAGGGTGACCCAGGCCCACGATCCCCGCTTTGGGAAGAAGGGAGGAGGGTTCCCGCTGGCTTCCGGGTCTGAGAAGCGGTGGCTGGTGGCGGTCGGTGAACAGATGAGGAGGGTGCACCCATCTTAACCCAAGGAGTAGGAGGCCTATAGGTTTCCCATCTGCGGGGGAAGAGCAGGTTTCACGTGGATATGTGGTTGGTTAGGACGCAGGATCTGAGTAGGAATGTGATTTAGGGAAAGGGTGAAGAAAAAGAGCCCACCATGCTGGTAGACATCCAGAATGTTGTCTGTGCCAGGACCCCACAGAAGGCGCCGTGCGTGTGCCCCCCGCGCAAGCCGTCGGGGCCCAGAGGTGGGGGCCTTGCAGTCCGGGGAAGGCTGGAGGGCGCGGCTGTGTCCTGCTGCTCCTGGGCCTCTAGCCCCTCAAACAGGTTCTTTTCCTGTTGGTGGGCACTTCGTACCAAAGATTTCTTTTTTTTTTTATTAAGATTTTATTTATTTATTAGAGAGCGAGAGAGAGAGAAACAGCACGAGAGGGGAGAGGGTCAGAGGGAGAAGCAGGCTCCCCGCAGAGCAGGGAGCCCGATGCGGGGCTCGATCCCAGGACCCCGGGATCATGACCTGAGCCGAAGGCAGTCGCTTAACGACTGAGCCACCCAGGCGCCCCCGAAGATTTCTTTAAAAGCTCATCTGTTGACCCGCGTAGCCGAGAGTGCTGGTAGTTGATATTAAGATGAGCACTGGGGGTGAGTCTGGGTGGGGTTGCCTGGCTGGCTCCGTTGGAGGAGCCTGTGATTCTTGATGTCGGGGTTGTGAGTTCGAGCCCCACATGGGGTGTAGCAATGACTTAAAAATCTGAAAAATAAAAAAAGGTAGGCAGTGTTGCGGCACGGGTGTGCAAGAAGGTGCTCTGTGTCTAGAAGCTCGAGGGAGAGGATGTGCCACAGTGCCGAGTGCGCCTGCTGATTTGCCCAGCGGGACAGAACCATGGCCTCGGGTTTCTGCTGAAACGGGCCTGCAGGCTGTTTGCCTGACCGCTGCTCTGGCCTCGGTGCCTCCCCCAGGCTTGACAACAGCCCTGCGCGGCCCTGACCACTGTGTGCAGCTGCCCGTCAGCTGGGCCCTGGGGAGGGACGGAGGCTCCCTCACGTTGCAAACCCAGGGTCGGGCACCTACCAAGCACTTGTTAGACATTTGCTGAATGCTGGACTTAAGGACACCCGCAGCCTTGCACTTGGAAAGTGTTTGTTCGGAGGCAGTTTTGTATTAACTAAAGGATCGGGTAAGATACGTCCTCGAGAACGTGTGGACCTGCACCAAGGCGCTCAGGGTGCTCCACGCAGTCCCTCGTCTCCTGGCTGCTGGGGACTCGTGCAGGGCACGTCGAGCCTAGCGCTGTGCACACATAGCCAGCTGGTGTGTCGCCTTATGATTAACTCCGGTCTCCAAGTGGAGACTGCTGCCCCATGAGTGGTTGTGCTGGTTCTTTCAGAGATGCATTGCTCGTTGTCAGTTAGATGCTCCGGCAGAGATGTTAGCCTCCGAGAATTTACGTAGGAGACACACTTGCTCAGAGACCGGACGCCCCAGGTGAGCTGAGAAGCTGAGCTTCAGCCCGGCAAAGTCAAGGCCTCCTCTGGGAAATGCTCAGCAGCCAGACTGAGTGTTTAAGAGTGACCTTCTAGGTCCCCAACTTCAAAAGTGGTTTCAAGCACGGAATGGAAGATATTGTAAGAATAGGTAAGGACCTAGGGCTCGTTTCCAAGCCAGTCCAGAAAGTTCCCCTTGGTTGTGGAAGCGGCAGGTGTTCTCTGTGCCACAGAAGCCCCGCATCCCTGCCCCCACCCCGAACCTGGACCCTCAGGGCCTGTCTCTTCACAGAAGATTTAGGCTCAGGTGGACCCCAGGCCACACCCAGTGCCGGGCTCCATTCTTGAAGGGAAATCGTACTCAGCATCGTGCTCCTTCTGGAGGCTGAGTTTGTCCTTTGCCTTCTGGGGTCAGGGATTATGAGATCCTTTTGGTGATAACGATGGACATCAGCGGTCAGTAAAAATTCCTATTGAGCGAAGAAGGGGCGCTGGCACCGCTAGAAATGCTTTTAAAACTCAACGTCTTGATCTGCAGAATATTCCAGAAATTAAAGGATCTGTGATCGCGTTCGGGAACCCTGCTTCTGGGTCAGAACATTCTGAATTGTCTCTCCGTGTGTTTTCTTAGCCAGAACCTCACTTTACATTTTCACGTTCAAGAGCAACGTCCGTTCCCAAAGCCGGAGTGCCCTCTTGGTCACGGTGTGTCTGGAGAGGCGGAGGGCCCTGCTTCCTGCAGCCGGCAGGGAACTCGCCGCTGACTCGAGCTCGGGTGGCAGTGGAAAGGGGCAGCTTTGCCACGATCCGTTTCTCTACCCAGTGGTTTCAGTGTTCCACTTTCTGGGAAAGCTCGTGCACCACTAAGGTAAAAGCCAGTGGTGCGGGGCATTCAGGGCTCCGCACGGAGGCTGGAAGCGGTGCGCTCCCAGCTGTTCCCACCGGGCCGTGCTTGGCTGGCGGGTTGTGCATGGGGCCCGCAGGGCAGGCGCCCCCCGTGCCTCACGGGCTTGTGCCTTGTTGCCACGGTGACACCTTTAAAGGCAGGGCAGTTGCCACTAATGCACACCTCCGAGGCTGCAGGTTTTCATCATGCGTTCACTGCCTGTTCACCTGCTTTGGGCTCATTTCCCGGCCTGACTGTGCCCTCTTGGCCTAGGAGCTGTCTCGTTCCCCCATGGGGCCTTCCCCACGCCTGGCCAGTGTGGGCACCGAACGTGCGCTGACCAGCACTTACCCCTCCCCCAGGTGCTGGGGTCCCAAGGGGTGGTGGTGGAGGAGGACTGGGTGGGGCTCTGCCTCGGGAGTGGCGGCTCTTGGGCAGTAGGAGGCCTCTGGAGTGGGCTGTCCAGGTTTCCTCACGCTGCAGGGGCCGCACAGGGGCCGCTGACCCACCCGCAGAGGGTCTGTCTTCAGGGTGGGCTGCAGGGCTGAGGCCCGGGGTCCCTCCCAGCACAGACCAGTCATGTGTGCTGACTGTAATTTTGTGAGCTGTACCTCATGCACAGAGGAGCGGCGTGGGTTGCGTGCGATCTGTGGATCTGGTGATTTGGCGTAGGCTTCACGGTCAGAGGCTGACCTTGCAAACCTGTCCTCTCCGAGTTGATTTCCTGTTGCTCCCAGGAGCAGAGGTGGAGAGACGTGGGAGAGCGCGTGTGAGTAGCTCTGTGTGCCGCTGGGTTCAGACTTACCCTCAGCCTGTGCCCCGGCTGCTCACGATCTGGGAGGGTGAGCCTTGTGGGGTCGCCAGGTAGAAATGGTGTGGGCACAGATATCTGCATCTCTGTGACTCGTACGTTTCGAGAGGGTCAAGGTTTGCACGTGCCCGCTGAGTCCTGGGGTGGCGTGCACCCGTCACAGGAACTGGGAGGTGCTCTGTGTACAGAAGGCAGGGGTCAGGAATGGCCCTGCTGACCGGGGTGCGGGCCAGAGAGGCAGCCCCAGTCCCGCGTGACCTGCCTGCCTGGGGTAGGGCTGGTGAAACATGGTGTTTGCTTTACCACATTTCCAGAGTCATTTTCTTTTCTTTTCTTTTTTTAAGATTTTTTTATTTATTTGACAGAGAGAGACACAGCGAGAGAGGGAACACAAGCAGGGGGAGTGGGGGAGGGAGAAGCAGTCCTCCCGCAGAGCGGGGGAGCCCGATGTGGGGCTCGATCCCAGGATCCTGGGATCATGACCTGAGCCGAAGGCAGACGCTTAACGACCGAGCCACCCAGGTGCCCCCAGGGTCATTTTTAACTTAAAATATACTGTAGGTGTTTGGCCGATTGCAGGTGACCATTTACCACCAATCCTTGCGTGTGCCGCACACAGCGCCCACCTGCTCTGAGGCCCCAGGCTTTCACGCAGAGTACTCCCCACTCTTGGCCACACCCCTAAATTGTGCAGGGCTGAAACTCCCAGGGGTTGAAGAGAACGGAGCCTGGACAGACCCCAGGGGCAGGCGGGCTCCTCGGAGACGCTCCGTTCCTTCAGTGCGTCCGTGTGCCTGTGAGGCCCTGGGCATCTTGTCTCAGCTGAAGCGTGAACAGCTGTAGGCAGGAGCTGCTTTCATCCTTACATAAAGAACTTGCTGAGGTGGAAAATTGGAAAAATGAAGAGTAGAGAGATAAATAAGTGAAGCTCCGCGGGGACATCATCCAGCTTCGGTGGCAGCCTTAGCCCACTCACCCTGGAGGGGCTCCATGGAGGGGTGTGGGAGTGGGAACCAGGAGGTGCTCCAGGGTGTGTGGGTGGGGTGCTGCTCCAGGGAGGGGAGGGGTGCTCTAAGTCAGGGAGGAGATGCTCCCAGGCGGGGGGGGGGGGGGGGCTTAGGGGGGGGGGGGGGGGTGACGCTGAAGAGCAGAGTATGCTGGTGGGTGCAGGTGGGCCCTGCAGCGTGTGCTGAGAGACCCCGAGGCCTTGACTGCCTTTGTGGGGGGTCATTACACCTGTTTACCCACCGCCTGTGAGGCTGACGGGTTGGTGAGGAGCCTCACGGCTTCAAAGGTCATGGCACTGGTTTGTGTGGGACTCGGCCTCTGGCTGAACTTCCCCATGCGCAGGAAAAAACTCATAAGGACCTTTCAGTGACAGAGGTATGTAGCTTGTCTCTGTTTTTCCTGTAAGCGTGGGTCCGAGCCGAGCCTGTGGGTCCTGGCTGCGGTCAGGCGCCGGGCCGTCTGGGCAGGTGGGCTGCCTCTTTGGTCTGAGGGGGACTTTGGGTCCCTTTGGGGTCCCTGCCCAGGCCGTGCGTTGGCATCTCATTTTCTCTGGTTTGCATTCCTTTGGGTTGGCTGGAAGCAGTGAGCCTGCATCTGTCCATGTGCTGGTGTGCGGTGACCACGGCAGGTGAGGGGCTCCCTGGCAGAGTCCCAGGGAAGAGACACCAGGCCCGCTCCTGGGCCCCCTGGCTCACGCTCTGTTGGTTTACTTTGGTGGGAGGATTAGCCTCCATTGTGCGCATCGCCCAGTGTGGTCAGCACCCTGGGACAGTGAGGCCCTGGCGGTGGGAAGGGCATGCGGAGCGCAGGTGTGGACACAGGCAGTGGCTGGGCTCTTGGCTGATGAGCTGTATCCTTTGTTGAGGCCGTGGTGCCTGCTCTGGGGTCCTGGAGCAAAGGGACCTGCCGGAGCCAGGGGCTGGGGTGGCGCTACGTTGCTGTCTTCTGAGAGGATTCTCCCCCTTCCCGCCCTCTCCTGAGCCACGAGATTACTCGCCTGGAGAGTGCGCCCTTGCCCTTCCGAGTGGTCGAGAGCCGGTGGAGGATGGGTCCCCCACTCTGCGTGCCCGAGGTGGCACCGGCCCCTCCCCCAACCGCAGCTGGCATTCTCGGTACCGTCCTCCCTGGGCCACACGCGCAGCCCCTTTGCATGGGGACCGTGGTGGTGGCTCAGCCACTTTGGCTTGTGCGCCGTGGGGGCCGCGCGGAGCCTTCGTGAATAACGACCTCCAACCCTTGCCGTTTCTGCCTGCAGCCTGGAATTGTGTCGCCGTTTAAACGAGTATTCCTAAAAGGTGAAAAGAGTAGAGATAAGAAAGCCCATGAGAAGGTGACAGAGCGGCGCCCTCTGCACACTGTGGCGCTGTCCCTGCCTGAGCGCGTGGAGCCCGACAGACTGCTGAGCGACTACATCGAGAAGGAGGTGAAGGTAAGTCCGGCCGCCCGATGTGCCGCCCGCCCACACGCCGGCACTGCTGTGGCAGGTGACTGCTCACGCTCCACGTTCCTGTCTGCTGGCCCCATTTCCAGCTCTTTCTGTAGGAGCAGCCGCCTCCTTTCTCTCGTGGGCGGGTGTGTGTTTATGTTCCGCGTGTTGTGGTCACGGCCGAGGGCGCGGGTCTCCCAAACCCTGTCCAGTCCTGTGCGCAGGCACCTGCGGATAAGCATGGCGCACCCGGCCCCCAAACACGCTGGAGTGAAAATGAGCCAGAGTGAGGGGCTGTGGCCTCGAGGTCGGGGGGGGGGGAGTCCGTCAGGAGCATGGTGCCTACGCTTGGAGGGGGCGCCGGGGAAGGTCAGGGAGCGGAGTTCGCGGAGCCAGCCTGTACCGAGGGCTCTCAGAGGATGCAGAGTGGTCCAGGCCGACCCCCGGCCTGGGAGGGTGTGGGGTGGTTGGTGTCCTTGGAGGGGTTTCTGCTCTCGCCTGGCCATCAGGTGACAGGGGAGGTGGGTGGTGTCCCCGGCAGAGACAGGGGCTGGGGGGCTCAGGCGTGGGGCCACCTGGCACAGAGGAGGGTTGGAGTGACCCCAAGTGAAGACCACATGAAGCCAGCTTGTGTATGGAGTGGAGAGTCCCCTGCCCCTCTCCCTGCCAAGCCTCCAGAACGCCTGTCCCACACGCGGGTCCCCAGGGTGCTTTCAGGGGGAAGCTGGGGTTACCGCCCACCAGCCTGAGCACAGCTGCGGCTGGTGATGCTGCCCGTGTGCGTGGCTTCTGTTGGGCAGCACGGATCCATACACGTTCAAGGACATAGAGCCCGCGACGAACACGAGAGGCAAGTGTGAATGTGGCCACAGCCACGCAGGGAACGGGGTGGGGGTGAATGTAACGTCCTCGGGGAGGTAAGAGCAGACTCGTGAACTCTGAAGCAACAGGCTCCACTTCTAAATAAAGAGGTGCAGAGGGGAGCTTTTGGAACAGGAGGTACGTCCATGTGTGTCTTGAAGCGTTCATTAGAAGGGTTGAACGGAAGTCAGGAAAGGCACCCAGAAAGAATGACCGGAAGGTGAAGAGAGGGAATTAGCGGGAGACAGAGCAAAAGGAGGTTGTAGGGTCGACCCAGGAGGCCCCCCAGGGGTGGAGGAGGAGAGGCGGCTTCCGGGCGGTGATGTGGGACCTGTCGCAGAGTGTGACCTCGCAGGATGAAGGGGTCCCGCCACGGTGACCAGGCCGACCCTGTTCTCAGGGAGCCACCGGAGGACATGCTGCCTCACAGCACGGGACACACATGAAGGCGGAGGCGTGGGTCCAGAGCCAGGGCTCCACCCAGAAAGCAGCCAGGAGGATTCCGGGTGCAGCGGAAGAGCCCAGGCCCTGGCGAGACTCAGGACCAGGCCCGAGTGCCTCTGGGAGAGGGGACAGGATGTTTTTTATGTGTTTGGGTAGAGGCTGGGGGAGAACCGGGAAGAGTCAGAAACATGCCTGAGGACAGGGCAGGTGCGGGGAAAGGTGGCCCCTATTAAACCCCGAAAGATAAAAGTTGGGGATTTCTGCTTCCAGAAGGTGGGGTGCACATATGTGCCTCTCCCTGGGCCTCTTACTTGGCACAGCTACAATCCTGGATGTTGAGCATGCAGCGACCTTGAGCTCCTCTGCAAGGTGGACACAAGGCAAACCCACAGGGACCTGGGGTTCTAGGTGAGGCTCCCAGCTTCTCTTTGTCCTCACATATCCCAGGTGTGGAGTCGAAGAGGCCGGCAACCCAGAAACACAGACAGGTGTGGACAGACCCCAATGAAAGCCACTCTGTCTGGACAAAAGACCAGCAAAGGGGTGCCAGCCAAGGCCAGGCGGGGGCCAGCGCCCACCCCAGAGGAGGCCAGGCTGGGAGTAGGGACTTTCTTCCCTGATGAACCTGGGTGGGACTGGGGTGTCCGTGGGGTCGCAGGGGAGCCAGAATGCCCGCCATGACCCGTGGGAGAGAGCAGCCCCCTTGGTGGCAGCCGTGGGACCAGAGAGCGCTTTCCAGCACGTGCGTCGTCGGAGTCCTGGCTGGAGGGGCTGAGAAACTGTTCCAGGGAGTTGTGTCCGAGATGTCACTCATTTGGCAAAAGACCAATGCAGCAATTTAAGAAGTGGAGTGTACCGCAAGCAGGGCGAACCCGGAGCAGTTGACACCGATGCATCACCGTGAAACTTGTCAAGAGCAGAGCCAGAAGGTCTGGAGAACGGTGCTTTATCCACGAGCAGAAGGGGGTGCCGGCAGCCGCAGGGCCTGCTAGCACTCACACCAGCTCCTCAGGAGCCTCCCCCACCCCCGTTATGTCTGGAGGGCCGGCATGGCTGGCTCGGGTCGCTCTGTGACTACTAAGGACACTCAGGCTCTCATCTGTAATCTCCAGGCCCGCCTGCTCTCACTGGAGGATTCCCTCCCGTGTTCAGGGAATGGACGCCAGTGCTACAGTCTCTTCTGGAAAGAGAAGGGGCGAACTTACTCTGAAGGGGCGCGGGGCTGGCTCGGGATCCCGAGAGGGAAGCCATCACATCGACAGGCCGAGGTAGAAATCTCAAGGGGTCTTATCGGTTGATGGAGAAAAAACATCCAGCACCCATTCATGATGAAAAAATTCAGGAAAACAGGATGTGCGTATGAGCCACGATATGCGTCCAAAGTGGGCACCAAAATTAAAAATGAAATACCATTTACAGTTACTTCAGAAACAGAAAGACAGGTACAAATGGAACCCGACGTGTATGGGATTTCCTGAGCACACAGGGGCGCAGGGAAGCACGGATCTGCGTGTCGGGGAACTGCCGCATTGGCGGGTGGGGGACTCAACCAGGTTAGTGTGTCACATATCCCCAGACCCATGCGCCACTCGATGCAATCCTTATCAAAATCCCAGCAAGCTTTCTGTAGATCCGAAGATGACTAAAATGTATATGGAAAGGGAGAAGAAGCAGAATCGCTGAAGAGGAAACAAGAGGAGCCAGGCCGTCTGCTCTCATGCGGTATCAGCAGACGGACCTACGCGGAGGTCAGCGGGATGGGGTCGAGAGCCTGAAGAGCACCCACACTGACATGCCCCGCTGGATTTTGACAAAGGTGCAGATGTAGCGTTAACAGGGGAGGGACGGTCTCAGCACGGTGCCGGAGCTGCTGGACACCCGCAGAGGAAACGTGACCCTCAGCCCACGCTCTACACCTGTATGTGCAAAAATTCACTTGGGATGGACTGGAGCTGGCCGAGACGCTGCGGGCACAGGACAGGCAAACCCCTTCCTGGAGTGTGCATCCGTCCTCACCAGGAAGGAGCATTTCCCTCTGCAGGGCTGACCAGCCACCCAGAGCCTGGTTGGCCCCCTCGAGGGACAGCGCCTTTTGGGGCCGCAGAGTCTGCCCCTGGGACGGGGACTGTGTACATTGGCCTGTTCCCAGCTAGGTGAGCCCAGCTTGGCCTCTGCCTTCCATCAGCTGCGCGTGGGCTGAGCTAACGGGGAGGGCCTCATATGTCTCTACAGGGTCCCGCGGCTCTGGGGTAGGACCATGACTGTGCTTTGCTCCATCCCGGATGGTGGATGGGAATGGCTCCTGGCGGCTTTGGAGAGGAATGTGTTTGTCCCGTGAGCTCACCTTCTCTCACAAAGAATCTGTCTAGCTCCCTCCCACGGCCATGGCCACGGCCACGGCCACGGCCACGGCCCAGCAGTTCTGCAGAGCCAGGCTGGGCATGAGGTGGAGCCCGCCATCCCCACGCCACGTAAGTGTTAGGAGGGCAGCTTGCATCTCTGCTGTGGCCACTGGCAGTGACACTGTTCCTGCTTTGGAACCGTGGCCAGGGGCAGCAGCGGGATGAGTTTCAGGGGCTGCCATGTGGCCTTTTGTACGGCAGTAGCTCCCGCATTCTAGAGGCTGCTAAGTACACCTGCTCCTGTTACATGGGGGACGTGGGTCTGGCTGCCGAGGACGTGCTGTGTGCACATCTGGGCCCAGCCCCTGCGCCCCCGTACCGGCAGGACCTTGTGGGCCGCCCAGGTCCCAGGGTGCTGGCACCGTCTCCAAGCCTCCCTCCAGGGACTCTGGGGGCATCTCTGCAGCGTGTCTGCCAGGCACTGCAGGTGCCTTCTCCTGGGGCTCCGTCTCTCCTTCAGCCACGTTTTTGGGGCTGGGACCCATGTCAGGGATCGATCCTTTATGCCCGAGCCGTGCACTGGGTGGTGTCCTCGTGTGTGCAGTAGGTGGCTCCCGTGGGCTCCGTGGCCCCTGCAGGCCACATCCCACTGCCCCTCCACTGCCCCTCCACGGCCACTCCTGCGGCTCCTGCCACACTGCCTGGCGCTGCTCCCCGGGGTCTGTTGCCCCCTCGCTCCCAGTTCTGTGAGCGTCTCCTGCTGTCAGCTGCACCTTCTCGGAGCTGCTTGTCCTCCAGAGTAGGGTGTCTTCCCGGCCCTCCCAGGGAGCAGGGGGAGCAGCGGCGTGGGGTTCCCTGTCTTACACGGGTGGACCCACCTCTGAGCCTTTCCAAGCTTTCACCCACAGTTTGCCACGGCCGCTGTGTGTGTATGTTTGTGTGGTGTCGTCTGTCTTCCAGCAAGTGGGGATGGCCACTTGTGCAGGCCTGGCATGTTGAGAAGTTGTGCACCCGCCCTGGTGTCCCCGACTCCGTGTGAACACCCTGCCCTTCCTTCCATCAGGTCTCGCTCTGCTGCGGGGATCTTGCCGACCGAGGCCACTGGTGGGTGGATGTTGTCGGGGGGCCACCTTGGGGTCAGTATAAAAATGGACTTCTGTTGTGTCCCGTCGGCAGTGATTTTTGGAAGCACTTTCTGTGTTTGGAGCTGGAGCGTGAGTTCACCAGCATGCCTCTGCGCCGGCTGTGGTCCCCGTACGGCGGCAGGAGGGCAGTGGGGTGAGTGGTGCCCGAGACGGTCTGACTGTCTCATCTCCCACCTCGCCGATGCCGGAGCCATTGACAGATGTGACTGCTAGTCACGCGTCCCCTCGGGGCCTCTCACGCTTCGTCACGTTCACCCCTCTGTAGCTCTGCCCCTGACGTGCTGTGATTTGTTGCTCGGCCGGCGCCCCACGCCATTTCCCCCGCGGGGGGTGTGGGCCAGCCGCTGCTGACCTTGTAGGGGTGCGGGCGTCCATTAGGGGACCTTTCAGGACAATGGGACGGGTGTGGTAAGCCCTGTCCAGCAGGCACACCTTGTCCTATCTGGAATTGTAACAAGGATGACAGCTGCAATGAAAATGTTGTTTTACCAAGAATTATGTTACCGTGAAGCGAATCTCAAATGAATGGCGGCTCGCCTTCCTATGAAGGAAGTAGGATCCTCTCCAGAGATGTGCTAGCTGGGTTTGCAGCGCGGTGGCGCTAAGAGATAAGGAAGAGATGGGTGACATCACCCCCCCCCCAAGGCCACGCGGTGGGGGCAGTCCCCGTGCAGTCCTGCGCATGCGCACCAGGGCACTGTCCTTTCCGCAAAGCACTGAAATCGGGAGTGACCATTCACAGACAGGAGCCTGCTGCTTAGGGTTCAAAAAGTTGTGAGCAAATGAAATTGAGTAAAGCTAATAAGATAATTTTTTATTGCAGTAAAATATACACGGCAGGGGCGCCTGGGTGGCTTCAGCTCAGGTCATGACCCGCATCGGGCTCCCTGATCAGCCGGGAGTCTGCTTCTCCCTCTGCCTCTGCCGTTGCCCCCAGCTCGTGTGCTGTCACTCTGTCAAATGAATAAATTAAATATTTAAAAAAATATATATATACACGTGACAAAATTTGTCATTTTAACCCATTTTGACCACTAATTTAAGTGTGCGGCTCTGTGGCATTAAGCGCGCTCATGTTGTGCGGCCACCACCGTCCATGTCCAGAACGTTCTCATCTCCCCGAACGGAAGCTCTGTCCCCATGAAACCCCAGCCCCCGTCCCGTCCCCTGGCACCGCCCACTCTGCTCTTTCTGTGGATCTGACCGCTCTGGGGACCTCGTGCACGCAGAGTCACGCGGTGTGTCCTGTGACTGGCTCTTTCCCTTTCCGCTCAACCTCACGCCCACCTGTTGCAGCAGGTGTTGGAACTTTCTTTTTAACACTGAGCACGACTCTGGTGTATACATACCCCCATTTCACTGATCGTTCATCCATCACTGAGCGTGGCAACGTTTCCGTAGTTTTTGACTATTGTGACTGTGACCGTGGAGGCACAAGTATGTGTTCAGTCTCTGCTTTTGCTTTACTGTTCTTGTCAAGTAGGTTACATGCCCAGCGTGAGCCCGGCGTGAGGCTTGAACTCATGACCCTGAGATCAAGAGCCGGAGGCGTAGCCACCTGAGCCACCCAAGCGCCCCTTGCTTCCTTGTGACAATACATGTAACAAAGTTTCCCATCTTAACGTGCACAGTTGGGAGCATTAAGTACGTTCGTGCTGTTGGGTGGGCATCACCCATCCGCCTCTGTCTGTAACTCTTTTCCTGTCGTAAACCTGAAGCTCTCCCAACACAAAAACTCCCCCTCCCCCAGCCCCTGCTAGCCACCGCTCTAGTGGGAGGCTGAGCACTCTGAAATTACATGGGAAAAAGACAAAATATTTTTGTCAAGGGATAAGATAGTCCACTGAAAACTTATTCACAATTCCACTGTAAACATTAATAAACGTTAAAATATTTGCATAATTCTGTGCTCAAAAATCCTATAAAAAGTGGAAGACTTATTACAACTGTAGTTTTCAGTCAACTCCACTTCTTTTCACAATTTATTTTGTCCCATTTACACCTTTAAACCTGGGCACACTGCTGAACGTATACTTTGGCAGTTCTAAACAACAGGTGCTTCCACAAAAATAAAACAACAACAACAATAAAAAAAAACCACAACAGACACCCCCTGCTCACCTCGTATAAGTGGAATCATACAGTATTTGTCTTTTTGCGACAGGCTTATTTCACTTGCATAATGTCCTCAAGGTCCATCCCTGCCATGGCACACTGCAGGATTCCCTTCCCGTTCCAAGGCTGAGTCACGTTCCACTGCGTGGTTGGACCACAGTTGGTTTCGCCACTCATCCATCGATGGACACTGGGTTGCTTCCATGTTCTGGTTATTAGGAATGACACTGCTGTGAATGTGGGTGATTTCTTTGAGATCCTGCTTTCAGTTTTTTTAGGTGTCTACCCAGAAGTGGAATTGCTGGGTCATACAGTGATTCTTTTTTCAGTTTTTTTTTTTTTAAAGATTTTTTTTTATTTATTTGACAGAGACACAGCGAGAGAGGGAACACAAGCAGGGGGAGAGGGAGAGGGAGAAGCAGGCTTCCCGGGGAGCAGGGAGCCCGATGCGGGGCTCGATCTCAGGACCCCGGATCATGACCTGAGCCGAAGGCAGACGCTTAATGACTGAGCCACCCAGGCGCCCCTTATTTTCTGTTTTGATAGGAGCCATCGGAATGGGTGTGTGAAGTAGTCTCTCGTTGTGGCTTTGATTTGCATCTCCCTAATGACTAGTGCTGTTGAGCATCTTTTCATGTGCTTATTGGCCATCTGTATGTTTTCTTCAGAAAAATGTCCGTTTTAAGTCCTTTGCCTATTTTTTAAACAGGTTGTATAGTTTTTGGTTGTTGAGTTATAGGAGTTCTTTATATATTCTGGATATTAACTGCTTATCAGACGTACGGTTGCGAATACCGGCTCCCATTGGTTGCTTGTCATCGCACTTTACTGATTATGGTCTTTGATGCACAAATGTTTTTAATTTTGGGGAGGTCCAATTTATCTGTTTTCTTTTATTGCCTGTGCTTTTGGGGTCATAACCAAAAAATCATTGCCAAATCCAGTGTCATGAAGTTGTTTCTCTGTTTTCTTCTAAGACTCTTCAGAGCTTTAGGTCTTACATTTAGGTGTTTGATCCATTTGAATTAATTTTTGTATGTGGTGTGAGGTAAGAGACCAACTTCATTCTTCTCTGTGTGGAACTCTAGTTTTCCCAGCACCATTTGTTGAAAAGACTGTCCTTTCCCTATTGATGGTCTTTGCTGCCTTGTCAAAAATCAACTGACCATGTATGTGAGGGTTTCTTTCTGGACTGTGTTTTGTTTCATCGGTCTGTATGTCTCTCCTTCTACCAGTACCATATTGTTTGGTTATAGCTTTGTAGTAAGTTTGAAATGAGGAACTGTGAGAATAGATGAAATTTAATACTCATCGATGTAAACAGGCATTTGCATTTGGTTTACACACACGCATAAGAAGCAGATGGAAAGGCACTGGCCAGCTGCAGCTCTGTGGAAATGTACTGGAATGTTCATTGGTGAGAAGCTAACTCTGAGCCAGTGGTTACATGGGCTGCTTATTTATTCTCAAACTGCTCTTTAAGAGGGAGATTCTCAGCCCTAGAGAGGGTGGGGAAACCAATGCACAGTTTAGCTTTATTTCCTCTCCCTAGCCCCCAACTTCGAGAGGGTGAAATATAAAACTTTTCAGAATGAGTGTATGTCTCCTACAGAGCTGCCCAGCCCACACGGATAGTTGTTGAAAGCAGCTTTCCTGAAGTTTCAGCCGCTTGACTTGTACCTGCCGCTGTGTTCTGGGTGCACTGCAGCCAGCTCCTCTTCTGTGTGAGCGGGCAATTGATTGCCTGGCACAGCCCTGGGCCGACCAACTTGGGCCACTGTGTTTACCTTACTTGCACTTGGTAATCCCCAGAATGACCTGCCTGTTTGGTTCCTCAGTCAGAGAGAGCATCTGCAAATAAACACAGCTTGATTTCTTCCTTTCCAATCCCTTTTATTTCTTTTTCTTGTCTCATTGCATTAGCTAGGACTTCTGATACAGTGTTTGAAAAGCAGTGGTGCGATGGGCGCCTGGGTGGCTCAGTCGGTTAAGCGACTGCCTTCGGCTCAGGTCATGATCCCGGAGTCCTGGGATCGGGTCCCACATCGGGCTCCCTGCTCAGCAGGGAGTCTGCTTCTCCCTCTGACCCTCCCCCCTCTCATGTGCTCTCTCTCTCTCATTCTCGCTCTCAAATAAATAAATCTTAAAAAAAAGGAAAAGCAGTGGTGAGAGAGGACATCCTTGTATTACTCCTGATCTTAAGCAATCTTCAAGCATCTCACTTGTTAATTAGGACGTTAGCTGTAGGTATTTTTACCTGTTCTGTATCACTTTGAGGAAGTTTCTTTCTGTTCCTCGTTTGATGAGAGTTTTTGTCATGAATGGGTGTTGGATGTTGTCGGATGCTTTTTCTGCGTCTGTTGATCTGATCATATGATTTCTCTTCTTTAGACTGTTGATGTGTGATGGATTACATTAATTTATTTCTGAATTTTGAATCAGCCTTGCCTACCTGGGGTGAATACAACTTGGTCGTCGTGCATATTTATTATCTTTGTATAAATATCTTTATACCTGTTGGATTTGATTTGCTAATATTTTGTTGAGGATTTATGTTTATGAGAAATATCGATCTGTAGTTTTTCCTTTCTTGTAGTAGTATCTTTGATTTTGATACTAGGGTCATGCTACCTCATGGAATAGGTTAGGATATTTTCTCTGTTTTTATTTTCTGGAAGAGATTATAGAGACTTGGTATCATTTCTTCCTTTAGTGTGTGGTAGAATTTACCCCTGAACCTGTCTAGGCCTGGTGCTTTCTGTTTTAGGAGGTTATTAATTCAATTTCTTTAATAGATCATATGCCTACTCAGATTATCCATTTTTTAATGTGTATTTTGATAGTTGTGTCTTTCTTCCTTTCTTTCTTTTTCTTTCTGATTTTATATTCATGAAAGCAAACTTCTGATAATGGGTTTTTAAAAAAATATTATTTATCTATTCAGGCTCCCCGTTGAGCAGGGAGCCCGACATGGGGCTCGATCCCAGGACCCTGGGATCATGACCCAAGCTGAAGGCAGATGCCCAACTGACTGAGCCACCCAGGCTCCCCTAAAGATTTTATTTATTTATTTGGCAGAGAGAGCAAGAGAGCACAAACAGGAGGAACAGTAGAGGGAGAGGGAGAAGCAGGCTCCCTGCCGAGCAGGGAGACTGACGAGGGGCTCTACCCCAAGACCCTGGGATCACGATCTGAGCCAAAGGCAGATGCTTAACCATCTGAGCCACCTCGGTGCCCCTATAGTTGTGACTTTCAAAGAATTCCACTGTGATTTGAGAACACACTGTGTATGGTTTCTAGTCTTTTAAATTTGTTAAGGTGTGTTTTATGGCCCAGAATGTGCTGTTTCTTGGTGAACGTTCATGTGAGCTTAAGAAGAATGTGTATTCTGCAGCTATGGGATGAAGTAGCCTATAGATATCAATTATATCCTGTTGGTTGAGGGTGTTGAGTTCACCTGTGTCCTCACTGATTTTCTGCCTGCTGGGTTTGTCCATTTCTGATAGAGAGAGGTGTTTTAAAGTCTCCAATTGCAATTGTGGATTCATTTATTTCTCCTTGCAGTTTTATCAGTCTTTGCCTCGTGTATTTTGATGCTCTGTTGTTAGGTACATACATGTGAAGGATTGTCACATCTCAGAGAACTCTTTTCATTAAGTAAGGTCCCTCTTTAAAGTGGGTTTCCTGTGGGCAACATGTAGTTGGGTCTTGAATTAACAAAAATTTTTTTTAGGGGCACCTAGCTGGCTCAGTTGGTAGAACGTATGACTCTTGATCTCAGGGTCATGAGTTTGAGCCCCATGTGGGGTGCAGAGATTACTTAAATAAAACCTAAAAAAAT
Source organism: Callorhinus ursinus (assembly GCF_003265705.2). Classification (NCBI taxonomy): domain Eukaryota; kingdom Metazoa; phylum Chordata; class Mammalia; order Carnivora; family Otariidae; genus Callorhinus; species Callorhinus ursinus. Next base: position 8,211,126 of record NW_027397122.1, on the reverse strand, counting down.
GTTTTTAAATTAAAAAAATTAAAACATTTTTAGTAAGCTCTGTGCCCCACATGGGGCTTGAACTCACAACCCTGAGATCAAGAGTGTGTGTGCATGCTCGTGTTCTCTCTCAAATAAATATAAATAAATCTTAAAATCCCTCAAATTTTGTTTGTGGGAGAAAGTTTTTATTTCTCCTTTGCTTGAAGGACTGGTTCACTGGATACCGAATTGCAGGTTGGTGGGTTTCTATCAATGCTTGAGTGTTTCATTCCTCTCGTGCTTACATAGTTTCTGAAGAAAAGTCCAATATCATTCTTTTTCTTTTTAGAGTATTTTTATTTATTTTTGCGAGAGAGAAAGAGAATGAGCAGGGGTGGGGAGGGGCAGAGAGAGAAGTAGACTCCCCGCCGAGCAGGGAGCCTGATGTGGGGCTCCATCCCAGGACCCTGGGATCATGACCTGAGCCGAAGGCAGACGCCGAACTGACTGAGCCCCACAGGCATCCCCAGTCGCACTGCTTTAAACTTTGGGTCTGGTGACGCCTGAGAACAGCCCTGCCATGTCTGTGTCTGGTTCTGGTGCTTGCCCTGCCTGTTCAGATGGCGTTTTCAGCTTTTGGCATGCCTTGTCGTCAGCTGGACATGATGCATGGGGTAACAGGAATGGCGGTGGATGGGCCTTCCGCGTGAGGCCGTGGGCTTACCTGGCTGGAGGATGACCGTGGGGAGGGGTGCGCTCTCCCGTCCTGTGGTCAGTGTGTCTCGGTTCCTCCAGGGAGCCTATGCCCCTGGACTGTGACGGCCACACGTGCTTCTCGCTGTTTCCCCCTTTAGGCAGGAGCTGGGTATTTCCGTCCCTGGCAGAACTAGTTCGCTTGAGGAAGGGCCCCTGTTACGGATAACAGTCCTCATAGTGCGGTACATTGGCAAGTATGGGAGCGTCTCCTGAGCCAGTAGAGACTGCTCCAAGAATTCAGAGCACACTTCCTAGCGGAGGGGCCCCCCACCCCCCGCAGCCAGGCCAGCGGGCCTGGTGATGGAAGGCGGAAGCCAAGCCGTGTTCTCTGTGTGTCCACGATGGTCTGGGCTGATCTTCCCTTTCTCATGGCAGCTTCTCTCCTCACTTTCTTGCAGTACTTAGGTCAGTTAACGTCCATACCAGGATACCTGAATCCCTCCAGTAGGACCGAAATCCTGCATTTCATAGACAATGCAAAGGTAACCCCATCCTTCTGCCCCCTGGCCTGTGATACCTCCTAACCCCAACCTCTGACCCTCAGTCTGCTCCAGCTCCCAACTCTGACCTCGGACCCTCGTAGCCTGACACCGGCTCTTGGTCCTCTGCCACTGGACCTTCACGGCTGGGAGGGAGGACCCTGTCCCGTCATAACATAGGTGTGCTTGGCTCTTGGGCCATGAAGACTGAGCCTGTCTGAACGTGAACTTGATTCTCTAGGCTTTGCTCCTTGTGGTTTTGGGCTGTTTTCAGAATTCACATTTTCCAGATATGTAAAGCACACACCACAGGTCTGAATCAGAGCAGCTCTAGAAGCAACAGAGCTCCTGGAGCAGGCGTGGCAGGGCATAGGGAGAGTGCTGGCCTGCGCACGGTGCAGGGTTCCCGGGGGCCATGGCGGGCCTGCATTTCTGATGCGCTGCATCCCTTCCAGAGAGCCCACCAACTCCCTGGACAGTTGACCCAGGAGCATGATGCTGTGATCAGCCTGTCTGCCTACAACGTCAAGCTGGCCTGGCGGGACGGGGAGGACACCATCCTCAGGGTCCCCATCCATGACATCGCTGCTGTGTCCTACGTGCGGGATGACGCCTCACACCTGGTGGTCCTGAAGACAGGTATGGACCCGGGGGGGTCGGGGTCAGGGGTCCTTGGCAGGAACAGCCCACATCTTTGTTCTCAGGAGTGAGTCTGGGAATTTAGCGGAGCTCTGGACACTGTTTCTCCAGCATTGGGTCAGCTGCCACCTGAGAGGTGGCCTTCGCTCAGCCCCACCAACATGTGGGCCCTGCCTTTGGCCACAGGCTTCCCAAAGCTGGGTACAGAGAGACCGGACCATTGTGGAGCTCCTGGTCCGAGAGACGTCCTGAGCATGTCCTCGTAAGAGAGTCAGGAGCAACCTTAAACCAGGCACTGGCCCCCAGCCCCCTGCATCCGCCCCACCTCCCCCCCCCGGGGTTGGGAGCCCCGCCCCCCCGCCCGGGCCCCCCAGATGACCCCCCCCCCCCCCCCCACTGCCACAGCCGCTGCCTGGTATCAAGTCACTGAGACACGAGGAGAGACATCATGCCCCTCCGGGTGGGGTTCTGAGGTTGGCGCTGCAGTACTGAGCTTGTCGCAGGCTCCTTTGGGTGTTCTGGAGCCGGATAGGGTCCTGAAGCCATTCATTTCCAAAGGGCCCGTGGCGGGGGCCAAGGGGGGCTCAGGCAGTGCAGAGGGAAACTTGTTTTTCCGCCTGAGGTCAGCAGTTCATGGCAGATCCGAGAGATTTTCTTAAGAGCCAGGCCCTGGTGAGCCTCCTCACGTGACCCCTTGAGCTTGGGGGGCTCTCACGGCACAGATCCGGTAGGGATGCTGCGGGCCCACCCACACCCCTCTGTTCTCTGCTTATCCCTCATTTCCCTTTGGTGAACATCTACTGTTGAATGATGGGCATTACTTTAGTTTGAACAACACAAAGGTGCTCCTATGTAACCGTTCTAATGTAAAAAAAAATGGCCCAAACTAGCAGAAAGCCTGGGACGTGGATTACCTGGTGTAACCTCCAGCTCAGCGGTGAGGAGGACCGTGTTCTCCCACTTTACAAATGGAGTAGCAGAGCAGAGAGGTTGAGTGACTGGCGGGGGGCCCAGTGGGGTGGTGGCGGGGCCGGCAGCCTGGGAAGTGGCTTCATCAGGGCTCCTGCCATTGCCTACCTGGGGGCGGATGGTCCCGCAGGAGGCCCGAGGTCTGGGGCATCCTGAGGGACAAAAAGAAACGGGAAGACTGACCTCTGACCAGCGCCTGCAGCTGTGGAAGCTGGTGGGTGGGTAGCTGGGCCCCCCCTGGTTTGTTGTGTGGTGGGACACGTATCAGTGTTATCATTAGAGCAGTTTGCTAAGAAAGGGGTAACAGGTTTTTTGCGAGGGAGAGAATGAGCTCTGTAGGAGATGCTTTGCAAAATGAGATGGGAACCGGGACCCAGAGCTTTGAGAGCTTTTGAGTTAAAGGAAGAGAAGGAATCCCTGTGTCCTGGTATCCTCCTCATTTTAGCAGATGGTCCGGAGACCATGAGCCTGCGCGTCTGAGTGGCCCCAGCATGCTGTGTATGGGATCCGGCACGTAGGGGTCCTAGTGTGCTGGCCGTGACGGCTCATGTGTATTAAGTGCCTACCACGCGCAGCACGTGTGTGCACCTCTGCGGGCCAGGCTACGTCGGTGCCTGGGGCAGTGTGTGGGGGGTGGGTGTGTGGGGTCCGGGTTTGGCTGCAGGGGCTCCATGTGGTGGGCATTGCTTGGAGGGCAGGTGACCCGATGTCCGGGCGCAGCCGGGCGGGGCAGACTGTGCAGACACGGAGGGTGTTTCTGCGGGTGTCGGACGGCAGATGGGGGATCTGAAGCCAGAGCTGTGAGGACAGCCTGCAGGACTACGACCGGGAATGCCCACGTCAGACAATGCTGGGGGCCGCAGAGCTCCTTAAAATGTTCTAGTGGCCACAGTAAAGGGAGTAAAAGGAAGCAAGTGAAGTCAGTGTTAAGAATGTATTTTATTCAGTCCTTCATACCCATGCATACCAATATGGCGCCCATGCATAACCAGCATGACCGTTATTAACAAGGTGTGCCCTGTCTTCTTTGTACTTCGCCTGAGACCCTGTGTGTAGTCTGCACCCCGCACACGGCACCGTGTGGACTTGCCACATTTCATGTGCTCAGGGCCTATGGCCTGTGGCCGCCGTGGGGCGGTGCAGTCCTGGGGTCTGACGGCGGTGTTCGTGGGGCTCACGGGGTGCCAGGCCCCGGGCTCTGCGGGCACGCCCGTCCCGAGTGTGGCTTCTGCCTGGTTCCCGGCTCCCAGCCACATCTGAGCTTCAGGTGCCCTCCGTGCTGGCGTGGGCCTGTCCGGAGATACCCCAGCATCAGGGGGAATGTGAGCTTCACTTCCAGCTCCTGCTCCCCGGTCAGCTGTGCCGGTGTGCTCGTACTTCCCAGGGCCGGGGCCTCCCTCCCTGCCCTGGGCGGGCTGGGAGTTGCCCCGTGCGTCCGTGCCCTGGGACCTTTGTCTGACGAGGTGGTGGGCGGAGTGTTAGAAACGTGGACCGGAGTCCACATCCCCTCCTGGACTCTGCCCCTCTCACGCCCTTGGGCCCCCACACCTCAGTGTCCCCATCTGTCAGGATTGTGTTCATGCCCGTGGTTCCTGTGAGTGGAACCCTGGGAATACCATCTTGTGTGTAGACCAAAAGCAGCTAAATATTGGCCATTTCACATCTCAGCCCAAGACACTAGCATCATCTGTGGCAGGGATGCTTGAGGGCCCTGTGGGGTGGTAGTTCTCAGCAGTGGCCAGAGCAGCCGCTGCAGAGTGTGAGGATGGGGGCAGCTTAGCTGAGAAGGTGGGGCAGGGGGCACGCCTGTCCCTTACCTGAGCCAGGTGGGGCCTGCCTAGAGCCTGCTGTCAAGCTCCCACACCTGCTCTAACCTGTTGCGCTGTTGACTTCTCAGCCCAGGACCCTGGCATCTCCCCCAGCCAGAGTCTGTGTGCAGAAAGTTCCAGAGGCCTCACCGCAGTCTCCCTGTCAGAGAGCGGAGTGGGGCCTGTGGAGGCCTGCTGCCTGGTAATCCTAGCCACAGAGAGCAAGGTGAGTAGAGGGTGGGACCTGGGACTCAAGCCCACCGATACCTCGCCCCTATCCTGCCCACAACCAGCCCAGGCCCCTCCCACCTCCCCAACCCAGGCCACTCCCACACCCTGACCCAGGCTCTTCCCACAATCTGACCCAGGCCCCTCCTATCCTGACCTAGGCCCCTCCCATACCACCAGGCTCCTCCCACAACCTGACCCACGCTCCTCCTATCCCGACTTAGGCTCCTCCCACACCAGGCCCCTCCCATACCACTAGGCTCCTCCCACAGCCTGACCCACGCTCCTATCCCGACCTAGGCCCCTCCCACCCCAGGCCCCTCCCATACCCCACCCAGGCTCCTCCTATCCTGACTTAGGCCCCTCCCACCCCAGGCCCCTCCCGTACCCCCTACCCAGGCTCCTCTCATATTCCTACCTAGGCCCCTCCCACCCAGGCCCCTCCCCCCTCCCCAGACCCCGCCCTCAACATGCTTAGGCCCTGCTTAGGCCCCTGTCCGGCTCACTGAGTCTGGTGCCTTCAGGCTGTGTTCCTTCTCTTCCAGGGGCCTCACCCTTTCCCCAGCGCTGATGGGGGTGGTGGTCTTCTGCACCCCAAGCTGTGCCCTGGGAGTGGCAAGTTAGGGCTTGGGGCCCCCTCAGCTACCCAAGGGCTGCCAGCCTCCAGGAGCTCCTTGGTCACCTTGTGTGTAGTTTCTGTGTCTGTAAGACTGCAGTGGGGACCCCCTGCCTTGGGGACCCTTTGATCAGTGCCCCTCCTTGGCTCTGCTCACCTTCTAGCCAGTTCTTCCTCATGGGGCTGCCTCCCTGGCCTGTCCCCACCGCAGGCCCCTCTGGTCACTGTCCCGTGTCCGGGGGCAGAACCGCCCCAGAGGGGACCCTGCCTTAGCAGCACGCGTGTGAAGCCGTGTCCCGTGCTGGGAGTGTTGTCCCTGAGCCTGGGGCAGCAGCGTGGGCAGGGTGTTGGTGGGCCAGGTGGGGGGTGACAGGAGGGCTGGCAGCTGACTGGCACACCTGGCCCCCTCGGGTCCAGAGAGCCGCCTGGACGTGAGCTGGTCCCCATGTGGCCCCGTCGGGCAGCCGGGCATGTGAGGAGCCAGGTGGCCGGCACGCTGCCCAGGAGGGTCCAGCTTTGTCCCCACGGCAGGTCGCTGCGGAGGAGCTGTGTTCTCTGCTGGGGCAGGTCTTCCAGATTGTGTACACAGAGTCCACGATCGACTTTCTGGACAGAGCCATATTCGATGGGGCCTCAACACCCACCCACCACCTGTCCCTTCACAGCGGTACGTGAGCGTGGGTGGGCAGTGGTGCTGCTGTCCCCGTCCCTGTGGCTCTGCACCAATGCCTCGTTCCCAGACTCCACTGCCAACGTCTACCTGCAGGCAGACATGTCCCCTGCCCCGGGAGCCCGGTGGCTTCCTGCACCACGTCGGGGGCGGGGCAGGGAACGCCTTCTCAGCTGAAGTCCCTTCACCTGCCTCAGAACAGAGGGCCTGGGGCTGGAGGGGGTGTGTGTGGGGAGGAACCCCCAGACCTCACAGCTCTTGGGCTGCGGTGGGGGGAGCACATGGAGGCCACCCCCTCTGCTGTATCTGCGGAGCATTTTCGGCAGGCGGCTCACATAGCCCGGTGTTCCACCCGCCAGGAGCGCCCCCTGCTCCTCGCACCGCTCCCCGACTCTGCACTTCCCAGCCGCTTCTCTCAGAGCTCAGCATTGTGCGGGATGGTGTCCGTGTCCCTCACGGTCTGTGTCACGTGGACCTTAGGTCACCCATCCAGTGTTTCCTGAGTAGCTGCGGTGTCCCGGGCTCTTTGCTGGTGCCAGGGGCTCAGGCATGCGGGGGGTCCCGCCTCCCTGCCTGCGTGGAGCCCACCGGGTCCAGGCTGGGGGTCAGCCCCGCCTCTGACCATGGCTCCTGCCCTCGGCCAGCCCCTTGTGGTTGGGCAAGTTGTCCGGCCTCTGGGATCCCACTCCTCGTCTAAAGCGGGCACAGGAGAGAGTAACCCGGGCCCCAGGATGCCATGCGGCAGCCACAAGTCCCGCTTGTGCTATCCTTGGCCCTCGGGGAGCGCTCTTCAGCCCCCCGTTTGGTGCGTCCTCCGAAGCCCGGAGCATTGCGCTCAGGCCCACACCTGCGACGGGTGGTGCCGGTCGAGACCCCCCCAGGAGGAGCCGGTGTGGTTGCTCGCCCCCCCCGGGGGGGGGGCCGGTGGCTCTGCCCAAGAAGGAGGTGCCCCCGCCAGGGCCCACGTCTCGTGGGGTGCTGGGCCCTGGGACTCTGTACCCCTGCCCATGTAACCGGAAGCCCCATGTGTCCGCACCCTGTACAGACGACTCTTCCACCAAGGTGGACGTGAAGGAGCCGTACGAGACGGAAGCCGGCACTTTGTGAGTACCCCGCCCGCTGGCCGCCCCCACGCCCCCACTGGGCGCCCCTGGCCGGAAGTGCGCGTTCGCAGGGGGGCGCGGGGCGCGGGTGCGACGTGGAGCCCGGGAGCCGCGTGCCCACGGCTCCTGTTCTTGCAGCTCCTTCCCCGAGTGTGCGCACGCGGGCGGCGTCTCGCCCTTGTCCTTCTGTACGCAGACGGCGCCCCACGCCAAGATGGTCAGCGAGAGCGAGCTGAGCGCCACGGCCACCGAGCTGCTGCAGGACTACATGCTGACGGTGCGCCCCCCCTGGGGGGCGGTGGGGGGGGCGCGCGGCGGGGCTGGGGCGCGGGCTGCTCAGCGGACCCCCCTAAACCTCGCTGCTGAACGTCACGTGGTTCCGTCCGCGCGCCCGTGCCCCGGGCTCCTTGCGGGCGCACTCCCTGGGGGCGCTGCGGGTGAGGTGAGGGGTGGCGGCGGCGCCGCTCACCGCCGCACCCCTGCCCCGCTGCGGGTTAGCTGCGCACCAAGCTGTCCTCCCAGGAGATCCAGCAGTTCGCTGCACTGCTGCACGACTACCGCGACGGGGCGTCCGTGCACGAGTTCTGCATCAACCTGCGGCAGCTGTACGGGGACAGCCGCAAGTTCCTGCTGCTCGGTGAGCCCCGCGGGCGTGCGGCCGCAGCGTGGGGGCCCCGCCGCCGAGGGCCCTTGCCAGCGACTGGTGGGACCTGCCCGTGGGAGCCAGACTGAGGGGAAGCCAGGAGCTGCTCGCCCTGGAGTGGGGGCCAGGGTGGGGCTCCTCAGGGGCTCGGCGCTCGAGTGGGTTTTGGTGGGTGACGAGGAGTTTGCACACGGGAAGCGGATCCCGTTTCTGGGGAGAAGGACCAGCCTTTGCAGAGATGCCGGCCCTCAGAGCTGGGTGGGCAGGGTGGTCGGGGCCCTGCGCACCTGCCCACGCCCTCAGGGATGACAGTGTGGCCATGTCTCCCGCCGTGCTGACCCTAGAGAACCCGGCTGGTTGATGGGGGCCAGTGGAGGCTCCCGGGCTCTGCCCCCACCATCCAGGGGGGGCCTGGGTTATACCCTTGTCAGCAGCCACTGAGGGCCTCTCCACTCACGGGGGATGTAGGGCCGGAGGCCTGGCCTGCTGCGTGCAGTCTGAGCTCTTGCCGACCCTGTGGCCTCCCCGCCGGGGTCAGCCATGCGGCCAGGGCTGCGGCCTCAGCCCCCAGCCCCCAGCCCCCAGCTCCGTGTTCCTTTCTGGCTTATTCTTACAGAAGTGGGTGGTGCTCCTCAGGCCGGCCTGCCCCCCTCGCCCCCGTTCTGCACCTGGAGGCCTGTGGGTGCGCTTCCACCCGGCCCGAGGGAGGGAGATGGGGCCAGCCGCCCGCCGCAGACCCGGGACCTGCACGGGCCTGCGGTGCCCCTCGGACGGGGCTGGACGCGGGGCGGCCGGGGCGGGCAGAGGCTTGTGCTCCCCGCCGGAGGCCTGGCGTCAGGCACACCCCGTGTCCACAGGTCTGCGGCCTTTCATCCCGGAGAAGGACAGCCAGCACTTCGAGAACTTCCTCGAGACCATCGGGGTGAAGGACGGCCGCGGTATCATCACCGACAGTTTTGGCAGGTACCGGCGGGCCCTGAGCTCCACCTCCGCCTCCGCCTGTACCGGGAACAGGGCCGCGGGCAGCTCCGACGACCAGTCTGTGCCCTCGGAAGGGGACGAGTGGGACCGTATGCTTTCGGACATCAGCAACGACATCGAGGCTCTGGGCTGCAGCATGGACCGCGACTCGGCCTGACGGCGCCCGTGCGCCCGCGACTGTGAAGGGCTGGCCCCGGGGCGCCGGTGCCCAGGAGGGGTCCTGGGGGTCCTTTCAGTTTTGCACACGACGTTCCTGTCGAAACTCTCAGAGACCTTCAAAGAAGTTTCCTGCGATGTGAATAATTCATCTCTGGTCCCAGCGTGCTTCTGGTCTCGCGGTGGGGGAGCCGGGCCCGCACGACGGGCCGGGCGCTGTGGCCTGGGGGCCGGCTGCCTGTCGGTGCTCGTCGCAGACCGGGAGGACGGGATTGGGGCTTTTGCTTCGTGGACGTGGGGTTGGGGCAGCAGGGGGCCTGGGCGCTGGTGCAAGCGCAGGTCCTCGCTGTTGGGAGCGGGCTCTGGGTTCCCGAGCGTGGCGCCTGCCCCCCTTGCCCTCACCCGAGTGCCCCAGTCCTCGGTCTCACTGCCACCACAGGTGGTCTCCCCTGCAAACCCTCACCCTCACCACCCCCACCCACCACCCCGAGAGCCTGTCATCTTGAAGCCCAGGGTCCCGGTCTCCAGGGGGCTTGGGGGGCGGGCACTGTGTTCTAGGCCTTCCCTGGGCTGGGCCCCTCCCCTGCCCTTGGCACATGGGGAGGCAGTGGGGGTGGCCCTGGAGACGCCCCTCCTCACCTAGAAGGTCTCTGCCCTGGGAGACCCCCGACAGCACGTGTGGGAAGCCCCAGGCTGAGCAGGGTGGGTGCTGGGGTCCTGGAGAGGGAGGACAGAGGCCGTGTGGGGGCCAGGCGGGGGTCTGCTTCCTGGCCAGCGGCAGGTCAGGATGGGAGGAGGGCTCTCAGACTTGGTTCCGGCCTGCGCCGTCCGGGAGCTGGTGGTCGGCCCAGGGCCGCGGAGCTAAGGGGATATGGGGTGGGTCTCCAAACAGGAGCACAGATCAACCTGCTGTGGCAGCATCTGGAACAGCTAAAGTCATCCAGGCAGGGCCAGCCCACCCTGGGTGTGAGTGGCCCCAGCGAGCGGTCGGGGGTGGGGTGGCCGCACTGTGGAACCGGGTCTAAGTGTCCTGTGTGGACGGCAGGAGCCGCTCCCTCCTCTCCAGGGGCCCCTCTCACACGCAGCCCCCCTCCGCGGGTCCCTGGGCTTTGGAGAAGAGGGAACATGGAGGGGATGGGCGGTCCCTCCAGAGCTGGGCGCCAGGAGGGGCCAGGAACTTCGGGGGCCAGTCGCTGCCCCCACCCCCCAGCAAACACCTTTTCAATGGCTAAACCTCCAGAGCCCCCGAGTCTGGGGAGTTCCTTCCCAAAACCAGTCCCCAGGCCCACGCCTTGGGCCACAGCCAGGTGACTGCCTACCGTCTGGGCAGGCTGGGTACTGGGGCCACGGCGGGGGGGGGGGAAGGTGGACCCCCACCTGCTAGAGTCACAGGACGGATCCCACCCTCTGGGGACAAGTGGGGACAGACCCCCACCCTCTAGCGACGGAGACGACTCCCACCCTCTGGGACACGGAGAGATCACCCACCCTCTAGGGCCATGGGAACGCCACCAGCTCTGGGGCAGGAGCGGGTAGGACCACCAGCCTTTGAGAACATGGGGAACAGATCCCCGCCGTCTGGGACATGGAAGGGAGGACCCCCCCTCCTGGGGCTCTGCACGGACCCAGGAAGCGTCTCCACCCATTCACAAACCCCATTCGGCTGGAGCGCGCGCCCGGGTAGGTAGGAGCCAGAGCAGAGGCCATGAGGAGACACCCATTTATTGAGCAGCAGAGCCGGGGGCAGGGACGGAGCTGTGCGGTCAGATGGCGGTCAGCGGCTACATGGTGAGCTCCTGCAGGAAACGGCAGAGAGAGAGGGCGGGCTGGGGAGGGGCGCGGCAGGGCCAGCAGCAGGGGGCCCACAAGGGGCCGGCCACTCACCATGATGGCGTTGACGATGTCGCTCTGGTTGTCCCTCAGGGCCCGCACCGCCCTGGCCCGCGACACGTTGGCCTGCGCCATCACCAGCTCAATGTCACGGAGCTCCAGCCCTGCCTCATCCACCTGCGGGGGGCGGGGGGGCAAGCAGGCAGGTTCTGGGGCTGCCCCCACCCCCAGGAAAAGCCGTTGAGCCCCCCCCCTCATCCCTGTGCCTCACCTCCTCCTCCTCTTCCTCCTCCTCCTCCTCCTCACATTCGGGCCTCACCAGCGGCCCGGGTGCGGACTCGGGGACCAGGGCGGAAGGCTCCGCGGGCACTTTGAACTTCTCAGCAGCAGCTCTGTGCACTTGCTGGGACAGGTCCTCGATCTGCAGGGGCACGGCGGTCAGCCCGTCCCGCACCCCGGGCCCCCACCCCCTCCCGCGGCCTGCCAGACCTTGGCCTCGCCGAAGACCACGTAGGTGTCCGAGGCTGGGCTCTTGAAGACGTCAGGCTTGGCGATGACAAACAGGATGTTCTTGGACTTCTGGATAGTGATCCGGGTGACCCCCTGGATTTGCCGCAGGCCCAGCTTGGACATAGCCTGGGGTCACGGGGGGCGGTGCTCAGACCTGGGCATCGACCCCGGGGGGGGGGGGGGTGGCCCTGGGGGGGGGGGGGGGGGAGCGGGTGGGCCCAGGGGGAGAGAGCACGCTGACGGGGGGGAACGAGGGTTCTGCCGCCAACCCTGGGGGACCCTCTGTGGTCTCTGGGCAGAGCCTGTGGGAGTGCCCCGGGGCATTGAGTGGGGTGCCGGACCCCAGCTGGGGGCACGGTCTCGATGGACGCTCCGGCCCCAGCAGTTTCACGACCCGATGGCCACTGGGTGTGAAGGGTCCCCTTATGCAGCAGGCCCCGCCCCCACGGAGTGGCCCGGGCGGGACCCCCACCGACCTTTCGGGCTTTCTTCTCACTACGACTCTGCTTGGCTTTGGCCACGGTCTCCTCGCTGCCGCCACCTGCCGGGGACTGGGGAGGACGGGGTTTGAGCACCCGAGGGGAGGGTGGGGTGGAGCCCTCCCAGGGGTGCAGCCTCCCTGCTCCCGGGCCAGGCACCTGGGCCGGGCACTGTGCCGTCTGCGCTCCTGAGAGGTCCTGCTCCTCCAGCTCTGCAGACGACTCGCCGTGGCTGTCCGAGTGCTGGCCGGATCCCGGAGCCCTCGGCGGCGAGTCTGGGCATGGGGTAGGGGTGTGTCTGCGTTGAGGACGGCTTCCCGCCCACCTGCCACCTCTGGTCCCTGGCTCAGGACAGCGTTCCAGCCCCGGCCCCTCTCACCTTCCTCCAGGCTGTCCTGGTCATCTTGCTGCTCGGCGGCCGGGAGCCCTCGAGGGCCAGGAGGCACTTGGCAGGGGGGCGAGATCCGCCAGGCCTGGTCTTTGGCATGGGTGTCCCCCGTGGGGGCCGTCTTGGGGCTGAGGATCGGGGAGTGGGGTGGGAGGCCGACCCGATGCCCGGCCCCAGGAGGTTTCGTGGTTCCTGAGAAGGCAGCCACCGCCCGCTGGGCTCCTGCCTGTGGCGGCTGGAGGCCCGGAGAGCCCGGGGGCTCCTTGCCCTCCTCCGAGTCTTCCCTGGGGCCCTGGCAAGGGCAGGGGGCGAGGGGTGCCATGGGGCATGGGGCTGCCTCTGTGGGGACCCCAGGAGCGGGGGGCTCTGGGACGAGGAGCCTGTCTTGGGGCACACTGGGCAGGCCCCTGGCAGGGCTTTTGGGGGCTTGTGCTGGGGACGAGCTGGGGCTTCTGGGTGCTACTTGTGCCCACTCTCCACTGCCTGGGCCCAGCACGGGCTCCGGCTGCCGAGAGGGTGCTGGAGAGGTGGGGGCAGGCTCTTTGGGGCAGCCCCTGCCAGGCCTGGGCACGAACCTCGGTGGAAACTCGGAGCAGGAGCCCAGCGCAGCTTCTGAGGCCACAGCAACAGGAGACCTGGGCTCAGGGTTGGCTCTTCCCTCCTCCGCTGGGCTCTGGGGCCATGTAGGGCCAACCTCGGGGCGAGCAGCAGGATGTACCTCTGGGCCACTATCCCCAGGAGCCTTCCTAGCACCCTGGGGTGCTGACTCGAGGCCCCCAGCCCCTTGATTCTCACCCCCTGGGGCCTCCACCAGGGGCAAGTGGGGCTCGGCTCCATCACTAGCACGCACACAGGCACTGGGACCGGTTCCCTGCTCAGGTGCCAACAGGCCCTCAGCTACTTCCTCTCCAATGGAGGCAGGCTTGGGTGGGTCTGTGGCCTCCATGGCAGGCCTAGGGGGCCCTGTGGCAGGCTCTGGGCATTCTGGAGCTTTTGTGGCAGACTTGGGGCATTTCGGGCCCTCCGTGGCAGGCTCTGGGCATTCTGAGGCCTCTGTGGTGGGCTCAGAATGTTCTGAGGCCCCCGTGGCAGGCTCTGGGCATTCTGGGGCCTCTGTGGCAGGCTCTGGGTGTTCTGCAGTCCCTGTGGCAGGCTCTGGGCATTCCGCGGCCCCTGTGGCAGGCTCCTGGTGTTCTGGGGCCCCCGTGGCAGGCTCTGGGCGTTCTGGGGCCCCCGTGGCAGGCTCTGGGCGTTCTGGGGCCCCCGTGGCAGGCTCTGGGCATTCTGGGGCCTCCGTGGCAGGCTCAGAATATTCTGGGGTCTCTGTGGCAGGCTCTGGGCATTCTGGGGCCTCTGCGGCAGGCTCTGGGCATTCTGGGGCCTCTGTGGCAGGCTCTGGGTGTTCTGGGGCCTCCGTGGCAGGCTCAGAGTATTCTGGGGTCTCTGTGGCAGGCTCTGGGTGTTCTGGAGTCTCTGCAGCAGACTCTGGGCATTCCGGGACCTCTGTGGCAGGCTTAGAATACTCCGGGGCCTCTGTGGCAGGCTCTGGGCGTTCTGGGGCCTCCGTGGCAGGCTCAGAGTATTCTGGGGTCTCTGTGGCAGGCTCTGGGTGTTCTGGGGCCTCTGCGGCAGGCTCTGGGCATTCCGGGGCTTCTGTGGCAGGCTCTGGGCATTCCGGGGCCTCTGTGGCAGGCTTAGAATACTCTGGGGCCTCCGTGGCAGGCTCTGGGCGTTCTGGGGCCTCCGTGGCAGGCTCTGGGCGTTCTGGGGCCTCCGTGGCAGGCTCTGGGCATTCCGGGGCCTCCGTGACAGGCTCAGAATGTTCTGGGGTCTCTGTGACAGGCTCTGGGTGTTCTGGGGCCTCTGTGGCAGGCTCTGGGCATTCCGGGGCCTTCGTGGTAGGCTCTGGGCATTCTGGGACCCCTGTGGCAGGCTCTGGGCGTTTCGGGGTCCCCGTGGCAGGCTCTGGGCATTCCGAGGCCTCTGTGGCAGGTTCAGAATGTTCCGGGGCCTCCGTGGTAGACTCTGGGCATTCCAGGGCCTCCCTGGAAGGCTCACAATGTTCGGGGGTCTCTGTGGCAGGCTCTGGGCATTCCAGGGCCTCCATGGCAGGCTCACAATGTTCTGGGGCCTCTGTGGCAGGCTCTGGGCATTCTGGGGCCTCTGTGGCAGGCTCAGAATGTTCCGGGGCCTCCATGGCAGGCTCTGGGCATTCTGGGGCCTCCGTGGCAGGCTCTGGGCATTCTGGGGCTTCTGTGGCAGGCTCAGAATGTTCCGGGGCCTCTGTGGCAAGCTCTGGGTGTTCCGGGGCCTCCGTGGCAGGCTCTGGGCGTTCCAGGGCCTCCGTGGCAGGCTCAGAATGTTCCGGGGCCTCTGTGGCAGGCTCTGGGCGTTCCAGGGCCTCCGTGGCAGGCTCTGGGCGTTCTGGGGCCTCCGTGGCAGGCTCAGAATGTTCTGGGGCCTCTGTGGCAAGCTCTGGGCATTCCGGGGCCTCTGTGGCAGGCTCAGAATGTTCCGGGGCCTCCGTGGCAGGCTCTGGGCATTCTGAGGCCTCTGTGGCAGGCTCACAATGTTCCGGGGCCTCTGTGGCACGCTCTGGGCATTCCAGGGCCTCCGTGGCAGGCTCAGAATGTTCCGGGGCTTCTGTGGCAGGCTCTGGGCATTCCAGGGCCTCCGTGGCAGGCTCAGAATGTTCCGGGGCCTCTGTGGCAGGCTCAGGGTATTCCAGGACCTCCGTGGCAGACTCCAGGCATTCTACAGCCTCTGTGGCAGGTTCTGGGTGTTCTGGGGCTTCCGTGACAGGCTTGGGGCAATTTGTGGCCTCTGTGTCAGGTCCAGGGCGTTCCACAGCCTCTGTGGCAGGCTTGGGGGAATCTAGGGCCTCCATGTGAGGCTTGGAGGCGCCTGCAGTTCCCCATGAGGCCCAGGGTGTCCCAGCATCTGCAGCTGGCTCCAGGCCATCCAGCTGGGCCTGTTCCCAGGCTGGAGGCTCCGGGCCTCCAGTGCAGCTTGTGTCCCTCTCCTCAGGTGCTGGCCTCAGTTCCAAGGTCACTTGTCCTTCGTGCTGGGCTGCAGTGACCACAGGTTCGATTCCTGGCATGCAGCCTGCACCCTTCTGCAGGATCTCAAGCCTGGCCCCAGTGGGGGTCCCCTGGTCTGAGGGGAGGCCCACGTCCTGCAGGGACAGAGGTGTGGCCCCAGAGTCAGAGTCCTGGGGTAAGGTCCTGTCTGTTTCTCCCGGCTGGGGCACAGGGCTGACCAGAGAAGCGGGCGCCTGGCCTGAGGGGAGGCCCGCGTCCTGCAGGGGCAGGGGTGTGGCCACAGAGTCAGGGTCCTGGCCTGCTTCTTTCTCCAGCTTCTGCAGAGAATCTGGGCTTGGCGTGAAGGCTCCCTCTTCCGGGGCGGTCCAAGGGCCCGGGCCTAAGGCCGCGCTGTCATCCTCCCATAAGGGCTGAGCTCTGCCCGGGGCAGCAGGTGCTGGACCCCAGAGGGAGCCTGCCTCCTCCCTCCAGGCCTGGGGGCTCCCCCCGGAGAGGCCTGGGGCTTCCCGCGGGGTGTGAGGGGATGTGGCGGCGGCGGCGGCGGCGGAGGCCTGGCCTGGCCCGGGGACCTGGGCGCCCGGCTCCTGGCGCTCGGTGGCTCGGCAGGCCCCCTGCTCGGGGGCGGCGGGAGCGGGCTCGCCAGGGCTGTGCTGGCGCAGGGCAGCGGGCCGCGCGTGGGGCTCCTCACTGTACAGCCTCTCATCGTCTGCCCCCGCGTAGGAGGCCGAGTCGGGGTCGGAGGAGGCTGCCGAGGTGTCGTCCCGGAAGGCGAAGGCCTCGTCCATGCCCTCGGTGATGGAGAGGTCAGACAGGGACTGCAGGGAGGACGCAAACGTGCTGTCGTCCTCGCCCTCCCCGGCTGGGTCCCCTCCGGGGACAGGGGCCCCCTCCTCCTGCTCGTCCTCGGGGGCCCTCGGCGTCACCTCCACGGCCTCCACCTGGACGATGAGGCTGCCTCGGAAGGGCAGGAGGGCGGCGGGGATCATGGGGTCGTTGGCCAGGAAGTCCAGCTCGGAGAAGTGGCCCTCCTGGCCCCAGGACGAGCTACTGTCGGCCGAGACGCTGGACTCCGGGGTCGGGGGGCCGGCGGGCCCCGTGGGAGACAACTCCTCGTCAGCCACCGAGCCCGCTGGGGAGAAGCCCCAGCCTGGGGGGACGTCCAGCCCTTCGGCCGGGGCCAGCAGGCTCAGGGAACAGGAGGGGGACGAGGCCCAGCTGTCCCCATCTGCCGTGATGTAGGAGCCCGAGGGTGAGGCGGGCGGCGAGTCCCCTGGCTCAGCCGGGGCGTCCCGGGCCTCCCTGCGGGGCCCGGGGCCAGGGAGCAGGCCACAGGCGCTCTCGGTGGGGGTGGAGGGCGGTGTGAAGTAGGGGTCAGGGTCTGGGGCAGGGCAAGGCACAGGAGGGTCACCCTGAGAACACACCTCGGGGGGTGGGTCCAGGCTGGGGTGCCCACCCTCCCGGTCCCTGAGCTCTGGCAGGGCTGCCCTGGATGGCGGGGGCGCCCGGCGGGTCTCCTCACCCATCACGATCCGGGGCTCCAGGGTGGCTGGGGGAGGACCCCCGGCGGGCTGGGCCTCGGGGGACCCCGGGCTGGGGCTGCCTTCTGCGGGCACCGCCCACGCCGAGGGGGTGCCGCCCGGCCCTGCATCCCAGCTGGCTCCCTCCGGCGGGGGCCGGGCGCCCGGCTTGCTGGGCAGAAACTCCAGGGCCAGGGCGCTGGGTCCGGGGGTCAGGGCACAGTGCTCCAGCCGGTCCCCTCTCGGGGTGGTGGCTGCGGCCACATCACAGGACGACTCTGCGGACAGAGGGGGCCATGAGGAGGGCAGACACCCTCTGGGGGCTGGAGCTGCTGCGTCTGGGGGAGAATTTCAGAGAGTTCCGACCCCAGGGGCACAGCCTGGGGCCAGGGGGTCGGGGGTGGGTGGCGTGGCTCCCGTCTGAGCCTCGGCAAGGCTGGACGAGCACCTGTCTCCGCGGACGCTGGCTGGCTGGCCCCCTGCCCTCAATCTGTGCTGCGCCTGGTGGACGACCTCTCCTGACCTCCTGTGTCAGAGGCCCCCAGGGGCAGGGGGACCTGCACCCCGCTGGCCCTGGGACGCTCTAGGTCTCCCACCTCCTGTGCATGGGGGTCTCGCCTCTCTGCCTCGTCTCTCTCCTTGCTGCCCACACCCGAGGCCAGCCTCTGGAGGTGCCATCCGGCTCTGCCCTCGCTCTTGCTTCGAGAGCTGGTGCACGGAGGAGGGAAGCGGGGCCACTGTGCGTGTGTGCGTCCTCAGGCTGCGCGTCCCACAGAGGCCGAGCTGGAGCATGGGGGTGAGAAGGGTTCCCTCCGCCAGGAATATGCCAGCCGGTCCCAGGGCAGTGTTACGGGGGCTGCTTGGGCCCCGACCATGTTCTCGGTGGCGGGGGGGTTCCTGCTCTATCACCCGTGATCACCCCACAAGTACCTCCGTGTCTCAGCTGTCTGTCTGCAAAGTCGAGTATCTGCCAGGATTAGAGGTGAAGCTTTTACAAAGGGGCGGTGCCCTCCCCAGCCTGTCCATCGGCCTGCAGCAATGAGGGGCAGCCCCTCGGGGCCCTCGGGCCACACTACTGGGATTCTCAGGCTGGCCAGGGGATCGCAAGAAGGGGGTCCTTCGGGTCCACTGCCGAGTGACAGACACCCAACACCTGGAGGTGGGTGTGGTGGGTGGGGCAGGTGGAGACCGGCTCCTGGCACTGAGCCTGGGGTACCCTTGCCCACCCGCCCTGGGGCAGGGAGGGGGCAGAGCTGGGCCAAGGAGGGGGGGTGAGGAAGGGAAGCCAAAGGTCAAAGGTTTTTGTAAGCATTCAAGGTCATCAAGCAGCCTGAGACCCTGAGTCTGGGGAGTCCTAGCCTCCACCTGCTTTACTGGACCCCAGAGGGAGGCCAGGCCCCTGGACCCAGCACTGGTGACATTCCCAGGTGACTTATCCACAGCAAGGTGCCCTTGGCCCTCCAGGGGTCACTCATGGCTGACCTCCTGCTGGGCCCCCCTGGCTGATCCTTCCAGACCCAGGCTGACCCCCTCAGCCTCCATCCACACTTGCTGACCTAGCCTCCCCCAGGATGTAGGCCTGCACTCCGGGGCACTGCCCCCCAGACCCTGCTCCCCCAGGGCATCCGACCTCCCACCCTCACGGCCTGCCCCCCCGCCCCCCACACGGCTTCCCCAGGCGCCAGCTCCATCCGGCTCCACCTGCCCAGGGCAGACCAATCACCGGCCCTGAGGCGGCTTCAGGCATCTAGGGGGCGAGTGCCCCCGGTGTTGGGGGTGCAGTTGAGAACCCCCCACCTCTGGTCCAGAGTCATGGGGCCAGGGCCCGCAGCTCCTCACAGACAATGGGGCGGCGGCGGCCCAGAGGGCGGGACGCGGGCCGGGAGCCACGGAGCCCTGGGATGCTCACAGGCCCTCGCGCCGCTTCTGGCTCCCGGAGGACGTCCCGTTTCCGCCCGCCCGCCCTTCCCCGCAGTCCTGAGCTGGGACGTGCGGGGCTGGGGGGTTGGGGGGCGGTCAAGATTCAGGTGCTCGAAAGGGCAGGGCGCCAAAAGGACCGGAGAGGGGACTGGGGGGGTGGTGACTGGAGAAGGGAGAAGGACAGAGGGGACAGGCAGGGAGAGGGACCGGAGAGGGAACAGGCAGGGACAGGGCGGCCGAGACGCGCGCAGGGGGCACAGCCCGAGGCCTCACCTGTGCGGGGCCCGGGCCTGCCCGCCTCCGGCAGCAGCGGCTCGGCACGGGCAGCCTCCCCGGGCATGGCCTGACCGTGCGCCCTTCCCTCGGTGCCCGGTCTGTCCGTGCGTCCGTCCGGCGGAGCCTGCGCGGCCACCGCCCCTCGGCCAGGGGTAGGGGGTGGGTGGGTCATCGGATGACGTCAGCACCGCCCCGCCCGCCCGGCGCCCCGAGTGAGCGTGCGCGTGCGCCCCAAGGACTGCGGAGCGCCGGGGCGGGGGGGCGGGGGGGGCGGCCTCCCTCCTTCCCCCGACCGGGGCTGCGCCCTCCTTCCGCCCTGCGCGGCCCCGCCTTTCCCGCAGCATTCCCCCCTGAACGCGAGGGGGCTCGGGGGCCCGGGGGCCAGTCGGAAGCTGGCCGGACCCCAGGGAACATCACCCCGAAGCCGGGCCTGGAAGAGGCGGGGTTGGGGAGGGTCGTCGGCACGCGGGGCGCAGGGGCCTCGGCGCCCTGGGGGAGGTGGCGGCGCCGTCCTGGTGCCCGGCCTCCTGCGTCCCCCTTGCCTCCATCCAGGAGGTGAGCTGGAGCCGCAGCTCCACGCTGATTGGCTGGCCGTCGCACGTTGGTCTCCGTGGCAACCGCCTCCCGGCTCCATGGAAACCGGAGAACGGAGCCGGCGCGGCGGGAACGCGGCGGGCAAGGCCGTCCCGGGGGAGCTGGGCGGACCGGTCCCGTGCGCCCCGCAGCTAGGCTCCCGGACACCGGGGCGGGAGGAAGAGGAGAACCACGCTTTCCTCCGCCTCGGCGGCCGCCTCCGCCACACCTCAGGGCTGCAAGCCCTCCCGAGCCTCCCTGAGCCGTGCCCTTGCTTCCACCCGGGCCCTCCCGCGCTCGCACCCGCCCAGTGCCAGGCTCCGGCTCCGGGAGACAGATGGCCATTGTCGCCATCCCAGAGCTGGGCGGGGGCAGGGAATCAGAGCGATCATTGTCGTGGGGGGTGCGGGGAATCTCCCCAACCCTGTCTCCTGCGGGCGCTGTCCCGGGCGCACCGCGGGGCTGGCTCCCTGCCTGCGTTGGGCACCAGCCCCGCCACGCCCAGCCTGAGCCCTGCATCCTGCACCCCTCTCAGTCGCTGGAAGTGCGCGAGATCCGTCCATCCACCCCCCTGATGGGGACCCTCCTGTTCTCCCCTTCCCCCACGCCTTCATCCTCACCTCCCAGGCTCTTCTAAGTTGCCTCCTCCCATGGCCCTTCGCCCGTGGCCGTGGCCGTAGCAGAGTCCTTCACAGTTCCCACTGCTCTGCCGACCCCCTACCATCTGGCCTGCACACACTTTCCAGAAACCAAAAGCCCTTCAGCATGCCCTGAGGGGCTTCTAGTCTGGATGAGGTGGCTGGCCTAGGCTTGTCTCTTTGCTTTTCCCGACTACCAATAAACGCAGGAAATCAGAGACAACCAAAACAGAACTCTTACACATGAAAAGAGTGAGGTGATGTGGTGAGGGTCCCCAGGGCTGGAGGAACAACAGAGCAGCCCGACGTCAGGGGGTCCAGGACCACGTTTCCTGACCCCCAGCCTGCCACCAGGAAGAGGACCAGGTGGACGTATTCATCCCCATGTGGGGCTGGAGTCCCACTGACGACTCTGGGTGTGTGTGGGGGGTCTGCTAGAACTGGCAGGAAGATCAAGGAGAGGCCCATTCCTTCCCCACCCGGCTCACTGGCCCCCCTGCCCCACTGAGAGGCCCCAAGGGTGGGGGGGAAGTACTCCTCCCAGGGGCCAGATACCCTGCCCCCATCCAGAGGCCCAGGATGGCCCAGCAGGGACCTCTGCACGGTCCACTGTCACTGAAACCACAGGCCACTAGAGTAGCTCAGGATCTGTCTGCTGAGTCCAAACAGGATAACCACCTGCTAAAATACAAAATGTGAACATAATAGCCTGACTGTTCAGGAGACAATAAAAAAATCACCTGTCATACCAGGAAACTCAAGGAAGAACCCAAGACTCAGGAAAGTCACAACTAGAATAAGAAAGAGTAATCAACTGATGCCCAAACTGAGCTGAAGATGCTGGAATTATCTGACAAGGATTTTAAATCAGTCGTAATTGAAGAGGTTCCGTAAGGAATAAGTTTATCTTGTAGCAAATGGAAAATGTTAGCAAAGAAACAGACATAACACAGAAGCAAACCAAAACCACAATATGATACAGAATCACTGAAAGGAAACACTTGCTGAGTGGCTTATCCGTGGCCAGAAATGACAGAGGATGTCCCAGTGAGGCTGAGGATGGGTCCACAGAAAGTACTCAACCTATTAACAACAACAACAACACAACACTGGGGGAAAAAACTGAACAGAGGCTCAGGAACCTGTGGGATAACAACATAAGATCCACTGTTCCCATAACCGGAGTCCCAGAAGAAGAGTGGCAGGGGCGAGCAGTTGAAAAGAGTATTCAAAGAAATGATGGCTGAAACTCCCCAAATTAGGCAAAAGACAGAGACTTAGATTCAAGGAGCTGAGCAAATCTAAAATACGATACATCCAAGGAAATCCACGTCTGGCCACTTGAGCTGTAACTTCTGAGCACCAAGGACGAAATCACGGAAACAGCCAGAGAGACGAGCATGAGACCCACAGGGAATGCTGAGGACAACCACAGCGCACTTCCGATCCAGAGCCAGCGGCCGGAAGGAAGCCGTGCCATGTTTTCCAAGTGTTGAAAGCAAGCATCATTTGAGAAGGAAGGCGCTCGCTTCAGCCACGCGCCCGTGCACACACACAAGAACGAAGGAGAAATGCACTCTGAGCCAGGGGACACTGAAGGCTCCAGCCCCGGCAGACCGCCCCGCAAGCCCGGGTATAGCGTGTCTCTCCACAAGGACGGACGTAAGGGCGGCCTCTTGGGGCACTGGGAGGGAAGAAGGAGCATGGGAAGGGCAGAGAGACGGGCGCAACAGTGGGCACTCCCCCTGAGTGCCCGGTAGCACGTGTGACGAGATAAACAAATGTTAACACCAGCTGACACTCGAGCGGATCCTTAAAAGCAGGGATGGCACAGCGACCAACATGGAAGCAGTGTGCACACGCAACCCGAAGTGCACACACTGCTGGCGGCCGACTGTGAGGACCTGCACGCGAGCGTGTTTCAATACCCAGAACAAACTCTAAGAAGACCATACAAGGGGCGCCTGGGTGGCTCAGTTGGTTGGGTGTCTGCCTTTGGCTCAGGTCATGGTCCCAGAGTCCTGGGATTGAGTCCTGCATCAGGCTCCCTGCTCAGGGGGAAGCCTGCTTCTCCCTCTCCCTCTGCAGCTCCCCCTGCTTGTGCTTGCTCTCCCCCCACTCCCCCGGGTCAAATAAATAAATAAAACCTAAAAAAAAAAAAAGAAGACAATACACGATGACACACCCCAAACCACACTATGTAAGTCAAAATAGAGTCCTTTAAAATGTTCAGAGTCCACAGGTGGGGTGTCTGGATGGCTCAGTCGGTTAAGCATCTGTCTTAACCTCAGGTCATGATCTCAGGGTCCTGGGACTGAGTCCCATGTCAGCCTGCTCTGCGGGGAGCCTACTCATGTTCTCAAATAAATAAATAAAATTTTATAAAAAAGTGTTCAGAGTCCACAGGAAAGCAAGATGAAAGAAACAAAAGAACAAGAAACAGAGGCAAACCAGAAGACAAATAACAAAATGGCAGACTTTTGGCCTTAACACACATAAACGTAAATAGGTTAAATATACAAATTACATTAAATACGTTAAAATGTACACTCACAGATCAGGAGGCAAAGACTGGCAGAGTGGACAAAAAAGGCAGACTGAACTATATGCTGTTTATAAGAAAGTCACTTCAAATGCAATAACGTAGGTGTGCTGGGAGAAAGGAAGAAGACACACAATATGAATGGTAATCAAACACAAGACAACAACAAAATGAAGAAGCAGGAGTGGCTGGGTTAATATCTGAGAAAGTAGACTTTTAAGCAAAGGAAATAAGTGGCGACAGACTGACATTCTGTGATGACACATTAGAGGTAGTGATTGGTCCCCCAGGAAGACATAAGAATCCTAAATGTGCACACATCAACTCTTAGAGCCTCAAAATACACGAGGCTGAAGCTGGCAGAGCAGAGGAGAGACTGGCATATCTGCAAGTATGGTTGAGGACTTCACTTTGTCCCCTTGACAACCCACAGGACCACTAGACAGAAAACCAGCCCAGATGTAGGAGACCCACACCATCCGCCCACCCACAGCATCCCGCAGGGTAGTCCACCCAGCGAGACAGAGTGCTCCTATGTTCAAAGTAGGGAACATTCCCCAAGAGAGATCAAACCTTGGACCATAAAACCAACATCAACACGTCTAAAATAACTGAAATCACAGTGTTTGTATTCAGACCACAATGGACTCCAACAAAATAAATCACAGCAAGACAACAGGAAAATCTCCAAACACTGGGAAGAAAACCACACTCTTGTAAATGATCCATGGGCCAAAGGGGAAGTACTTCGGGGAGCTTTTTTAAAAACACAGAACTGAACCAAATAAAAATAATACAAAACATCAAAGTATGTGGTCTGCAGCTAAAGCAGTGCTGAGAGGGGTATTTATAGCACATCAGAAGGAGGCAAGACCTCAAAATCATTGAAGTTCCTGCCTCATGAAATTCCTGCCTCATGACAGGAAAAGAGCAAAATAAAATCAAAACAAGCAGAAAGAAGGAAATAATAAAGTCAAGAGCAGAAATCAATGAAATTGAAAGCAGGAAATCAATGAAACAAACAAAATGGTTCTGAGAAGAATTAATAAGATTGATAAACCCCTAGCAAGACTGACAACCTTAAGAGGAGAGAAGACACAAATGCCCAGTATCAGAGTGCCCTGGCGGCTGGATGCTTAATTCTGTGTCAGCCTGACTGGGCCACAGGATGCCCGGACGGCTGGTAAGATTCTGTTTCTGGGAGTGCCAGCGTGATGTCTGAAATCCCTGGAGGCAAGAAGAAAATTAAAATCTACCAAATTCGAGCAAGCAAAATGAAGTAGATAATATGAACAGTCCTGGAACCATGAAAGAAATTTAATTTTTCATTTAAAAGCTTACCCAAAGAAATGTTCAGGCCCAGATGATTTCACTGAAGAATTCTACCAAGCATGTAAAGTAGAATTAACATCAATTTTAAGCAATTTCTTCCAGAAAACAAAAGATGAAGGAACATATCCTAACTCATTTCCTGAGACAAATTTAAATACTGTACCCAAACCAAAGATAGTACCAGAAACAAACAAACGACCAAGAAACTACAGACAATATCTCCCATGAACTTAGGCGCAAAAAAATCTCAACAAAATATTGGCATATCAAATCTGACACTGTATAAAAAGAATTATACAACCATGGCCAGATGGAATTTATTCCAGGTGTGCATGGACGGTTCAACATTTGAAAATCATTTGGAACAATCCACCATACCAACAAGCTAAAGAAAAACTATGTGATCGTATTGAGTGACACATAACCCATCTGACATAACCCAACAGCCGTTCAGATCGCTAAAAACTTCTCAGCAAGTTAAAATGAACTTGATTAAGACCATATGCAAAAGCCTTACAGCGAACACCGTGCTTGACGGTGAAAGACCGAATGCTTCCTAGGGCTGAGGCGAGAAAGGGCATCTGCTCCTGGCCCTGTCTTCCACACAGGGCTGGGGGCTCTAAGCCCACAGCGAGGCAAGAAAAGAATTAAGGGCAGCCAGACTTCTAGAATGAAAGCATGAGGCGCTCCACTGGCCAGCTTCCCAGCGAAACCGGTGGGAATAATACAACAAACAGTTAAAGCTCCTGGAAATGGTCTGATGGGCAAACAAATGAAGAAAGAGCTATCGAAGAAAATGGGTGCCGAGTTATTTATTTTTTTAAAGATCTATTTATTTGAGAGAGAGAGAGAGAGAGAGCACATGTGTATGGGAGGAGGGGCAGAGGGAGAGAACCTCAAGCAGACTCTGCATAGAATGCAGAGCCTGATGTGGGGCTTGATCTCATGACCTGAGCTGAAACCAAGAGTTGGACACGACTGAGCCACCCAGGTGCCCTGTTCAAAGTTCAAAAGAAAGCAGAGCCAGTGGTATCTGAGCCAAGCTGCTCCTTCCCTCCCCTCTCCCTGCTCACCAAGCTAGAGAAGCTACCCGACTGCTGGGGCCAAGAACACAGGCCCCCAGTCACTTACCATTTCCTACCCTGTCCTGACACCTGCTGCTGAGGCTGAGTCCCAGGCAAGTGTGGCCGAGGTGGGGCTCCCTCTCTCTGTTTAGCCCCTGCTTGTGGGAGGGAGACTCTACCTTGGGCCTGACATGCTGAATATGCCGACCCGGTGGCCTCTCTACCAGCTCAAGGCCATGGTTCCAATCCAGAAGAGGCTGCTGTCCCCCCTCCACTGAGTGCTCAGCTCCCAGATTGGGGGTGTCTCTCACAAGCTTGCTTTGAGCCCTGGCTGAGATTTTGCCAGGCTATGAAGTGGATAGCTCCCAATCTCTTCCCACAGGAGCTGACTTCCCTTACAATAGAGCATGGGGAAGTTTCAGCCGAGGGTGCCCTCAGGACAGTGGGGGGTTGTGGTCAAAGGCATGTGGGAGGAGATTCAGAGAGGCAATGAGGCCACAGCCTAGAGAGCAGGCCAGGGTGACTGTGGGCACACCTATGTGCCTCCCGGAAGGAA
The DNA here is from genome assembly GCF_003265705.2 of Callorhinus ursinus. Taxonomy (NCBI): domain Eukaryota; kingdom Metazoa; phylum Chordata; class Mammalia; order Carnivora; family Otariidae; genus Callorhinus; species Callorhinus ursinus. The sequence continues at coordinate 8,185,451 of NW_027397122.1, read as the reverse complement.
AGCACCAGAGGCTGAACACTGCAGGGAAAAAGGAGCAGACTTCACCAAAATAGTCTAGCCAGTCCCCAGGCAAACAAGCAAATAACAGTAAGAAGCCCCAGAGGAGAGGGGGTGTTGGCCTTGGACCCAGAATTGTTATTTTATTAAAAATGCTCAATTTCCAACAAAAAATAACCAGGCACACAAAGAGAGGAAAGTATGACCCAGATTCTAGGAAGAAAGCGGGCAACAGGAACTGCCTATGAGAGTGACTAGATGACATATGTCACAAGGATTTCAAGGTACCTGTTATAAATATGCTCACGACTAAAGGAGAGCATGACTAAAGAAGTAAAGGAAGGTTTAATGATAAGGTTACATCAAGTAGAGAACATCCATAAAGCACAGAAATGAGGAAATTCACTTTAGGGGCTGACCAGAAGATTTGAACTGGCAGGAGAATTGGTGAACTTGAAGACAGATCGCAGGATATTATGCTAGCTGAAGAGAAAAAAAAAAAAATGAAAAGAGCCTCCAAGAAATATGGAACACATTAACTGCCCCCAACATACACATAATGGGAATACCAGGAGGAGAGAGAGAGAACTTTCAAAAAAGGCATGGCTGCAAACTTCCTATGTTGAAAACAGAAACCTCCCATACGTTCAGGAAGCTCAATGGACTTCAACTAGGATATATACGGACAGAGCTGCAAAGACATATAAAAAAATGCTAAAAGTCAAAGACAGAATCCTAAAAGCAGCAAAAATAATTAGGACTGGTACATTAGTTCATCAAGGTTGGAGGATTCAAGATCAGTATATAAAAATCAATTGTTGATCCCAAATAGCCAAAGCAATCTTGAGAAAGAACAAAACCTTGAGGTATCACGCTCCCACATTTTAAACTATACTACAAAGCAAATAAGTAATCAAAGTAAATCAACACAGTGTGGTACTGGCAGGAAACAGACACACACACTAATGGAACTGAATAGAGAGCCCAGAAATAAACCCACATTTATGGGGTCAATGAATCTATGACCTACAAGGCAAGAATATCCAATGGGGGAAAAGACAGTCTCTTCAACAGATGGTGTTGGGGAAAACTGGACAGCCACATGCAGAAGAATGAAACTGGACCACTTTCTTACACCACACACAAAAATAAAGGCAAAATGGACGGAAGACCTAAATGTTGAGACCTGAAGCCATAAAACTCCCAAAGGAGAGCACGGGCAGTAAATTTCTCTGACCTCGGTCTCAGCAATATTTTTTGGACCAGTCTCCTCAGGCAAGGGCAACAAAAGCTAAAATGAGACTGCACCAAGCTAAAAAGCTTGTGCACAGGAAGGAACCATCAACAAAACATAAAGGCAGCAGCCTACCTAGAGGGAGAAGGTATCTGCGAATCACACAACCAAGTAAGAGGTTAATATCCAAAATATATAAAGAACATGTACAAAAAAAAAAAAAAAAAAACCCAACAGGGGGCGCCTGGGTGGCTCAGTCGTTAAGCATCTGACTTCTGCTCAGGTCATGATCCCAAGGTTCTGGGATCCAGCCTCATATCAGGTTCCCTGCTTCTCCCTCTCCCACTCCCCTTGCTTATGTTCTTGCTATCGCTCTGTCAAATAAATAAAATCTTAAAAAAAAACCCCGACAACAAATACTGTGACTTAAAAATTGGCAGAGGATTTGAATAGATATTTCTCTAAAGAAGATGTCCAGATGGCCAACAGTAGCATGAAAAGATGCTTAGCATCACTCATCACCAGGGAAATACAACTCAAAACCACAGTGAGATACCACCTCACACCTGTCAGAATTGCTAGTATCAAAAAGAAAAAAATATTATGACAAGTGTTGGCAAGGACGTGCAGAAATTGGGACACTTGTGCAGTGTTGGTGGGAACACAAATTGGTGCAGCCACTCCACGGAGTGGAGGATCCTTGAGAAACTACAAAACAAATTGTAAAAAATCGAAAACCCAAAACACAAAGTGGAAACAGCTTCAAAGATAAACTGTTGGTTACCAGAGGAGGGAGGGATGGGGGGGGGGGATTAAACAGATGAAGGGGATTAAAGGCACAAACTTCCAGTTAGAAAATAAGTCAGAAGTATGTAATGTACTGCACAGAGAATATGGTCAATAATATTCTAAGAACTTCGGTGACAGATGGTAACTAGACTCATGGGGACCATTTCATAATGTATACAAACACTGAATCACCATGATGTACACCTGAAACTAACAGGATATTGTACATGAATTATACTTTGGGTAAAGATTCAATTGTATTTCTATAAATCTGTAATAATCCAAAATTGAAATAAAGAAAATGCCATGCCTAAGGACACCAAAAAAATAAAGTCCTTAGGAATCAGTTTAGCAAAGGACATTCAAAATTTTTAGTCTGAAGATTACAAAACACTGTTGAAATTAAAGAATGTCTAAATAAATGGGCAAACATGCCATATTCATGGATCAGAAGGCCTAAGGTGGTTCAGAAAGCACTCCTCAAACTGACGCAAGGCTTCCTTGCTATTCCTATCAGAATCTTGACTACTTCTTTGTAAGAATTGATAGGCTACTTCTAAAATTTGTATGCAGTTACGAGGGACCCAGAATAGTCAAAGCAACCTTGAAAACGTAGAATCTATTAAGACTCACATTTTAACAAATTCCAGTGTAGTTAAAAGTGTTGTATTTTCAGGCGTACAGTGTGAGTCAACACTTCCAGATTCGCTCAGTGCTCAAGAAAAGTGTACTTGGCCCTTCACCTCCTCCCCCATCCCCTGGCCACCTCCCCTCAGGTACACATTTGCTCTCTATAGTTAGGAGTCTGTTTTTTGGTTTGTCTCTTTTTTTCCTTTTTTGAATTCCATATAGGAGTGAAATCCTATGGTGTCTTTCTTAGTTCACTTAGCATAATATCCTCTAGCTCCATCCACATCATTGCAAATGGCAAGATTTCTTTTTTTTATGGCTGAATAATATCCCATTGAATATATATACACCATTTTCTTTATCCATTCATCAGGCAATGGACACTTGGGCTGCTTCCATAGTTTGGCTATTGTAAATGCTGCTGCTATAAACATAGGGGTGCATGTATCCCTTTGAATTCATGTTTTTGTCTTTGAGTAAATACCTAGTAGTGCAATTGCTGGGTCGTAGGGTAGCTCTATCTTTAACTTTCTGAGAAACCTCCATGCTGTTCCCCAGAGTGGCTGCACCAGCTTGCACTCCCACCAACAGTGCATGAGGGTTCCTCCCCTTTCTCCGCATCCTCCCAACAGCTGTTGTTCCCCGTTTTGTTAATTTTAGCCATTCTGACAGGTGTGAGGTGGTACCTCATTGTGGTTTTGTGTTTCCCTGATGAGTGATACTATCTTTTCATGTGTCTGTTGGCTGTCTGGATGTCTTAGGAGAAATGTCTGTTCATGGCCTCTGCCCATTTTTAAACTGTAAGGTTTTTTTTTTTTTTTTTTGGTGTTGAGTTCTTTATATACTTTAGACACTAATCCTTTATTGGATATCATCATCTGCAAATATCTCCTCCCATTCTGCAGGCTTTTAGTTTTGTTGGCTGTTTCCCTCACTGTGCAGAAGCTTTTTATTTTGAGGTAGTCTAGGACTCACACTTTCTAACTTCAAATGTCCTACAAAGCAACAATCAAGAGACAGAGGGATACTGACAGCCCAGAAATAACCCCAGACATCTGTGGCCAACTGAGTTTCAACCAAGGTGCCAAGACCATACAACGAGAAAAGAACTATCTTCTCAATATGGTGTTGGGATAACTGGAGAGTCACATGCAAAAGAATGAAGTTGACACTAAACACGTACCAAATACAAAACTTAACTCAAAACAGGTAATAACGTAAGGGCAAAATTACAAATTTTGTCTGTGTCTTCTTGGAAGACACAGGTATATTTTCAGGACCTAGATTCACCAAGGGATTTTGGGATATGACCCTCCAAAGCACAAGCAAAAGAAAAAAGAGTGGACCTCCCAGAAACTTCAATCTTTGTGGCCGCAAGGACACCATCAAGAAAGTGAAAATACAATCCACAAATGGGAATAAGCATTTGCAAATCCTTTCTCCAACGAGGGACTGGTTTCTAGAACATACTTTTACAACTCAGATGACCCAAGTAAAACCGAGACACAGAATCAGAATAGGTATTCCTCCAAAGATGACGCAAATGGACAGTAAGCACGTGTGAGGATAGAGAGATCACTGGTTGTCGTGGAAACGCACATCAAGCTGGCTAGAATGAAGAGGGCTCCCCAGCACTGGCCACAGGGGGAGACGCACCACCTTCTGGAATCCTAGCCACATCTGTGAGGACGCATGGTGAGCACGCAGCAGACCTCAGGGCTCCTCTCTGCTGGCGGGAACGCACGACGGCCCAGTGACAGCCGAGCTCCCGGGCATTCATCCGAGCACTGGGGTTCCCGCCATCCTTGTGGGCAGGGCTGAGCCATCTAACTGCAGGGGCAGGGCAGGACTGGCACAGGGAACCCTCTCATGAGCCCCTGAGGGAGCTAGTGCACATCCAACCAGAGGGCCACGCAGATTCCTCTACAGGAAGGTCTTGAAGCCAGGATAGGAATGGAGAACAGAGGGGTGGCAGCCAGCAAGGGGGAAGCGTGGGTATAGAAGGCACAAGGGTCCTGCCTGGGGACTCCCATCCCCGTCAGTGTCCCGGTGCAACACCCGCCAGTGCTATGAGAGGTCACCGATGAGGAAACTGGGAGAACAAAGATACCATGTCCCTTCTCACAAGCGCAAAGGGACCAGAGCGTCTCCCGTGGAGGCCGGTGGTCCCGAGCAGTGCACAGGACGAGCTTGTGCGTCCTCAGCGGGCCCTCCGAGAGGCCCTGGCACCTGCCCACGGCAGTCCTTCACCGTGGCATGTCCTCCCGGCTCCTTCATCTTGCCCGGGCCACCGTGGCTGTGCCCTCCCACCTGGTGAAGGACGGCCACCAGCCTGTGCAAACGTGTCCGACGGCTCCCCGTCCACCCCCAGGCGAGCTGCAAGTGTCAGGAAGAGACCCCTCTGGAGGTGTGGGGAATGGCTGGCCTGGGGACCCAGGGTGGAGGTGGCGCTTCTCCCCGGCTCCCTCCCCCACCCTGAGCCGCAGGGGGCAAACAGCAGTGGTCACCCTCTTGTCTGCTCCACCTACGAAGTCTCCAACGAGGGACCGGGAGGGAGGCACACTGTTCTTCCCAGCGTCTGGGGGTGTGGCGGCAAAAGAGGGTCAGGGCGCGCAGGCACACGACACCAGGCCCCCCTGGCCTGGCTGGGATGGCAGGGCGGGGTCGCCAGCCCCGCTGTGTCAGCTGAGCGCTCTTTCCTCTGCTCTGGACCTAGTGTCAGCCCGGCTCCTTGGGGTCCCCCTGCTCCCGCGACCACGGGCACGAGAACCTCCCAGGACGACTGTGCTCAGTACCCACACCGCCACGAGAACCCCAAGCCACATGCTCAAAACCCAGGGGCCTGCCCAGGAAGGTCCTCATGGCCCCAAGATTGGAAGCGTGGGGCTCGATCCGTGCCGGTGCACCGTGCGCGCAGTAGCGGGGACCAGCCAGCCACGCCGACAGCAGGGCGGAGAGTGGTGATGGGGACAAAGGCCGGGGCGCCTCCTGGTGTTGAAAACCAAAGTCACAGGTTTATTGGCCACGGGAGGCAGGAGCTGCCGGCAAGCTCGCGCAGGGACGTTGTGTCCAAGGGGCCCTGGTCAGGCCTTGGGGGAGCCCGGCCCCCCACGAACATGGTCCACGGCTCGGGACGGTCACTTGGCCAGCTCCTCTGCCACTGCTTTCCGCATCTTGTCCTTCAGGTAGGCGCCCTTCTGCCATTCAGACCTGAGTTCCAGCCACTCGTAGTACGGGACCTGCGGGGAGGGCGTGGGGACCCCTGCTCTGCACCCGCACCCCTGGCTCCCAAACCCACAGAGCTGTAGGACTGTGGCCAGGGAAGACGCCCCGCTTGCCTCAGTGCTCAGAGATACAGGGCCCTGATCCTTGCGGCCAGGGATCCCAGAGTCCGTGGCACCCCAGAACAACTTTTTAATTTTTAAAGATTGTTAAAGACAGAAATCCACCCAAGATATAAATGTGACCAAACCGTCATGCGGTATTTAAGGACACTCCCGCGTCCTCTGGCCTGTACGGGACAGTGCACTCTGGGGCTGGCGCGCAGACCTGGTCTGCAAGGCCCTGAGCGGATCCCAGGAACTGCGGCCCGAGATACCACCTTCCGAGCTTCCCTTTCTCCCGTGTGAAGGGGGGACCCTGGCGTAGCCAGCCTCCGGGGCTGGGCCCCGACAGTACTCACGTCCACCACCAGGAAGCCAGCGGCCCGCACGTGGCGCCGGGCCAGCGCGAAGCGCCCCAGCAAGTCTCGGCTCCGGCTGCCATAGTTGGGGAACTCCCACCGCAGGAAGGCCAGCCTGGAGGGGAAGGGGCACGGAGCTCGAGCGGAGTACACTCCCTAGGGCCCTCGGAGGGAGGAGGGGGCCCCAGAGAAGCAGCGTGGCTGCCTACCTCTTGGCCCCGGGGGGCAGCGGCTGGCTCCCAGAGGGTGGGGCGAGATGAGGGGCCACGAAGTCCCTGGGGGGCAGGAACTGGCTTTCAGAGTCCAGCAGCACCTCGGCGTCTAGGGAGGGGTGTGGGTGCACATGTTGGGGACTGTCCCTGGGGGCGCAGGGCCCTCCTCACAGCAGAGGGGCCAAACAAGCAGCAGCCCTGTGGCCGTCAGCAGGGGGAGCGTGGGGAGGGCCTCACCCAGGACCCAGCCGTACTGTGTGGGCACCATGAAGCTGCCCCTGCTGCTGCCCTCCAGCAGTCCCTTCAGCGTGTCCTGCAGCTCCTTCTGCAAGGGGGTCACCTTCCTGTCGAGAGCTGAGAGTCTGGGGACCAGGGCTGAGGCTGGCAGATGGGGGCCGGTGTACTCTGGGTGCTCCAGCTGGGCGCTAGCATTGATGTGGAGCAGCTTCTGGAAGGTGCTCTGATCCTTCGGGGACCCGCCCTCTGAGGCAGAAGACAGCGTGAGAAGAAAGGGGGAGCTGAGGGCGGCACCGGGGTGGAGGGACATGCGGGCCAGGTGGGGGACAACGGCACCCTGCCCCCGTGCTGTCCCCTGAACTACATGCGTCACCAGGAGGGGGTCTGTGGGCTACCCACAGGGAGGGGGCGGAGGAGCAGCCAATGCCTGGTGAGCTCGGGGCGCTGCGCGGGCTCAGCATCACTTAGGAGAGGAGGGGACAGCCCGCCGCTCACCTAGGAAGTGGGTGTGCAGGTCAGGGCGCAACACGGCCTGCAGCTCTGCCTCCTGCACCTGCTGCAGCACGCACAGGGCCCACACCACGTCCACCTGCAGTGCTGGGTGCAGGCCCATCAGCGCTGAGCCCAGCTTCTCGTGAACCTGGGTGACGACAGGGTGGGCAGAGGGAGGGGGCTTCCCTCAGCGGCCGCCAACGTCCCCAGGCCAGCAGTGCTAAGGGCTCCCGAATGACTTGGCCGCACTGACGCCCAAAGCAGCTATGGGGGGATTCCTGCTGCTGCTCTCGGTCAGGCGTGGGGCAGCCCTTTGTAGAGAGTACCAGAAACTCTCCTCAGCACCCAGGGCCAACCCAGACAGCACGACCTTCAGGCAGACGTGCCGGCCCCTCCCAGCAGCAAGTCCGTGCCCCGAAATCACGTCTCCCTTAACGCGGCGAGCAGGCCCGAGGCCAGGGACATGCTTCTGGCCTTGAGGGGAGTTGGAGGCTATGAAAGGAGCCACAGCTGGCCTGCTGGGGTGGTGCCACATGGAGGCCCAGGGTCAAAGCCGGTGGTGCACACGCGGGGCGCCTCACCCCTGCATGGATGCACTCTGCACGGTGGCCTGCACAGCACGCAGCCCTGCCAGCAGCGTCAGCGGGGCATTCAGGAAGCCTCAGGAACGGAGACCAGGGGTCCCCCACCCCTGACTGTGTGGCGAGTGAGCCGGCCGACACCTCCTGAGCAGCAGCTGTTCTGGGCCACAGAGCAGGCGTGGGGGATTGCACGTCTTTGGTGCCCAGACAATGTGTGCCATGTGGCTCTAGCTGGCCCCCATGCAGAAGTCCAGCCTGAAGCTGCACCCCAGGAGCCCTGCGGCAGCCGGCAAACCAAGGGAAGAGAATGGGAGAGCAAGGGTGCACAGACCGTACCAGGCTGAAGAACTGGTCCTCCCGCTCCGGGTGGAAGTTCAGATGCGCGAAGGCCAGGAGCACGTTGCACAGGTGCGGCACCGGGATGGTCTGGGCTCTGTCCAGGACGTGCTAGGCCGGCCACATGAAGCGGAGGACAGCGTAAGACGGACCCGTCCCTCCCGCAGGACGCGTGACCCCAGCTACCTGGGACCACCTAGACCTTCCCTGGCAGCAGCTGCCATCCCCCAGAGGCTGGGACCCTAGAGAGCCTCCCGGCAGAGGCTCTAGAAATGTTGCACCCCCCCCCCGGGCACAGCCTCAAGCAGCTGCAGGCAAACATAAGCATCTTTCCTCGCTGCTGTTCTGGGAGCTGTGAGCTGAGAGCCTGGCCGTCCATACTACTCCCTGCGACAGCCACCCAAAGACATAAATTCCTCCCAAGGTCAGTGAGAGGACAAAGGACACCATCCTCACCCATTTCGTCTGCACCACTTAATGACCCAGGGAGGAACCCCCGACCTGCAACTAGGCAGTGTGTCTGGCCGGCTGTGCCTCCCTGATGGAAGGGGCAGGGAACCCGCTCCTTGAGGGGGTCAGGCCCACAGGCCATTCCAGCCCAGGCTGCAGGGCTCTGCCCGGCTCACCTGGACGAAGGCCTCAAATAGAGGCCCGCTGAGCCACTTGAGGAGGGCGAAGGACTTGGCACAGCGGGCCACCTCGCCGGACGTCAGGCTGGGCGTGTGGGGTAGCAGGTCGGCAGCCAGGCGCTGGAACACCTGGGGCTGCTGGAAGCCAAGTTTGCCTTCGGGACAGAGCAAGCACAGGGTTCACCCCGTGAGGGTCGGCAGGCTGCCCTGGGAGCCACCCAGCCACCCCAGCCTGGTCTGGGGGCGAGGTGTCCGTGACCAAATTTATCCCTGAGGCCCAGCACGGGGGATCAGGGCCCATGGGTCACAGCGTTTCTGTGGCAGCCTTTCGGGCCAGTGCAAGCCATGGGGCGGGCGGGCACCGAATTTGACACAGCTGCGGCCAGAGCGCCCTCTCCCCCCACTGCTCCCGGTGGCAAGGGCTCACCGTAGGCGTATGCCAGGTCCAAGAGTATGCCTTTCGTCAGGGAGAAGGGCTTCTGGACCAGGTGGTAAGAGATGGCTCGCAGCAAGGGCACGCAGCGCCGGTTCTGAGTGGCCAGCGTGACCAGCACCTTCCGCAGCTCGTCGGGGCCGAATTGTTCTACCAGCTCCAGGCACTGTCAATCACAGCCGGCAGGGGTCAGCTGGACGGCCGAGGCCAGGGCTCCCAGGCAGCGCTGTATGGCCCCTGTGGGACAGCGACTGGACCTGAGCTCACTAACCCCAGGCCCCGGCCGTGTGGGGCCTGCCTCAGCTCCCAGCCGGGGAACCCCCGGGCCCGGGGCGCCCTGTCTGCAGCCAGACTTATCCCCAGGTCCCAGCATAGGGGGACCCGGGGCCCATGAGCCGCAGGGCTTGCTGTGGCAGCCATCTGGGCCAGCGCCCACTACAATGGGAACAGGGGCTGAATTTGACTTGACTGCAGGGCAGGAGTGGGGGCATGACATCACCAGGAAGCGCCAGCCTGGAGCCAGGCCACTGGCCGGCCCAGGTTACACGCACAAGGTAGTTTTAGAGAAGATGAGGCACGCCAGGCTCATCAGCATGGCCACTGAGCATGCTTGTGGCTGCCCAGGCCTCCTGCCCCAGTACCTTGTCCTCCAGGCGGTTCATCAGCGGCTCCGACAGGGGCCCTGTCTTGGCCATCATGGCCACCACCATGCGGCCATCTTCGATTTCTGCCCAGCGCCGCTCCAAGTGCACGAGCAGCTCGGCCAGCAGCTCCTGGGAGCCCCGCTCCTGCATGTAGGTGGCGCTGGACTCTGCCAGGAAGGCCAGGTGCTTGTACTTGAGCCTGCGCATGCGCCACCGTACCTCCTGCTCCACCGACTGCAGCTCCTTGCAGGCCGCCGGGAGCGCCAGTGCGTAGAGGCTCCGGAGCAGCCTCACGAGGGGTCCGTGCCAGACCGAGGCTATCTGGGCGGGGAGGACACAGGGAAGTCACACCTGAGAGCCGACCTGTCCCGTGCCAGGGGTCTGGGCTGGAAGCTGCCTGCCCAGCACGGCTCCCCACCCACTGCTGGAAGGCGTGCGGCACTTCCGGCAGCCCGCCCCACTCCGCCAGCTGTCGGAGCCACCTGCACATAAGAGCTCTGCGCGAGAAGGGCAATTCCCCTCGGCTTTCCCCAATGCAGATTCCACGGAGGTGGCCGGTTACACAGAGACCTGGCCACGGATCTGCACGGTGGGCACGCCTGACAAGTGCCCTCTTGCACGTGCAGACCCAAACCCAAGCAAGCCGTCAGGTCCAGAAGTCAGGGGAAAGCCTGCAGGGCTGACTCAGGGTCACATTCTGTCAACCTGCTGGTTCTTTTGCTGGCAGTGACGTGACGATTGTTAGCTGTCAGACATGCTGACTTTTCTTGGGCAAACAACTGCTCTACCGAGTCTGAGAAGCCCCGAACCCTAAACCCCTCTTCTCCAGCGGAGCAGTCCTATAGCTCCTGAGAACATTGCGTCTCTCAGGAACGCCGATGAGAGCGAAGCCGACACGCTGCAGAGCAGGTCCAGGTGCCGGCGCCCCGCTGCCCCACCCCGCCCCTCCTCCCCAAGGCGTGAAGCCCCACAAAGCAGCCCTGGCATATGTGGGCAAGAGGAGGCCCAGCTGCCCCTACACCCCCAGGCGTCAGGGAAGAGAGGCCGGCTGTTCACCTGCCACCACCATCGTCACCTCAGGCACCCACAGCCTGTGAGGCTTCACCCCACACACAGTGTCCCCAAAGCCCCATGCCGGCGGCGCCACCATCTCCCTCCCTCCTCGGGGGCTGCTTCTGACAAGGGGGACCCCGCTGTTCCCAGCAGGGCGTGTTTCCAGGGGGCCCCTCCAGCCTGGCTTACACCCTTGCAGAGGCCCCACAGGGGAGGCAGGACCCGGGTGTTCATGGGGGGCTCTGTCGGCAGCACTGAGCCTCTAACTCTGCCCCTTCTGGTGGGGCCGCTCCCTGCATCTGTGAAATGGGACCACACAGAGGGGGTGCAGCGCCAACACGGGAGCCAGTGAAGGACTGGGAGGCCAGCAAGTGCAGAATTTGAGTCCGTATCAGGAAACCTGATGCCTGCACCTGTGCGTCTCCTGGATGGCAGGGCGACTTTTAAAAGGAAGCTTGGTCATCGTTCGCATTGTACTTTGTTCCCAGTTTGTTCTGGCCCATAAACTAGTTACAACATTCCCTCTCATCTCCTAAAACGTGCTTCAGTTATCTGTGTACCAAATAATAAATAACAATCAAGATCACAGTCTCAGAACAAGGAGCTCGATAAGGGATTAGATCGACAGCATCAGAGAGAAGTGACCTTCTGTCGTGACCCCAGTGCACGCACACGTTTCACTAAGACAGAAAACTCCATGACTCGATACTTCCCTTACCACTCTCGAGCGTTCTGACATTTTGTTAGCCTATCTTGTTAAAAAAACAGCCAGCCCCGCCCACTGCTTTCCTGCCCTGCAGTCCAGAAACTCCACCCTTGAACTATGAATCTCCTCCTAGTCACCTCTGATAACTGGATACAAGGCTCCGGTGCTCAGTGACAGAAGCATGTCTTCTTCCCTCCAGCGCGGAGCAGGGGAGGGAATGTGGGCTGACAAGGCCAGAGCCAACAACTGGTGTGCGCCACCCCCCCCCCCCCCCGCCGCCAGTGCCACACAGACAGGTCCCCCCTTCTCTCTGTACTCGCGGGTAAGGATCTGGCCAGCTGGATGATGGCCACGCTCAGCCCGGCTGTCTGGCACCCTTCATTAGCCCCTCAGCATCTCCTCCAGCATCAGGGGTGTGCTCACTGTGAGCCAGATACTGGAGGGGAGCTACCCAAGTCAGGATGGCCTGGCCAGGGAGAAAGCAACCCAGAAACGGAGAAAGACCAGCTCGCTTCCTGTGCGTCCATTTTCACGTCCCATTTGCTGCTTGGAAGAGAAGGACAGTAATAGTCACCTACTGGGGCTGTGAAGAGGATTAACAGAATAAAGACTCTACAAAATGAAAAACCACAGGATGTGGAGAACTAAGAAAGCAGCAGGGTTCCTGCCTATAGAAAGCGAGTGGCTGCTCTGGACTCCGATGCCACTGTTTTCTGCCCGTTGAACCCTCAGAGAACATTCTAGAAACCCACCTGGCCGTCGACAAGCTGGAGAAGCCGCTGAAAGCGGGCATCCTGCATGAGCAAGGCCTTGTACTCTGGCTTGTCAGAGAGCAGGCGAGAAAGCTGGATGAGCATGAGGGCTGCGTGGTTCTCCTGCAGGCAGTGACCACCATCGAGCAGCTCCAGGAGCTCCTCTGGCCGGCTGGCCTTTTGGATGAGCTGGTCCACCTCTTGCTGCTCTGGCCTGGTGGTGAACACTTGTTCCTTCTCTGAGAGCCCTGACAAGGAACCTGGGAAGTGGGAACTGGGTGAGGTAGCTGAGGAAGTCAGAGTCCTGGGGGTGACCTGGGTAAATCTCAGCCGGCCAACTGGAGCCACGGCAGGGGCCACAAGGGAGGCCTCCCTCAGGAGGCATGCGCATCGTTTCACCAGGCGAGCCGCCATGACGGGGGGCGCACAGGCAGGCACGACTGCTAACAAGTGGTCCCACAGCCCTGAAAAGACAAAGGAGAGAAAGGGGTGATGCAGGCAGAGCTCCTGACTCCCAGACATGAGAGCAGGACAGATGAAACCACGGCCACTCTCTCCACACCAGCGGGAACCTCGCCTTTCTGCCTGTCCCTGGGCACGCCAGTGCGTTCTGAAGCAAAAAGCTCACAGGCTTTTCGTTTCAGCGTAGAATGTGACCAAATACCCAAACGCAGGAGCATTACAGCTTGGGCTGTAGAGTGCCAGTCCTGGCTGTGCTTGGAACCACCTAGTTCAACAATCCAGACCGAGGCCTCCTAGGTGTGGCTCTGCAGGCATTCACTCTCTTACTTCAAAGGCACCCAGGATTAAGAATCGCTGACTTGGCAGAGACGCGGGACAAGACATTTTACGTCAAGCAGCTCCTGGAAAACCCAGGACATGTAATCCACGTCCCACAGCTTCACACCCGGACGACCTCCCTGCAGCACACTCCCACCTCCCACAGGCCCCGCACCTTCAGGAGAGCCCGGCAGGCCCTGCTGTTCCCCCTCTTGCCCCCGACACCCCAGGACCCAGGAAATCACCCTTCATGCCTCCACACCCAGGCGAGACGTTACCTCCAAGGACCCGTCACGCATCCTGCTGCTGCGGCCTCTACCCGCTCGCACCGTCTCGCACAGCAGGGCGATCCAACGGCCGGCGCACGGCAAGGGCCCGGGCCTCCCCTCCTGCCAAAGCAGAGAGCGCGTTCAACGCTGCTTCGATTTCCCGGAACTTGGCAACCGGCCGTCACGCTTCACTCGCCCACCAGCGCACCGCAGCTCTAAGACCCTCGGTCTGATCACCGAAAGGCGGAGGCTCCGGAGGGACGCGGGCCCAAAAGCAACGTCCCCCACCCCACGGCGCCCCGGCGGCGGGGCGTCTCCCCGCGGAAGACAACCCCGCCGCCTACGGAGGGAGCTGAGGTTCGGAGGCCCCACTGGGGTTAGGCGAACACCAGCCTCAAAGCCCGGCCCTCGGGGGCAGACAGAACACCCGCACCCGGGCCCGCGGGCCACCACGCGGGATGGCGGCGGAGGAGCGCGTGCGCACGGTCGGGCCGGGTCCCCGCCTCCAGCCCCAGGACCCCGACCCCCAGCAGCCCGGCGCGCCCTCCAGCCCTCAGGACTCACGCCCAGAATCCCCCTCCCCGCCGGCACCGGACATACGCAGCAGCCGCGAGGGCGACCGCTGACCTCCATGTGTCCCCGCACCGCCCTCGGCTCACGCCGCGCGGCGCGCTCGCTACGTCACTCGGAGCGCCGCCGGGAGCGAGCCTAGCCGCGGTCCGCCCGACCGGAAGTCATGCGCGCTACCCTTTCCGGCCGCCTGCCATCTTTGCTGAGGGCAGGCAGCCGGAAACCACGCTGGCTGCTCTTTTCTGGCTGGGTGCCATCTTTGCTGAGGGCACAAACTAGGAGATGGGAAGTAGGGGAGGGAGAGACGGGTTCAGGGAAAGTGGGAAGGGGGCAGAATGAGGCGCCCGGGACCCGGGGCTGAAGGCTGGGCGCGCTGCAGCCCGCCCCGGGTCCCCGTGAGGAGCGGCTGCAGGTGGAGACGGTGCCCGGCCGAGGTCGTGCGGAAATGCAGGCGCGGTGTGCCTGCGTCCTGCCAGGGTTTCTGTTTTCTGTAGAATTGTGGAATTTATGTGCAGTCTCTGGCTTGTAGGCGTGACCGTGTAATTTTGGAAAGCCTGAAGTGCGGGGAAGCGGAGCCCCGCGCACCTGAGGTCCGTGCGTGGTTACTGTCCCTTTGCGCCGCGTTCTCCCGGCTCCGTGCGGTTCGCCCCGGCCTGTGGTCGCCGGATTGCGGCTCCCGGTGTCCGTCAGAGTCCAGCGCCTCTCCCCGGAGCGCTCCCCGCCTCCCTCGGTCTCTCTAGCCGCTCCTACACATCGGGTGGGTCCCGGCGCCTTCCGACCCCCCAGTGGGGGCGTCGGCGGGGTCCCCCTTCCCGGGGGCGCGTCGGCGGGGTCCCCCCTTCCCGGGGGCCACCGGCGTGGCCCCTCCATCCCGGGAGGCCGTCGGCGGGGTCCCCCTTGCGCAGTCCTGTCGCTGCTCCTCCGGCCGCGAGTTTGTCGGAGTGCGCCCTGGCTGGTCCTGGAGAGCTGATGGGGCGGAGGCCGATTCGGACCTTGTGGGTCTGAAGGGACTACTTACTGTGCGCTCGCACCCGCTGGCCCGTCGGGCCGGCTGGCTATGGCTAGAAGCCGTTTCCTGCTTTTGAAGGCCGTGGCTGCGCGACCCTCTGGCCTCCTAGCTCCTCACGTTTCTGAGTCCAAAAGGTCGTCTGTGGTGTCAGTCCTCCTTCTCCTCCTTTCTTCCTCCTGTTCTTTCCTTCTCCTCCCTTCTTTCCTTTTTTTGTAAGTTATTTATTTGAGAGAGAGCGTAAGCATGAGGGGGTAGAGGGTCAGAGGGAGGCCGATGCGGGACTGGATCCCAGCACTCTGGGATCATGACCTGAGCCGAAGGCAGACGCTTAAGGACTGAGCGACCCAGGCGCCCTTAATTTAAAAAAAAAAAAAAA
>NW_027397122.1:8136186-8169940 GCF_003265705.2 Callorhinus ursinus | reverse complement strand
GCACAAGCAGGGGGAAGGGCAGAGGGAGAAGCAGGCTCCCCACGGAGCAGGGAGCCCGGTGCGGGGCTTGATCCCAGGATCCTGGGATCATGACCTGAACTGAAGGCAGCTGCTCAACCAACCGAGCCACCCAGGCGCCCTGTTTTAATTTCTAAAAGCTGTCTTTTCATTATGCCTGGGTTCTGATATTTCACAGCGATGCGAGTCTCCCTCTGCCTGAGCCCGTGATGAGCCCTTAACCTAAAACCCATGTCCTCAGGCTGAGGGTTTGTAGTTTATTTGGTTGGATATTTCCTTTCCTTCGTCTAATCTCTCTTTCCAAAATGGCCAGGTTTGAATATTGGCTCTTCTGGACCGATTTCTGATTTTCCCTGGTTTTCCCATCTTGTCTCATCTCCACCTCTCTTCATCTCCTTATTATTATTATTATTTGCTCTGCTTTCTGAGACATTTCCTCAGCTTTAGCTTCTAACTCTCCTGAGGCCTGATTTCTGCCGTCACACTTTGTTTACCAAGAGCTCCTTTTTATACTCTTTTTTAAAAGTACACTTTACTTATTTTTAAATATTTTATTTGTTCATTTGACAGAGACAGAGAGGGAACACAAGCAGGGGGAGTGGGAGAGGGAGAAGCAGGCTTCCCGCGGAGCAGGGAGCCCGATGTGGTGTGCTCGATCCCAGGACCCCGGCATCATGACCTGAGCCGAAGGCAGATGCCCAACCGACTGAGCCACCCAGGCGCCCTATACAATTTTTTTTCATGATTGTAATATTTTCTCTTATCTCTGTAAGGATTTTGGTGATAGGGATTTTTTTTTTCTAAGTTTTTGTTTTCCTTTTATAGTTGCTGTTCTTTTTCCTCTTGCTGTTATTATTCCTCTTGGTTTGGTTTCTATCCTCAGATGTCTGCTCATCCTTTGCTGGTGGGACTGTAAAATGGTACAGCTGCTTTTGAAGTTTCCTATTTTATTTCAAAACTAAACATACTCTTACCATATACAATGGACCAAATATCTGTGTCTCCCCAATTCATATGTCGAGACCTAATGTTCAAGGTGATGGTGTTAGGAGGTGGGGCCTTCGGGACGTGATTGGGTCACAAGAGTGGAGGCTTCATGGTGGGATTAGTGTCTTTAAAACAGAGACCCCTGGGCACCTGGGTGACTCAGTTGGTTGAGCGTCTGACTCTTGGTTTTGGCTCAGGTCATGATCGCAGGGTTGTGGGATCGAGCCTTGTGTAGTGGGGCTCCGCTCTCAGCACAGAGTCTGCCTCCTCCCTCCTCTGGCATGCGTGCTCTCTCTCTCGCTCAAAAAAAAAAAAAAAAAAAAAGAGAGAGACTCACAGAGACCCCACAGAGCCTCTGAGGTTCCACCACGGAGAGCACAGCAAAAAGTCTGCAGTGGAGAACAGACAGCCCTCCTGTGACCGTCCTGGTCCCCCGATCTCGCTCCTTTAGCCTCCATCCAGAACAGTGAGAAACAGATTTCTGCTGTTTGTAAGGCACAGAGTTGGTGGTATTTTTGGGACAGTGGCCGGAACACACTCAGATGCCATGCAGGCCTGCAGTCGTGCTGTTTGGAACCCCCCCCGAGGAGCCGAAAACTTAACATCCACATGGAAACCTGCACACAGATGTTTCTGGCAGCTTCAGTCCTAATCACCAAGACTTGGAAGCAACTAGGGTGCCCTTCAGGAGCGGGGTGGCTAAGCAAAATATCCCACCATCCAGCTGGTGGGATATTACGTAGCACTAAAAAATAGTGAGCTGTCAAGCCACGAGAGGACATGGAAGAACCTCGAATGCATGTTCCTAAGGGAAAGAAGCCTATTTGCAAAGGCCGAGTACTGTGTTAATCCACATGTATGACGTTCTGGAAAAGGCAAAACTATGGGCACCGTGGAGACGTCAGTGGTTGCCAGGGCTGGGGGTGGCAAGGGTGAATAGGCAGACTGTAGGATCTTTCGGGCAGTGAAGCTATTCTATGTGATATTGTGGTGGGTGGATATCACACTTTTGTCCAAACCCATCTGATAAACACACCAAGAGGGAGCCGTCACGTCAGCTGGGGACTTTGGATGTTCATGATGAGTCCTTGTGGGTTCGTTGATCATAACGAATGTACCATTTAGTGGGGGATGCTGATAGTGGGGGGAGGGCGTGTGTGTGTGTGTTGTGGGGACAAGGGGTAGATTTCATGGTACTTCTCACTTGGTCTTGTTGTGAACCTAAAATCACTCTAGAAAACGAATATTAATAAAAAGCAATTAACGGGGCGCCTGAGGGGCTCAGATGGGTAAGCATCTGCCTTCGGCTCAGGTCATGATCTCAGGGTCCTGGGATCGAGCCCTGAATCGGGCTTCTGGCTCAGCAGGGACCCTGCTTCTCTCTCTCCCTTTGCCTCTCCCCCTGCTCATGCTCTCTCTCTCTCTCTCAGAGAGTCTCTGTGTCTCAAATGTATAAATAAAATCTTAAAAAAAAAAAAGGAATGAGCAGCAGTGCATGCAGTGACATGGGTGAATCTCAAAACAAAGACGCAAAGTCCAAGAGCTCTTACACCTCCACAGTAAACGGCAGTTGCCCAGTTGAAAACCGGTCAAAGAATTGGAGTAGACGTCTCTCCAAAGACCCACACGTGTCCAATGAGCACAGGAAAGGACGCTCAGCGTCACCAGTCCTCAGGAAAATGCCGCTCACAGCCACAGTGAGGTGCCCCTTTGCACCCACTTACATGGCTGATGTGGAAACAACCTCTACAGAGCCCCAAAGATGACAGGTGTTGGCGAGGGCCTGGGGAGTTTGGCGCACTGAGCATTGCTGGTGGGTGTGTAGCATGGTGTAGCTGGTCTGGAAAATGGGGCAGTTTCTCGAAATTGTGTGACTCTTCGGTGCGCACCCTGAGAAAACGGAAGACATGTCAGCACCAACGCTTGTGCACAAGCGTTCCCAGAAGCCCCAAACTAGACGCAATCCGATCGTCATCAATGGATGATCGAACATACACCATGTTGTGTCCCCGATGGGATGGTTGCCAGCCAGAATCACTCTAGATGAGCATTGGGAGCGTGCCCGGTGACAGAGTCCTGACACGAGATGACTCACCGCGTGACTTCGTTCACCTTGTCCTGAAGATGCAGGTCCGTAGGCGCAGAAGTAGACGGGTGCTTGCCAGGGCCACGGTTCCTGTCGCCATTGGTCCTGGAGGTTCCGAGGGTGGCTCGCCTGGGACCCGATGTCTGGGGACTCACCGGCCATGGCAAGGAGCCACAGACAGACCACCCAGAGCCCCGTGCGTCCCCCCCCCCAAAGCCTCTCCTACTTCCCCGGAGCCAGGAGTCATCGCTCCAGCAAACACTGCCCGCGGGCTGCATCTCCAGCCTGGTGACCAGAGGGTCCCCTGACCTCACTCTCGGGGGAGCGGCGTCCGGGCCTGAGGGCTACGTCCAGAGCCCACACGGTCACTCAGATTTTCGCAGGGGGCCCCACGCTCCGTGCTGGCTGAGGCAATGCAGTGCAGAGGCCCTCGGGCCATGCTCCCCAGAGAGAGGCTCCTTGTTCATGGGCAGGGCTGGGAAACAGGGTGGCTGCGTTTTGTGGGTTGGGGTGGAGGTTCTGACTTTGCAGGAGGTGTTCAAATTGTTCTGAGCACAGAGCTTGCAACCCCCACTGCCATCAGAGGCAGTGGATCCAGCTGGATGCCGGGAAGATGCGGGCGGCCTTGTTTTTGTCGCCCTCCTGGTTCTGCTCTGTTAGCTCCCCTCCGCGTTCCTCCTCCTTACCCCACTACCACCCTGTGTCCTGTGCGCCTCCCAGTGAGGCCCGCCCGGCTTGCTCCCTTACCCCCCAGCCTGTTGGTGACTTGGGGGCAGAGTGGCCTTGGCCGGAGGTCCCAGCCCGGCGCCCTCAGCAAGGTGCTGGGGCAGGACAGTGCCCTCCCCGCCTGCTGCTGCTGACCTGGAGGCCAAGAGCACCAGGCTGACAAGAAGGCTGGATGAGATGGGTTCGTCTCCCTTCGAAGGGGACGGGGGAAGGATTGCTGGGGAGACCTGAGCCCGTCCCGTCCAGCGTGCTTGCTGGCAGGTGGAGTGGCAGACCGAGAGCAGCGTGTTGCCGGGGAATCCAGCGGCTCCTCGGGCTCCTCTGTGGCTAGTCGGGGACAGGGCTGGAAGCTCCTGCCTAGCCCCCTCCAGAGTTCACCCCCGTGCCTCTTCTGTGCAGGTTTTGCAGTCCCCTTCTGCCCTAATACATCCTAGCCGCGGCCAAGGCGCTGTGCTGAGTCCTTGTAGAATCACAGAGCCTGGGGGTGGGCCTGGGGACTCACAACAGACCTGGTCACAGGCTTTCCCCTCTCAGGGAAAGACCCTCCCTTGGGACCTCCGAAGACCCCCCCCCCCAAGGAGGGGGAGGGGGAAGGGAAAGAGGAATCAGATCTGCAGGCCTGTTCCCTCAGAGCCTGGCCCCAGCTCTGCCAGGCACAAGAACCTGTCCCACACGCCCTCCTCACCTGAGGGAAACTGAGGCCGGAGGGGGGATGGGACTGTGCGGGGGCGCCTGGAGAGTTCCTCCAGACCTGAACCCCTAGCACCTCTCCATCCTGGCCAGAGGCTCCCTCCCAGCCGGGGAAGGGTGGTGAGCCCTCTGCCCTCCTGAACCCTGAATCCCGCCAGAAGTCAGGTCCCCCAAACCCATAACCAACACATCCAGCCCCTCCGCCTTCTCCATTCCCCCTCCTTCCTCCTCCTCCATTCTGCCCTCGTCCATTCCTCCACTGGGTCCACCCTTCTGCCTTGCGCATCCTTCCCCCATGTCCACCAGCAAGTCCTGCAGAGCCTCCTGGTGTGGCGTGGCCAGTGCTCAGTGCAGCGTGTGGGTGGGGCCCGGCCCCGAACTGTACTGACCGCCGCCCTTCCGGCTTCTCCTGGCTCCAGCCCGTCCGGGCTCTGGCGTGGGGGCCCTCAGCACAGAGGAGCGGTGCTTCAGGGGGATAGAGCTGGGCGGCCCCGGGCAGGAGGCCAGCCGGCCAGGCCTGGGAGCTCTGGGGTGGGCTGCCATGAGCACGTGGTGGGCGGTGGTGGAGTGGGGGAGCGGGGAGAGGACCCCCCCACCCCTCCGTGCTCCTCTCTTGGATGGACATCCAGCCCCTGAAAGCGACCGTTTTAAGATACTCTGTAACAGGAAATCCTAGGTGTGGCGAGGCCAACGGAGCAGAAGGTGAGTGCCGTTGAAGACGGGTTGTCACAGTTATCAGAAAGAGGGGCACTCCGCGCACGCAGGGAAGCCCCTGGTCAGGAAGCAGGGGGAGGGCCACTGTGGGTACCAGCCTCTCTCTGGTTTCTGTGGGGAGGACCAGACCAGGGCTGGCTCTGCTGTGTGGGGGCTGCTCCGGGTCTTCTGGTCCCTGGGGGTGAGGACCGCAGGGTGGGGGGGAGTGGCCTGGAGTTTAAGGCCCCCGTGGAGGAGGGGGTTGGGGCATGGGCTCATCATTGATTAGCATTTGAAAGTGGCCCCCTTACCCTGGGGGCGGAGGACTGCTCCTGAGGAGGGGTCCGGGGAGGAAGCGGCGGGCGGCGGGTCAGTGTCCAGTGTATGCATGTAGGGCAGATGTTAGGGCATCAAGCTGACAAGTTGGATGCATGGCTACTGCAGGGATGGAGGGGATGGGCGTTCTCTGCAGGGGAGGGGTCCCCCAGCATGGCAGTGGGGGGCTAGGGTGTCTCCCTCCTGCCTGGTTCACCCTGAGGTTGAGGCAGGGCGGGCTGGGTGGCTCGTCTGTCCAGGCTGGGCTCAGACCGGCCTCCCCTCTCCCTTCTCCCTTCCCCTTCCCCTTCCCTCTCGCCCCTCCTCCCCCTCCTCTCCCCCCTGTTCTTCTACAACACTGAGTGGAAACTGCACTCACCTGATGGCACATCTCTGGCAAGGCCACCACCTGTGAGTGTCGCGGTCCCTTGGGTTGCACTGGGACGCACAGAGCCGCGGTGAGTCCTAGAATGCGTAGTTGGGGACCAGCTCTCTGTTGTGGAAGAAGTGCCCCCTGGTGGATGATGAGCGAGTATGGGGGATGCTAGAGACTGTACCCTTACTCCCAGTGGCTTCCCTGGCATCTGATGACACTGCCTGGAGTAATGAGGACCGTAGAGTTGGGGACGATGGGCTTCTAGTCTTGCTGTCCACCCCCACACCCCCGTGTTGACTAGCATTTTCTGCGAGGAAGAGCTTCCTGCCCTCCACTGTAGCTGCTGGAGTCCAGTTGGATCGTGGCGGCTGCAGGCTGGTGCCGTTTTCTGACACGCAGTGTCCCACGTGGCCTTGTCCCGTGTTCACTCAACAATGTCTCCAAGGAATCCTGGTTCCTTTTGCTGGAGAATGGTCCAGAAACAAAATTCAGCCACTAGTCGGAGCCCTTTTCACTTGGGACGACCCATCCTGTCTCCCCAGCTCCTGATGTGTCAGTGGGCACGTGGCAGGTGGCTGGAGTGTGCACGAGCTGGGGCCAGGCCGGCCGAAAGCACCCATGCGGGCTGGCCGTCAAGAACTCTGGTCTTTGAGGGCGGGTGCCTGGGGGGCTCAGTGGGTGAAGCATCTGCCTTCGGCTAAGGTCATGATCCCGGGGTCCTGGGATTGAGCCCCGCATCGGGCTCCCTGCTCAGCGGGGAGCCTGCTTCTCCCTCTGACCCTCACCCCTGCTCCTGCTCTCTCTCTCTCTCTCTCTCAAATAAATAAATAAAAAATCTTAAAAAAAAAAAAGAATTCTGGTCTTTGTCCCCTCCTTGGAACAGCACTTCAAAACCTTGCAGTTTCCTGGGTGATACGAGTGCCCTGTGATATTTGCAAGGACTC
This sequence comes from Callorhinus ursinus, assembly GCF_003265705.2. NCBI lineage: Eukaryota > Metazoa > Chordata > Mammalia > Carnivora > Otariidae > Callorhinus > Callorhinus ursinus. The sequence continues at coordinate 8,163,105 of NW_027397122.1, read as the reverse complement.
CTTTCTCATACCTGAGTCTATGCTGGTGAGATGGCTCTGGGGTGGGGGTCCTCGATGGCACAGGACAGGGGCCGGCGGCCCGAGGAGCCAGCCATGGGGTTAGAGGGCCGGGGCTGAGTTGGTCAACAATGGTCAATGGCTTCATCCTAACGCCTGTCACTGAAGCTTCGAGAAGATCTCAGGACACCGAGGCTCAGGGAGGCTTCCGGGCTGGTGACACGTGGGTGTGCTGGGAGGTGGTGCGCCCCCAGCCAGCGGGGGCACAGGCCCCCACGTCCCCGCCCCCACCTCCAAGGTGGGGTCTTTATTTGGCTTTTGCTGGTCTGTGTCCTTTATAACAGACTGTGCTTTCGGAGTTCTGTGGATCGTCCTTACAGCTTCATGAATCTGTGGAGTTCGTGGGAACCCCTGAATCTGGAGCTAAGTGAGCCAGGGTGCGGGTCACCTCCAGAAATTCTGGGGGGTGTTTGCAGTCGGGGCAGCCTGGTGGGAACCCTGGGGGCAAGCTCTGGGGTGCTCACCACGTGTCTGGTGGGTGTGCACACTTCACTGCCCGTCCCAACAAGGCTGCCCGAGGTGCTGTTGGCACTGAGGCTCCCTGTGACCACACCTGCCCACTGCACCCGCCACCCCAGATGGGGTCACAGGTGCCGTGGAGAGAGGCTGCGGCGACCTCGTGGCCCCAACCCTCCCTGCAGGCTCCACTCTGCCCCTGTCCCCACGCCAGCAATGCCTCTCAGCGGGGCTGGACCCCGGAGGGCCAGAGCCTCGAGGGCTGGGTGGGCAGCCCGGGAGCTCCCAGAGGCCTGTGTGCTTTGTCCCTCCCAGCAGGTGCCCTGGACAGACAGACAGACGGAGAGACGTGAAGCTAAGTGGGTGGGTTTTTATTAGCAGCAGGTAGGAAGCATCTTGCACTCCCTGGATCCTAGAGAGAAAGTTCTTGCCAAGCAGGCTCAGGCTGGTCACTCCTGGCAGCCAGGGGCTCCTGGGGAAGCCCCTCTCTGACGGGGTTCTTCGGCAGGGGACACGGAGGCCTCAGGCCTGTTCCACACCCATCCCTCCCCGTGGCCCACAGGCAGGCGTGGTCACTGGGGGCCAGGAGCCACATTTCCCAGCTCCCGCCCCAGACCTCCTCCCACGCTGGGGAGCCCAGACGCCTCCCAAGGTTATGTGGCAAGGGCACAGGCCCTGCTACGGTTGGGCTGGACCATGTCCTGCTGTCCTGCTCGGGCAAGTCTCTGAGCCTCTGCCTCCTTTGCTTGCCCAACACCCACTCTCAGCCCAGACCTTCTGCTGCATCCGTGGCTGTGGCCGGGGCGCTGTCGGGGGCGGCTGTGGGGCGCTCACCTGCCTCGGGCTCCAGACATCGCAAGGCACAGATGCTGAGGCAGCACTTCCTGTTGTCTGCACACTGGTTGTCCCCGGAACACTCGCTGCTCTCCAAGCAGGGCTGGGGGATCAGCAGGGCCTGCACCCGGTGGGCAGTGGCCGGCCCTCTGCACAGGCGCTGGGGAGAGACGGCCGGCCCGTCAGGCCCCAGGACCACCCTGTGGCTGGTCTCCCCTGCAGCTGGTGTCCTGGCTCCCAGCCCCACCGTGCCCCCATCCCTAGGGAGGGGACTGTGGCCGCTGCCTCGGGGAGCCAGGCCTGGGCAATGCTGGGAGGAGGCGGCCGAGCCTCAGCGGCCAGGCCAGCAGGGGCATGTGCTCACTGCCAGGTGGAGTTTAGGGGGCTGGGGGGTGGGTCACCAAGAGGGGTGTGGGGTGCCTACTCAGGGTGGACCCCGGACAGAGCTGGCTCCTCCCTCCCCCGGACAGGCCTCGGCGCGGGGCATAGGGGCCGCGGTGTTACCGATGAGGGGGACCACGCAGGAGCGGCTGCAGGGGCTCCTGGGGCAGCATTTGGTGCCTTGGGGCCAGTTCTCGTCCGAGTTGCAGGAGACCATGCAGGCATCCTCCTCCGAGGAGCTGAGCTCTGGGCACACGACCTGCCCTGCACACGGGACAGGCAGGTGGGTGGGGCTGGTGGACCGCCTACCCCGGGGGCTGCTCGGTGCGGGGGGAGCAAGGTAGGGCAACAGCAGGAACCATGGGGAGTCTAGTCCCCAGCACCCTAACTCGCACCCTTTCTTGAAAGGAAAAGAGTATGTGGAGCGTGACCTGGGGACAAAAGGGTGCCCAGGCCCACGGCAGCAGGTGGGGTTAAGAGCCAGGGGGCCAAGGACAGGCCCACCATGCCCCGGGAGCTGTCCTGCGATCAGGGGCAATGGCCCGGGCCCTGCAGCACCTGGGGGGTCTCTAGGCAGTGCCCTACTCTTTCACTGTGGGGGACCCCCAGGGGCCAGCCTCCTCCGCTCTGCGCCTCCCGTCCTGTCACCAACACATCAGGGCCAGCAGGGTGTCAGGGACGCACTTGGAGCAGAGGGAGGTTGGGAGGACCCTCCTGGGCGCCCCCCAAGGGGCAGCAGCCCAGGCCTACCTGGCAAGGTAAGGGGCCGGGGCCGGGGCCGGGGCCAGGGGCAGGGCCAGGGCCAGGGCCAGGGCGGCCTCCAGGGCCAGCAGGGCCAGAGCTAGGCTGGCCAGACAGCGCATGGTGGCGGGCGGCAGGCAAGTGGCAGATGCTGGCCTGTGGGTCCCAGGCCCTTTAAAGGTGGTGGTGGGAGGAGAAATGTGGGGGAGGGGCTGGTGCCGGCCCAGCTGGCCCAGGGGCTTCCGCCTTGGACAGGCCAGTTGCATCGGGGACATGTTTTAAAACTTAAAAAAGTCCCCGATAAGGTGCACCATTTCTCCCCCTTGTGGAGGTATCGCCTGAAGGGCAGTGGGGGTGGGATGGGAGACCTGGCTGTTGTCCTTAACGAAACCGGGTTGACTTTGCGAAGGTCACCGAGACAGTAGATCGTAGAAGTTGTCATCACAAGAAAAGAAAGTCTGTCACGGTGCCTGCTGACGGGTGTTAACGAGACATTGCGCTGATTGCGCCCCCCGGTTTACAAACATCCAGTCACCTCATTGCACACCTGAAACCAAGATCGTGTCGTATGTCAATGAGACCACTTTAAAAAGAAAAGGTAAAACAACACAAAACAAAAACGAAGGGCAGAGAAGGAAAACATGGGATCCACGACAGCAAGTCCGGGGTCCCTGTGATGGCCCCCCCCCCCGGAACGGCATGCCCCCATCCTGCTCTCAGATCCCGGGTGTGGGGGGCAGGCAATCTGGGAGGACAGGCTGTGTCTCTTGTGGTGCCTTGTGTCTTCTCTGGAACTTTCTACAAGAACGGCTGCCTGTGTTGGAGCAGCAGAATCGGGCCAGGGAATGTCCCAGCTATTTGTGCGCAGGGCCTGGAGGCCACTGGGAAGTCCTCTTCCCAGAAGGGCCGGCCTGTGGCAGGCCAGCTGGGCCACGTGGTGGGGGTGGCACTCCTGGGGTGGGGAGGGAGCTTCCTCCATCCTTCTTCCCTGAGGGCCTGGGCAGGGAAGGGGCCCCAGGGTGACTGAGGGCCAGTGCCACGGGGCCTAGGCTGCCCTCCTCTGCCAGCTTGGGACCTCGGCCTCAGACAGCAGTCCCCTGTGGCCCTCACCCTGTGCTCCATGCATTTCCGGATGTTTCGGCCCAGATGCTCTTCCCCTGGGGCTCAGGTGCCCCTAGCTCTTTCCACCGGCCCCAAGGGGCACCGTGCTGGCCTCACGCCCCCTCAGCAGAGTTCTGGGGCCTCGGCCCAGGCCCCTCCCGGGGTGGCCAGCCGCCGCGATCCTGGCCAACCACAGTGACTTGCAGCCTCATGCTGGCAGTTCTCAAAATGGTTCCCCGCTGAAGCCTGGGAAGGAGGCAGCGCATGGGCTGCACAAGGGGAGAGGGGTGGTGAGGCCATGGTCACTCCCTGGCGGGTCCGGTTGGCCTTTCTGTCCCCGCTCTCTGTGCCTTCCCCAAACCAAGACCAGGGGACTCAGGGTCTGTCTTGCTTAGATGCTGGGTCTGAGGCCAGGCTGACCAGGCCTGCCACCAGCTCCCCAGGATGCGGCCCTCGGCCTGCAGGACCTGTGGTCACAAGGGCTGACGGGCCATCCTGCCTGGTCCCCTCCTCCCTGACCACTCGGAGCACCTGAGCTCCTTCCTGCATCTAACCTGCCCTTCCCCTCCCCTCCCTTCCCCTCCCTTCCTCTCCCTCCCCCCCCAGCCCCACCTTGCACCCTCCCGGGGCGCTGCTCCCTCAGTGCTCCCCCACTCGGGGTCCTCCCGTCTGTCCCCTCAGCTCTGCTGCCCTGGCCTCTTCTCTCCCAGCGCAGGCCTAGGGAAGCTCCCCTTTGGGACGTTTATTGTCTGCTCCTCCAGAATGTAATCTGCTGGGTCAGGGCCCTTGTCCATCACGCAGGTCGGCGTAGTCCCCGCATCTGCGCACCTGTGCACGGTGAGCAGAGGGGACTGCATCAGGACTTTGGTCCCTGGTCAGTGACCTCTCACACCTTAGCGTGACCCTCTGACCTGGGGGCTGGGGTCCAAACATGGGTGTGGCCCGAAAGCCCCTCCGGACGGGGAACCCTGACCTGGGTTGCGTGGCTTCTGGCAGCTACCCGGAGGGCTGCCTGGAATTGGGGGCTGAGCTGGGCCCTGGGAACCCCTCCTGGGGGGAGCCTGTCTGGAAGTTGGAGGCCCTCAGACAGGACCTGGCCTTCCCCTACTCCCCCCGGGCTCTCCTGTTGGGACTGTACAAGGACCACAGGTGCCACCGGATCTGCGAAGCTTTCTGTGATGCAGGTCAGATTATTTAGAAGACAACCTCTAATTGTTCTGATCAGAGGAATAACACACGCGTTGTAGGAAGCCCGGACAATTCAGAAAAGCGTGGAGAAGAAAATGAAACTCACGCCTGATCCACATCCTGGAGCGGTATCGTCACCAGCTAGCTCGGACTTCATCTAGTTTTCCCTCACCTGTCCATCTACCATCCATCCAGCCATCTCATGCCCCCCCTACAGACGTAGATGGCTCCTGTCCCCCCTCCCCGATGATCTCGGTCACTGGGGCCATGCTGCCCATGTGGTACAGACACGCATGATGAGCCCTCCCCGGGCCCTCCAGACTTCCAGAAAGCACCGTGCTCAGTGGTGGTGGACTCCGTGGTGGTGGAGCGTGGCCTTCACCTACAGGCTAGCACCATTTTAAACATTTCTTCACTTGCGAAGGGAGCCTTTTGTGTGACTGGGCCACACTTCTCCCTGAGCTGGGGGTCTTGTTGTGGGGGTGGGTGGGTGGGGAGCAGAAGTCGGCTCTAACCGCCTGGGGTCACGAGCTGTGGCCAGGAGGGGACACATAGCCCACAGGGCTGGTGTGGGGGACACAGAGCAAGAGATGTTGTTGGGAGAAGCGAAGCGTGGGGGGCAGGGTCTCCTGCCTTCACAGTCCTGAGGGCAGGTGGAGAAAGCAGAGGTTTCCAGGAACGATGTTGCCTCGAGCCCCGGGGCAGGGGACAGGCACTGCTTTTTGGCCTGGGGATGCTTGCTGGCCCCGCCGGCCTAGCCTCAGCCCATCTTCTTCCAAGAGAGATAGGCCTTCCTGCTTCCCAGCAGCCCCCGAAAGCCCGGACAGGTGGGGAAACTCATCACCTGGAGCATCCTGGCCTTTGTGGGCTAAGCACACAGCGTCCCCACCAGTCCTACAGGGTCAGCTGGGTTGGGGTTTCCTCCAGCTCTCAAGGTGGAGACAGGGTCAGGGGGCCATTCTATACACTTGCCCCTCTTTGTGGGGAGCATCATGGCCCCGGAGTGGGGGTCTTGAGCTCGGTCCACATCATCAGGTGTCACGACCTCAGTCCTCAGCCCTCCTTACCGGGGCTCTCAGGCCTGAGGACCCTTCCACACCCCAGTCTCACTGAGTCATGCCCCTACGCATAGCGCCCGCACCTTCTGCCTCTTGATCCTCTCTGGAAAGTTCTCTCCTACCCACAGTCTCTCAAGGCATCTCCTGTGCAGGGCTGCTTGGTCCGCTGGATGTCCAGGGTGAGGGGTGGGTGGGGGGAGCTCCTGGGTGGTCCTCGGGGAGGAAGGCAGGTGTGGGGCTGGCTGTGTGGCCGGGGCTACCGCTGGATGAGGTGTGGCCCTCTGGCCTCAGGGGATGCACCGATGAGGCACCTCACCACCTGGGGCCCTGCAGGGGAGGGTGGGCGGCGTCCACAGTTCGAGGGCCATGACCAGCCGTGTTGCCGGGCACAGAGAAACCAGGTCTTCCGGGGGCAGCCGATGTCTGAGTCACTCAAGTGGGAGGAGCAGGGAGGCTGCAGGGCACCAGGGGGCCGGGACTGGGTCAGGTGGGGGGGCTTGACCAGTGGATTTCCCAAAGGCCCTCCAATGGCTGACGAGGGGGAGCACAGGACAGCCCACTGCCCGTCCTAGTGAGACAGGACCAGGGTGGCGGAGGTCCTGGACAGAGGATAGCGGCCCAGCCTCCTAATCAGGGGCCCAGCCAGGCTGTGGCGGGAGGGCAGGGTGGAGGGGACCTGCTGTCTGGTGTCTACCCTCACCCTCAGACGCCCTGCCCTGGTGGCATGTCCTCCTTCAGAGCCAGCCTGGGGCAGAGAGCTGGCACACAGTGGGCCCACCACGGGTGGAGTCCTCCCACGAGCCTGGGGAAGCGGAGCGGTTGAGGCCTGGATCTGCACCCCAGGGCCAGGCTGACGGCCACACCGTTACTGGCCACCTGAGATGGCGAGGGTGTGGGGGCCTCACAGTGGCTCAGAGGCTCCTAGGGCCCCGAGGTGGAGGTGAGGGTTGGAGAAGCCCTTGGACTCCCTCTCCAACCAATGCTGAGCTGGGGGAGGGGGCTCCAGCAGAAGACATTGTCCCTTCCCTCGACAATCTCGCAGCCTCGTCCCCCCTGGCATTTAAAAATCTCATTTTCCTTGCCAACGTTCAGAGAACGGGAGAGTTCTGTTAAAATCTAGCTTTCTGGTGGGGAAACACGGGAAGACCCACCGGGCGAGGGGCACAGGTGCGTGTCCACGGCCAGGGCTTGGGTGGGCAGAGGCCCAGAGGCAGGCAGGGGAGGGGAGAGCATCCCGCTGGAGGGGGCGCAGGGCTGGTGGGGGCTGCGGGCCTGGGGGCCTGGAGGGAGCTGAGGGGAGGCGGGGCGTCCCGTGTGATCTATATAGGTACGGAGTACGTTTACATGTACACATGTAGGCATGTGTGTGCATATGTGTGTGTTTATGTGTGGACCGTTTGTATCAGTACACACGGATCTACATCTGTGTGCAGCCCCTTTGTGTCCAGGGCACTTTCCAGAATGACCGGTGAGTTCTTTTCCTCTGCAGCGGCCTCCTAGGAAGGATCTGGACTCTGTCTCTGGGCCTGGTCGGACCAGACCACAGACTCTGGAGGTCCCTGAGATGCATGGCTGGCAGCGGACCCTGGGCCTGTCCTCTAGAGGGTGCTGTTACAGCTTTAAAAGTACATGAAAGAGGGTCCTGGGGTCTACACCAGCGTGCCCGGAGCCGACCAGCCCCCGACCTGGGGTCCAGGGACCGTGATGGGAAAGCGACGTGAGGCGTGTCAGCCCAGGGCCGCAGTGGGAGCCCCCCACCCCCCACCTGCCGACCACGGCTTGGAGGCCAGCAGGGTACAGCCAGGTTCACCTGGGACCCCAGGCCCGCAGAGTGTCAGCAAACAGAGATTTATGATTGTATTCGTGTAATGCAGGAATCCGTGAAGGGCTGCAGGAGCTGGTGTTCAGTCTTGGGGAGAAGGGCTGAGCCCTTGTCCAGACCCCCTGATTGTTCAGGGTGAGCCTGCGTTCTGACTCCTCCAAGCCTGGCCCCCAGCCCCAACCCCGCTCCTCTGTCTGTACGTGGAATGAGAGACCCTTGGTGTGGATGGGGAAGGGCATTCACAACACACTGATGAGGTAGGAAGCAGAGATGAGAAAGCATGGTGAGACACTGACATGATGTTCGCGGTGGACAGTACGTGCTGGTCCTTGTATGGGCCGTGTCCAAACATGGGGCCACCTGCGGGAATGCCATGATGCAGGTTACGGCCGGTCCCCGTGACTATCCTGTAGGATATCAGGGCCAGGAATTTTACCCCCAGAAACTATCCTGCAGAGTCAGGGTTAGGAACCCCCAGATCTTGCCATGGGCAGAGGTACTCCTGCAGGTGTTTGCCATCGAGAAATATTTATTTCCTAGACATGAATCCACAGTGGGCTGTCCCTGCTTGTTACTATGGAGCTGGGAGTGATTTCCCCTACGAGAAGTGTGACCTCGGGGCATGGAGCTTCTCGACAGCACAGACTCTTCCATGGACGGTCCATCCGAGTTCCCCGGGCCTCAGGAACGGGTGACAGGCAGAACGTGGGGCTCTGCCAGCTGTGCCCGGGGCCACTTGTTCCCGTGTGTCACCCTCAAGGGGCAGTTGGGGAGCTGACGTGGACAGAGGGGGTCACCCCTCGATGGTAGGGCCTGGCCCTCTTTCCCGGTGCAGGCCTGGGACCCGCAGAAGGGTGCCCGGGGCTCCTTCCTGGTTGGAGGGAATGGAAAAGCTGACCTCAGGCCAAGGCCCATGAGGCGGGAGGTGGACAGTGGGGACAGTGGGCTCGGCGTGCAGGGCTTCCCGGTGCTGCCAGAGCCCGCCAGGGGCCCGTGCGGACGTGGCCACTTCTCCCCGCAGGTCTGAGAGACGTGGACCAGTCCTCGTTAAAGCAGAAGTCGTCAGTAGTACCCCTCTCCTGACAACTGGCAGAATGACTTCATGGAAAGTTAGCAGGAACGTGGAAAAACTCGGCGCCCGCGTCACGCTCCAGACCCCTCTGACGTCGACAGGACTCCCCATCCACCGACAGCAGGGTACACGTTCTCTTCAAGCGCCCACAGACCAAGAGGGGATCACCCTGGCCCACAAAGCAAGGGAAGCATCGGAGTGTTTTCCGGGAGCCCAGTGTAATTAAAGTAGAAATTAATAAAAAAATAATAGGAAAAGTCCCCAAACTCTTGGTAACTAAACAGCCGGCTTCTAGATAATCCACAGGTCAAAGGGAAGGCCCCAGGGACGTGGAAGGACCACCTGAACTGCATGACAAGGAAGATCTGGCATATTCCAAACTGTGGGCAAGGCCAAGGCGGTGTTGGCGCCGGAAACGGGGAAAGTCTCACGCCCATCATCTGAGCGCTCTCCTGAAGGAGCCAAGCAGGGAAGAGCAAGCAAAAGGAAGGGAGTAATAAAAGATAAAGGTAGAAATCAATAAATCCGGCACAGAAACGCGGAGAAAAATGTATGAAGCAAACTCCCCCACAGACTCTGGGTCTTTGGGAAGAACAATAACCTTGATAAACTGCTAGCGAGACTGACAAAGGAAAAGGGGGGAGACAGAGGGGCAGCGTCTGTGCTGGAAGCGGGTGTGGCCGGGGAGGGAGGTGGGGGAATCCTGCAGACAGAAGGCTCCCCCTTTCACAGTCCCCGTCCCCGTGACAACCCGGACAGAAGGGACCCGCTTCCCAACTGCACGCGCTGAGCTCACCCAGGACCAAGCAAGTAAGGAACTGAGCTTGTGGATGAAAATTCCTAAAAAAGAAACCTCCAGGCCCAGAGGGTTTCACTCGTGACGTGTGCCAGACATTTAATGAAGATTTAAGACCCAATCTCCACAATCAGTTCTAGAAAACGGAACAGGAGGAAACCCTTCCCAGCTCCTCTTATACCAGCAGTATTACATTGAGTCCACCCAAATCTGACGATGGTAGAACATGCAGAGACAGACAGACAGACAGACACACACACACAGACACACAGACACAGAAGTCCTCGACAAGCTATGGGCAGTGGACCTCAGTCCTATGTACAAAGAATTACACGCCATGAACAAGTGGGGCATGTTCCAGGCGTCCAAGGCTGGTTCAATATGTGAAAACCAATCAGCGAAATCTGTGTAGAGGGTAAAGAAGAAAAATCAAGACAAAACCTCTCAGAAAGTTAAGAATAGAAGGGAATTTCCTTGGCTTGATAACACCCACAGCATAATTCCTGTGAAAATCCCAGAGAGATTTTTGGCAGTCATCGAGAAGGTCATTGTCAAATTTTACATCGGAAGGCAAAGGGACCTGAGTAGGCTCAAAGAACTTGGGGGAGGAGTAAGGAGGGAGGAAGCCGCCTGCCTGGTGAAGGACTTCCACGGCTGTAACAGTCAGGATGGTGTGGGACGGGCAAAGGGACGGGCAAAGGGACAGACACTGGGGACGGTGGGACGGAACTCAGTGTCCACCCATAGCCCCGCAAAGACACAGCCAACCGATGGACACAGGTACAAAACCAATGCAGTGGCAAGGAAGGGTGATCTTTCTGGCCGATGGTGCCAGAACAAGTGGGCGTCCACAGGCGAAAGAATGAACTTTGACCTAAACCTCACACCTTATAGAAAAATTAACCCCAAATGGATCGTAGGGTGCAGCCTGATGAAGGGCCCAGGGGATTTCTCTGGATTGAAAATAAAAAGTTGAAAATGTAATAAAAAAAACCCCAACAGAGATGAAACTTGAAGGAAAGACATTCAAGACCTAAAACATGGAAATATACATTATGTTCATGGATCTAAAGATTCAATCATCCTGGATGTTCCTTGTTCCCAAATTGCTTTCCAGAGTCAGCACACTCCCGGTGAAAATCCCGAGGTTAATCTTGAGCCCTTGGGGAGAGGAGAGTCCTGACATTCTCGAAGGACCCCAGTCCATGGGTATCCTGCATCAGGACTAAATCATGGTGTATGATTCCTTTGTTGTGGGGCTGAATTTGATTTACAAATAATTAGTTGAGAAATTTTGTTGAATTTTAGTTGAGATTTTGATGAATCCACATTCATCAGGGATATTGGTCTGTAGGTTTTTTTTTTCCCCCTTGCAGTGTCCTTGCCTGACTTTGGTATCAGGGTGAGTCTGACCTCATAAAATGAGTTTGGGAGAGTTCCCTCCTTTTCAATTTTTTGGAAGAGTTTGAGAGATTGATGTTAATTCTTTTTTTTCTTTCTTTTTTTAATGATTTTATTTATTTGACAGAGATAGAGACAGCGAGAGAGGGAACACAAGCAAGGGTAGTGTGAGAGGGAGAAGCGGGCTTTCTGCTGAGCAGGGAGCCCGATGCTGGAGATCCTAGGACCCTGGGATCACGACCTGAGCTGAAGGCAGACGCTTAACGACTGAGCCACTCAGGTGCCCTTTCTTTTTTCTTTCTTTCTTTTTTTTTTTTTTTTTTTTTTTAAGATTTATATATTTATTTTAGAGAGAGAGAGAGCATGCATGACTGGGGAGAGGGGCAGAGAGAATCTCAAGCAGACTCCACGCTGAGCTTGGAGCTGGAGACGGGGCTCGATCCCATGGCTCTGAGATCATGATGTGAGCTGAAATCAAGAGTCAGACGTTTAACCGACTGAGCCACACAGCCGCCCCAGCAATACAGTATTTGCTACTTAGAGTATGTATATTGTTTTTTAGACACAGTGCTATTGCACACTGATAGACTGCAGGGTCGTATAAACATAACTTTTATACGCATTGGGAAACCAAACAATTCACTTGACTTGCTTCATTGAGAGCCTCACTTTATTGCAGTGCTCTGGACATAATACCTGTATTTTGAATTTACTGGGCAAATTGCAAGTTGGGAAAATTGTTTTTTTTTTTTTTGTGGTGTCACATTGCCTTGATTTTTCATGTTCCTTGAAGTTTCGTGTTACTGTCTTCACAACGGAAGGGGCAGTCACGTCCTGCAGTCTTCACCGACTGACTTGCGGAGAGATGTACCTTCCATCGACAGCTGTTAGGGATTCTCAGGCTTTCTTGGACCTGTGGACACACCTCTTCCCTACTCCTTGCTCCCTCCTGTGGCAGAATTCTTTAGCTTGCTCACTTTTCCTCTATCCTGCCAAGTCTAGCCATGTGCCCACAGCCTCCTCTTTGCTTTCCCAGAGGGTGCTAAACCTCGTTGAGGTCTCTCCCTGGTCCGCGGGTTTGCGCTGGCTTTCTGGGCATGCCCACTAGCTGTCTGCAAGAGCTCTCTCTCACCACTGTTGGGGGCTTGGGAATGTGCACAGGTTGCTGGCCATGGGGTATGTGCGTGTGCGTGTGCGTGTGCGTGTGCGTGTGTGTGTGTGATACTTGGAATGCTGGGGGTGCCCTGGGCCGAGGCAGAGGTGGGTGAGACTCCTTCCAGGTCCCTTGGCATTTGGTCCTGGTGACAGACCAGCTGAGCGGCTGAGTCCTCAGGAGTGTGGGGTGGTTTCCTGCCCTGCAGCCCTCGGCCCCTGGGTCAGCAGCCTGGGTGCGGGCCTGGCTTCTCAAATCAGCCTTCATTGGTCTTGGAGCACAGCGGGGTTTCACAGGGTCCTGGCTGGAGCCCACAGCCCCTTGGAACCACTGTTTTCCATGACCAGATGCCACGTTGCTTTTGTCAAGGGGGACCTGAGTGAGGCACGTCTTGTCCACTTTTGCAACGTCATCCAGACTGTATTCTTCAGTGCAGGACGAATATTCCTGCCTCCTGAGAGCTCGTTGAGCCCTCAAAAGGGGGCATGCTCCCCAGACATGGCTCTCAGCCTCACCCCTCACACCGGACACCGCACGGTCTGCCCTCCCGTGGCTGTCTGCCTGCCTCAGGTCCCAGGAGAAGACCCTTGTAAGCTCCCTGGGAGCCTGGGAGGCCGACCTCAGCAGGTCATGCTGTTGGCAGGATCTCCTTCCTACGCACTTTCGGGGTTGGAGGCTTGAAGCTGACTTGTGTTTTCCCCGCAACATGCAATATTTACCGGCATTCGACCAGGAGCCCAAACCCCACCGGTGAGGGGGGCGTCTCCACGGTGGTGGCTGCTCAACTTGCTTCTCTCTCTCCTCCCTCCCCGGTGGTCAGCTCTGCCCTGCCGATGTCTGACCCAGCAGTGGCCCCTCGAGGAGCATCATCTGCAGCAAGGGGACAGGCGTGGAGAGGAAGACCCAGGAGTTAGGGTCCGAAACAAGGTGTCCAACCTCAAATACGGTAACTATCTTCTTAAAACTTTTCGTGTTGATCGCTTGTTGAAAGCATCCTGCCCTGCCTTAGGTTACGATTTAGGGAGAGGCTCACGGGGTAATGAGGAGACCACCTGTGGGCGCTAGCATGCCCTACGAACGTTGGGCCCCATGGTGGCCACAAGTCCCTGCAGAAGCTTTGAGCAAGAAGGAAGGAGGCCACGAGGGTGGGTGCAGCAGAAGGTCGAGTGTGTCTTCCGGGAGGTGTTGTAGGTGGGGATGCCAGAGAGAACTTTGGATCCCCCGGTGTCAGGTTCCTATCTCCTGGCCAAGAAATGTTATTTTGTGAGCCTGTAACAGTGACGTCATTCCTCGGGGAAGGACGCTTATTGGCCAAGACGCGTACTAAACTCCTACAGCAGCGGACCGGGGTCCCATCAGCGTAACCATCACCAGGATAGAATGCAATCCAACACCAGAATGGTTAGCGTGGTTCCCGGGGACGTGGGGCCATGTGGGAAACCAAATGGCAACCGGAACCGTGGCTGCGTGGAGGGTAGGGTGGCGTTTGGTCAGAGATGTGATGGTCTCAGCCTGGCACCTGGGCATCCCGGCCCGCGTGGGACTGTGAGCTCTGGGTGCCTGCGTCAGCAGACTTGGACCGACACCCCACTGCCCACGCTCCTGGGCGCACGTCTTCTCCCCCTCCCCGCCCCCCCCCCGCCCCTCCCCCTTCCTCTCCTCCACTTTATGCTTTGTTGCTCTGTGGAGGGTTTCCACCCTGTGAATCTCTTTATTCTGTGTTGCAATCATCAAGTATTAACTTTAAAAAAAGGGTTTTACAATTACCGAGTGGTAAAATGATCATAACAAATCAAGTAAAAAAAATGCTGGCATCTTCCCTGTTATTTAATTTTGCATGAATCTCGTTTAAAACATTAAAAAGCAGTTTGCACAGCCAAATGAGATTCTTTCTAAAATAAGTTTGCAAGAGATGGTGCCTATTTCCTTTGGATTCACTTCCTTTCTGCTTTTCCCTGAAATGATGTGTATTACTTCTATGAATGGGGGAAACACAAACACAAATCAGGGATGTCACCTGTGCTCCCCCAAGTGGGGCCTGCAGACTGGCCAGGGACACTCTGTCTCCTGACCTTCAGCCTTCACCCCCAGCATGTGCTCACCCAGCTACGTTACCACCTGACTTCCCAGCCGCTCCACAGACCGCTGAGGCCAAGGGCTTGCTTCCTCCAGGCATCTAGGAGTATTTCTCGGGGTGTCTCTGTGTTATCTCTGGCTATCTCTGGCTGTCTCTGTGCTGTCTCTGCACTGTCTCTGGCTGTCTCTGGGGTCTCTCTGTGCCATCTCTGGCTATCTCTGGCTGTCTCTGGGTTCTCTCTGCGTTATCTCTGGCTGTCTCTGTGCTATCTCTGGGCTGTCCCAGCTCACTTGCACCAGCCCAGCTGGGCCACCAGCTCCTCTGCACCGATTGTGGGGTGCGCCCTGGTGATGTGGGCATGGCACCTCCCAAACCTCTGGGGGCAGGTGTGCAAACGAGGAGCTGGGTTCTACGTTTGCTGAGCTGCAGTTATTCAGATCAACAGCGGCCTGCAGCGAGGGGTCCTTAGGGCTGCAGCAGGGGCACCAGAGGGGGACCCGTGGGGAGGGAGAGCTGTTCTTGCCTTCTGCTGCTCTCGCTCCCTTGGGGCGGGGTCACTCCTTCCTCCAGGCCTGAGCTCCTGCCCAGGGTTGCTGTGCACGCCTGCAAGGCGCCAGGGCGCCAGTGGGTCGCTGCTGCGGTGGGGGCGGGTCCTCGCGGCGTGCTGTTGCTTCCCACATTTCCTCCGCACCTGGTACTGCACCCCAACCCCAAGAGAGTGGGAAATGAAGCTCACAGTGAGGTCCCCCGAGGGACTGCTGGAGCCAAAGAGTTAGACCCCCTGGCTGCCGGCCCCTTCCCCAGAGCCACCTTCCCCCTGGATCTGGGCCCTGGGTTTTTGACGGGGCTCTGCGGTTGGTCGGGTCCGTGCACCTGAGCGTGCACCTGAGCCCTGACCTTGCAGATCCTGCGGTGCTCCAAGTGCCTGCAGGGACAGAGGTGCTGTGCAGGGCGGATCGCAGCCCGGACCCCCCCAAGTTCTGGAGCACACTCTTGTTCTCTCTGCTGGTCCTGTTCTTGTAAGCAATGAGGCCTACCTGCTCCCGGCACCTGGTAGAGACCGCCACCTGGTGAGGGCACAGGAAGTGACCAGGTGGCCCCCTTTTCTCAACCTGATGCGCACCTTATCTATTCACCAAGTCGGTGAGGTTGGTGTGTGCCGGAGGAGTGCACACATGCACCACACACCACACACATACATGTACACACACACGTCAGACACACACATGCACATGCACACACATGCATGCATGCACACGCAAATTCACAACACATGCACGACATAAAATCCACCACTTGCGGCACTGCGGGAGAATAAGAAAACAGAAAGGAACATAAATTAGGAATCCCTCCAAATCCCTCCAGATCCAGAAATGACCAGGGATAACATGGTGGCATATTCTCCTCAAAACATTTTCTGATTGATTTTTACAAAATTGAAATCAAATGAAGGTGAGCTTGCTTGGTTCACTTAAAAGGGAAGTGGATGATGATGACCGAGTAGACAGAATGTGGCCCATCAGCACCGTGATCCATCCTCAGCCCGGAAGAGGAAGGACACTCTGACACCTACTCCAGTGTGGATGGAACCTGGAGGACGCGATGCTGAGTGGAATGAGCCACACACACAGGACACAGTGTAGGGTTCCCATTCTGGGAGGTGCTGAGAGGCGTCCAATCCACAGGGACGGAGAGGAGATGGTGGACACCAGGGTGGGGGTGGGGGATGGGGGCTAGTGTCTCACGGGGACAGAGCTTCAGTGCAGAGGAGAAAGTGCTAGGGACGGCCTGTGGTGGTGGCCGCCCCCAAAGTGGGTGTGCTCAATGCCACTGAAGTGTGCACTTCACTTCACGAGGACGGGAGTGCTATGCCGTGTGCACTTTATAATAGTAACAATAATGATAATAATAATGATAAGACATGGAGAGTTGAGTCCAGGGTCCTGGGGCAGCCGGGAAGTGGCTGCGAGTCCCCTTCTCCAACCCCCAGCCTGGGGGACCTCCCCCTGGCCCCCTTGCATCGTCCCACACGGCACTGAGGATGAAGATGCAGTGGCTCGGGGTCTGTCGGCAGGGGGAGCCAAGCGTTCAGGCACCTGCCCGCTGCGGTGGCCTCTCAGGCCGCAGGTTTGCGGGGGGAACCTTCCAGAACTAGCAGGCCTGCCCGACCTCAGACCCTCCCATGCTGAGGCACACACAGTGGGACGGTTCTCTGATTGGGCTGCCAGTCTACTCACAGGGGAGCAAGACCATTCGGGGTTACCCTTGAAGGCCTGGCTGACTCCACAGGGCCTGTGCCCACCGGGAGACTTGGGGGAGGCGCCTGTCTTACCCAGGGGACTCATACTCACCTGTGCCTGTCCCCTTCCCCAGAGGACCTGCCACGGGGTCCAGGAGCCTGGAGAGACCCCTCCTCAATGAGAAGACATGCTCAGTCTTCCATCTGGGAAGAGTAAGGGCATAGGGACGGGACTCTCAGGGACCTGTGTGCAGGCCTGCTGGAGAAGGTGGGACCTGATGGCCTCTCTTTCCTGATGTAGAGGCCACCAGCTTAGGGCCACAGGGCTGCAGGGCGAGACACACGGGGGGCTGCCAGGAAGGACGACTTCTCTTGGCCCCCGCTGTCCTGGTCCCCCCCTCCGCCCCCACTTCCCTCTCCTGGGCCCATGTATCTCAGCATGGAGTGGCCCCCTTGGCCTTGGTGCCCACTCCTAATCTGGGAATGAGGCAGGGCAGCGACTTTCTCCAGCTGCAAGATTTTATTTATTTATTTGTCAGAGAGAGAGAGTGAGAGCAAGTGAGCCTGAGCAGGGGGAGGAACAGAGGGAGAGGGAGAAGCAGAGTCCCCACTGAGCAGGGAGCCTGACTTGGGGCTCTATCCCAGCACCCTGAGATCACGACCTGAGCCATGCCACGTGGGGAGGCGGCCAGGCCTGGGAGAGTCTAATGGAGAAGCAGACACCAGGACGTGGGTGAGATCTGCTTGAGCCTCTGGAAGGAGGGGTGAGCATGTCATTTCCAGAGGAAGTTTTGGAAGCCTGGGGTAGATTCCTATAAAAGCTGATTGGACCTGTTCTCAAGGGTGTCTGGGTTGGGCTGAGGGCAGTTGCGGAGGTGAGAAACTCAACTGACCATGACATTCTCCTCCTTGGGGGCTGGGCTGCATGCCAGGGTTGGACTCCTGGGCGGGGCAGCAGTACTAGGGGACCGGGGAGGGCTGACTGGGGGCAGGGACACCATGTTCTGGAGCCGAGACAGCCAAGAGCTAGAGCAAAGCCCCCCCTCAAATGCCCACTGACTGCCTGGGCTGAGCCCTGTACTGGATGGGGCCAGGGTGCCGGCTCGAGGTACAGGAGAGGAGAGGAGAGGCTACAGGATGATCCACGGGGGCAAGCGGGCCGGAGGGGACGCAAAAGTATCTGGCAGCTCAGCAGAAGCAACTCTGTGTGCCTCTGTGAAGGGGCAGGAGGAGAGAAGCGGAGAGCCAGGCGGAGGAGGAGGCCTGGGGCACTAGCTGGCCCACAGGCAGGTGTGGGTCCTCTCCAAGGGGAGCAGACAGCCCTGGGGAAGAGTGGTCGGCTCTTCTGGGGTGGCAGCTTGTGAGCTCAGGGAAGGAACCAGACATCAGGGCAGCCCCTGCCTTGGACCTGATCTGTCCTCTCTGCCCTGAGGCCCGAAGGCTGCAGCTGGCCTCCCAGGCCTCCCTGGGGTCCCACATCAGCTTGGCTCGAGGAGTTGGGGGTTTCTGCCGCTGGAGGGAAGGATCCAGGCTACGGTCTCTGATGGCCTGTGGATTCACCATGCGTCATCCTCAGGCAGCCCCCGAGTCAGCCAGCAGCCCTGTCATGAGCACTGACTCTAACCCGCCTGTCCAGGGTGTACCCTCCCTTCCCCTTCCCCTCTTGAGCTCATCCCTCCACCAGGACAGCCCCTTCTGTCTGCCCCGGGCACGCCACACCTGTGCACCCACACCTAACTCAGCAAACATGCATCAGTTCTCACTAGCCTGGGTGACTGGCTCCACCGGGAGGCTGTCCTGCTCAGGGCGGGTTGAGATTGCCCAGGTACCGACCCAGCCCGGATGTTCGAGTGGCTGGAATGTGGTGGGTGCTCATCCCAGGGCTGCCCACAGGGCTGCTCTTTGTCTAGGATGAAGCCGCTCTGCACAGTGTGGAGCGAGAGGGGGGCCGATCTCTTCTGTCCCAGCCTTGGAGTTCCCTGAACTTCCCTTCTGCCATGACCCAGGGGTCACCGCAAATGCTAATGCCAGCCTAGGTCTGGGCAGGGTGCTGGCCATCTCCAAAGACTGTTGCCCTGCCTCTCTGGAGAGGAGAGGAGCAGCGAACTTGCGGCAGGGGAGGTGCACGGGGCGCGGTGTGTGTGTGTCCATGTGCCCAGCGGTGCCAGGACAGGAAGGAGTCAGGATGAGGGGGAAGGGCAGAGCCTCTCCTAACCTCGCCAGCTCTGTGAATCCCCTGCCCCAACAACCCCTTCCTCCGCGGCCGCCCCCCCCCCCCCCCCCGCCCCCCGCCAGCACGGAGCACAGGAGGAGTGCACAGGGATGCCCTCTAGCGGGGACAAAGCGCGGTCTGCGAAGCACCGAGGAACTCCTGAGCCTGCGGGGTGGACGGGACCTCAGAAGCGGGCAGGGGAGGGCATCCCTGATGGGGAAGCAGCTTCAGCCAGGTCCAAGGTCAGCGTGCAAGGCCCTCGGGCTTTCATGCTGTCATCGCTGCAGCCCTGCCTGGCCCCGCGATTCATTCCCGAGGCCTAGTCCCACAGAGCCACAGCCCCCAGGGTAGCACAGGCTTCTGGCTGCTGTCTGGCCTGTCCCTCTTCTGATCACCCACCTGGCTGTTGCAGCCTGCCAGTTGTGCGGAAGCATGGGGGGTGGAGGGCTTGGCGGTCTGTCCGAGCCTCTCCCGTGGAGTGCCGTGGGCCCTGGTGAGTCCTCAGGCTCCTGGGACGCTGGTGGGCGCCCGCACTGTGTTCTTGCGTTGTCTGGGTTGGCGCAGGGCATTTGAAAGGGGGTGGCTGGCCCGGAGCCAAGCTGAGCCCGCGGCCCCTCTGCGTGAGCCCAAGGCTTGGGTTGCTCCTGTGCCTGCCCTTCCCACCACCTCCGGTGGAAGGCAGGCAGGAAGGCTGATCAATTTTAATTAGCTTTAAGTCTCCGATGAAATAATCCTGGCTTCTGCCAGAGAAGGCGCAGAAAGCTTCGATCCCTTCACTAATGCGGGAAGGGTCATATGGGCTCAGGCAGCCCACAGTGGTGTGTGACTGCCACCAGCACCTGGATTTCGGGGTGACCCCAGGAGCTGTTATTGCCCCCTACCTCTGCCACTCAGAGAGGCGGAGGCTAGTCCAGGTGGGGAGCCCACTTGCTGGGCGCAGGCAGAGAGCAATCCCCCGAGGGATCCCCGAGGGATCCCCGCGCTCCTGGCTCTGCTCTGTGAGCCCTCAGACCAGTATGCGCTCCCAGGGTTGGACTGTGGGCACCGAGGGCACAGGGGTCCCTCCCGCCAAGGGGCTCAGGAGTGACAATGTGACTAGGTGTCCGCTGGGACCAGGATCCGTGCTAGGAGCTGAAAGGTGACAGAGGTGACCAACCCCCACCGCATAAGTGATCTAGCCGAGTCTCTCCCTCCCCCACTCCAGGCCCGCGACACTCCTGGCCGTCAGGTCTTCCCGGTTACCAGTCACTCTCCTGGCCCTGATTTTGTCCTTTGAGGTTTCCCAGAGGTCACAGGGCAGGGCCTGAGGACTGGAGCTTCCAGCTACGGGTAGTGGTGTGTGTGTACGCGCGCGCGCGCACCAGGGTGCTGTACCTGCCCAGGCCCCCATCCCTTTCCGGTGCAGAGGGATGCAGAGGAACAGGGAAGCCCCCAGAAAAGTATCCTGGGGGGCTTGGGGCCAATAAGGACTCGGGGATCAGCCGCTTCAATCTGGTGGCCCCTCCCTGCTCCAGCACACAGGGCACTCCTCCGCGGCCCCACCTCTCCTCCGGCTGGTGCCACCCCCGCACACCCTCCCCTCCAGTCTCTCTTGGGCTTGGATCGTGCAGCCTCCTGCCCCAGGCACCTTCCCGGCCCTCGGCCTCCCGCTCCCCGCCTCCCGGCGCACCCCCGGACGCGCACCCACTCCTTCCCGCTCCCTAGGCCGCCCCTCCCCCCCAGCCCGCCCCCGTCCTGCCAACCGCGCGCTCGTCGCCGGCAGCACCCTGGAACCGGAGGGCCGGGGCTCGCACCGGGGGTGGGGGGCGTGTCTTGAGGGTGTGCGCTCCGGCTAGGGGGCGAGTCCTGGGGGGGGCGGGGAGGTGGGGCGCGTCCCGGGAGGGCGCGTCCCGGACAAGCGCGCGCTCTGGAAGCAGGAGTGTCCCCTGTGGGTGGGCGCGTCCCCGAGGGGAAGGGCGCAGTCTAGGGGCGGGCTCTCCTCGGCCCCACCCTCGACCGCGTCCCCCCGCCCCCCGGCGCCCCCCGCGCACCCAGCCGGGACCGAGCCGACCGCGCGCCATGGAGACGCGAGAGCGGCGGCGCCGGCAGGCTCGGCTGCTGCTGATGTTGCTGCTCTGCGGTAAGGGGGGCCGCGGGGTCCCGCGCCAGGGCTCCCCGACCTCCTCCGGGGCCGCGGGGACCCGCGCGGGCTCCCACCTCCCGCGCCCGCACCCGGCCGCGCCTCCCGCCCGGCACGGATCCCGGCCTGCCCGGCGCGCCCGGCTCCGGAACGGCGAGCCCTGAGCCCCGGCGTCGTCCCCAGCCGCCGCGGGAGGGTCCTGCCCACGGTCCCCGGAGGAGCCGGAGGCGACGGCCGGGGGCTGGGAGGGGAGGCGCGGGGTCTCGAGCAGGATCTGCCCGGCCAGCGGGCTGGGGCCGCGCCTGCTCCTCGCTGCCGAGATGTCGCCGGTCTCGCTGCCGGCGGGCTGGGGATGGCCTGCCAGGGCGACACCCCGAGCGAGCTGAGGCCGCGCAGGTCCGGCTCCCACTTCGCTGGTAGGTAGTGAGCTCCCCGTCCTGGAGCTCTTGCGTGCACCCCACGCCCAGGGCTTGGGTGAGAGGAATCCAGACCCCGCAGGGCTGGTCCTTTCCACTTGTACTTGTCCTCGGAGGACAGCCCTTCGGTGTGTGTGCGCGTGTGCGCGGGGCCCGCAGGACCGGGAAGGGGGCAGCTCCCTGAGGCTTCGCTCCCAGATCCCTCCTCTAGCAAGGAAAAGGGGGCTCCGGGGAGGATACATTGCGATTTGGGAACGGATCGAATGAAAAGCTTGTTTTGAAAAATTTTACTAAAGAGAGGATCCAAGATCAAGTAAGAGGGTGTGTGTGTGTGTGTGTGTGTGTGTTTGGGGAGGGCTTCTCTGGGAGAGGCTTGCTGAGCTGGCTGCTCAGGTGAGGTGGGGAGCCCTGGCCTGGGGGTCAGGGGGCTCAGGGCCTCTCCGAGGGGCCGCTGTCCCCTGGGTCCTGTGGGAGGCCAGCCTTGCCCTCGCTGGCCCACCCACGTCCCTGGCTGTAAGATGCAGAGTTGACCTTGTTTGAAATCGTTGTCGGCTTTGCTGATTTGGAACCGGTTAGGAGGAGGCAAAGGGCTGGATTGGCCCCTTGGCTTCCTGATCTCTGGGCCGCCTTTCCCCTGGAGATGTCTGGGTGGGGAAAGTGGGGCTTCGTCTCACCTTCCAGGGTCAGAGCCTAGGGTTAGGCGGATTTTTGTGTTGAAGGAAAGGGTGTGTGGTGGCTTGCAAACATTGGGAACACACTGACGTGGGATCTCAGTAAGCCTCACATGCGAGGCCCCTGGAATGGAGATTTTGGTTCCTCAAGGGAAGGGAGCCCTTAGCTTCATTCCGAGGTTGGTTGAGGCTCCCCTGACCTGCCTCCAGCATGGGATTGTGAAGGACCAGAGGCAGACCCTGCACAAACATCTTCCTAACAACACTGGGTTCGGGTCTGGAGGGCCATCTGGTCCTCCCTCCGTGGCTCCACGGTCGCCCTTCCATGGAGCTTGGGTGGCTCCAGGGGCCGACAGCACCCCCCGACAGCGCTGGTGCTGTGTGCGAGCATGGCACCGTCCTCTTTTTGTCAGTGGTGAGTAATGATGTCCTGATGCCGAGGCACCTCCTGTCACCCTGACTCGCATGCCCTCCATCGGGCCCAGTGACCCAGGGGCTGCACAGAGGTGGTTGGCCGAGAGGGGCCTTGATGGTCTTCTGACCCCACTCCTTGTTTTATAGATAAGAAATTGAGGTCCAGGGTGGGGAGGACACTACCCAGACTTGGGCAGGGGCAGAACCTTCCAGACACTATGGCCAGCCTGGCCATGCCTGCCACTCAGAGCCTGGTGACTGGTGTGGTTGCTCCTCATTTCCATCTGAGCTGGGTGAGAGGCTCCTGTATTTCATTTCCAAATGCCCTGCTGTAAAAGGCCTTTTTCTGGGAAATGCATCTGTTTGGCCGTTTATCACCTCCTGGAGTCTGGAAGTTCCTGAGCCAAAAGGAGCCCAGTACTACGTTTTTTTGTTTCCCTGATGGAACCAACTGAGTTTTGTATTTCAGTTTAATTCCGGAGACCTTTACTGATGCAGCTGGTAGCTTGTGGCAGCCACCCACTTTCTTGGTGTTGTCAGGAATCTGCGTCTTTACCTGCTGTTCTAACACTGGCTGGGGTGTTGGATTTTGCGGGGAGTGTTTGAACAGGGTGTGCATCAGAGATGGTGCTAGAATGCCCCCCCCCCCCGCCCTCCCTGCCCCTGGCCCCAGGACACCTCTGGTTTGTCCCACGGTGCCTGCCTTGTGCAGATCCAGCGGTGACACTGTCCTGGTATCCTCATAGCACCCCCCATGGTCCTTAAGGGCCAACGCTGGCCAAGTTCCTGCCGCAATGCTGGTGGAGACTCTGGTCCAGGAAGAAGGAGGAGGAGGGGCCAGAAGAGAGAGGGTCCCAGGGCAGAGGGAGGAGAACAAGAGGAAGGAAGCGCTGCGCTGGGTCTTAGTGGGTTGACGGCAGGTGGTTAGGGTACACTGTGGGGCTCTTGGGGGTCCAGGTCCAGGGGTTGCCAGTCCAGGGGGCCAGGGGGTCCAGAGGTGCAGGTCCACGTGTCGGGGTCCAGCCCAGGTGTCGGATCAGGTAGACGGTCTAGGTAAAGATGGATTTTCGCTGGAAGGTGAGGCAGCAGCAAGGAGGAGGTGACAGTGTGGGACTTGTGTGGCTTATGCCCCTGTGGAAGGCGGGTGGAGCTCGGGAGACTCAGGTGGGCTGCTGTGATGACTCCATCAGGGAAAGGCCGGGCCCAGGAATGGGTCCAGGGGCTAGGTGTGGAGAATGCTGATGGACTTCCAGCACCTGTGATGGGGAGCCCACTGGGGAGCCGGAGAGAGAGGTGCCTTTGGAATAGGGCAGTGATGGGAGAAGGGAATGTGGGCTGGCTCCATCATCATTCCCCCCCACCCCCACGGGCCCCCAAGGGCCTGCACTCCCCAGAGTCACTAGCACCATGCCCATGTGGCCCTGGACTCAGGGCTGCCTTCTTGCCAGCAGATGGGCAGGTGCATCTGGGCAGGGTGGTGGATCGAGGCCAGCCCATGGCACACCCTGGCTCACACTGACTCTGCGTTTGGCTGTGGGAAAGTCGATTTTCCTCTGGGCATTTAAACTGGGGGGATGGGGGGCAGGAGACATGATGCTGTTCCTCAGGCAAACCACGGATGGGATTGGCATGAGGGTGTCGGCTCAGGCCAGTATGACAGGCCACTGGGGGGCAGCTCTGCAGGAAGGTGGTTTGGGCTTGACCCCCCACTGTGTTACTGAGCAGGTGGATGATCTTCCCTTCGTGGTGACCCTGTCTTTTTAAGTGCCTCTGCGAGTGGGACCTTACTTAGGACAGGGCATTCTGTGGACATTGGTCAGGCGTTGTGGAGGAGACGGCAAGGCTCCTCTTGAAGGGACATAGGCTTGAGTCTTGGCTGCTGCATGCCTGGACTCTATGAGTGAAGGTTCAGAGATTGGGTTCAGCGGGAGAGTGCTGGGGTTGAAAACTGCCCTGGGAGGCCTGCCTCAGTCTGGCTCAGGGTCCACCTTTCCAACCTAACTGCCACCCCTTCACCCCCAACAACTGTGGGTGCCCCCCTCCAGCTAAGTGCAGTCTGGCTCCATGGCCTCCTGTCTGTACCTGGCATTCCCTCACTGTTCGTTTTCTGTGATCTCACTGATTTTTTTTTTTTTAACTATTCATTTGTCTGTAAATTAGTGAGAGAAGAGTATTTAATTCTCAGCTGTTACTGTGGATTGGTCATTTTGTTCCTTGCAGTTCTATCCATTTTTGCCTCCTGTGTTTTGATGCTCTGTTATTAGGGGCATACATGTTTAGCATTGCTATGTCTCCTTGGTGAATTGAACCATTTATCATTGTGAAAGACCCTCCTTATCTCTGATAATATTCTTTGCTCTGAAATATACTTCGTTCAGAATTCATATAGCCACTCCACCTTTCTTTGGATTAGTAGTAGCATGGTATGTCTTTTTCCACCCTTTTACTTTGAATGTATTTGAGTTTTTTTGTTTAAAGTAGGATTCTTGTGAACAGCCTATGGTTGGGGCTTGTTTTTGGATCTCATCTAACAACTTTGCTTCCTAATTGGGGTGTTTAGGCCATTGACTCTCAGTCTATTTTTTTTTTTAAAGATTTTATTTTTGAGTAATCTCTACCCCCCAAGGCTTGAACTCACAACCCTGAGATCAAGAGTCACACGCTCTACTGACTGGGCCGGCCAGGCGACCCTCAATCTGACTATTGACATGGTTTGGTTTATATATACCATTGTGTCACAGTACTTTTTCTCTTCTCTTTTTTTATGTTTTCTTTTGGACTTAATTTTTTTTTTAAAACTCCTCACTGCCTTGCCCTCTTCATTCTCGCCTCCCTTCTGTTCCCAGAAGTGCCCTTATGGTCATGGGGCCACCTTCTTTGTGGCGCAAGCCCTTCCCTGAGCCAGGCACCCTGTGGCCTCCCCTGGGGACAACGTGGCCTGCACTGCAGGATCTCAGTGGGTCAGAACCTGCTATTTCTTTTTGATGGCCATTTCTTCTGCACTTGCTTGTGCTCAGACTGTGAAATTTGTGCTGTTGCCCTCAGGAACTGATCATTCATTCATTCATTCTCTTGAAAAGTCTTTTTGGAATACCAAAGAGGTGCTGATGGTTAGGGGAGTGAGGGAGCAGCAGGGTTTTACCAAATACCTACAGTAACAACTGACATCGTAAAGAGGGGAGCCTCCTTGGGCACATGGCTAATGCCTGTCCATATGGCCCCCTGTGAGGCCAAGACCTGTTTCCCTGAGTTTACTGATGGGGAAACTGAGGTCAGCTGGTGACCAGTGATGCTGGGTGTGAGCCCAGGTCTGCCCAGTTCTGGGTGTGGGCCTTTCTCCTGTTTCCTTCCCTATGATTTCTCCTGCAACACAATACTCTCTGCCAGGACACACACAGATGTATACACACACAAACACGCATGCACACACATACAGACACACACACACGGCAGGGCTGTATGCACACACATACACGAACACACACATATGCACACACAGACACACAGACATACACACACGCACGCACACACACGGCAGGGCTGTATGCACACACACACACGCACACACACACATAGACATACATATGCACACATACACACATATGCACACACATACCAGGACACACACCACAGGGCTTTCTCTTGATTGTGTGGTGGGAGCCAAAGCAGGGGCCATGGGAAGGAAACTTCTGAGGGGTGTCTGGGGAGGAAGGGTGGTCCGGTCCTGAAGGTGAGTGCTCCTCGGTGGGGAGATGATCTGGGCGAAGGTGGAGGTGGAGGGATGGGGGAGCTGGGGGCAGAGGTGGAGTGGGGAGGGGGGTGCCGGGAATCCTGGGGGGGACCCCTGCTGGACCTGGGGGGTGACCTGGCCTCCGCTTCTGGAACATGAGTCCCTGTGTCTCGTCAGCCCCAGGCCTCCTGGAATTGAGGGGCAGCTCTGACAGGGCCGGTGGAGTTCTCCCCCATGGGGGCCTCTGCTGGTGCCCTCGTGGTCCTAGAAGGTCAGCAGACTCTCAGGATCTTTCTGGGGACATGCTCTGGGCACCCTTGACCCTGGCGCTGCGGTGGGGTTACTTTGCCACCCCTGATGGAGGGGACCCGCTCCCCACCCCCACTGCACACAGGAGCCCCCCCGTTCTTGGCTTCCCCAGCCCCCAGGACACGCATCCCCTGCCCACCGTCCTCCCTCGTCTTCTTTCTCCCACACCCCGTTGGGAGACCATGGCTCTCTGGGTCCCATCTAGGTGACACCCACCCATGTGGGTCCCCTTTTGGCAGTGGCTTCACTTCTCTGGGCCACACGGTGGGGGGGCCAGCGTGAGGGACCCCAGCTGCCTGCGGGGGCGTGGGGGACGTCGGCAGGAGGCTTGAGGGTCACATTGCAAACCACATTCCCAGCAGTGTCATGCCCGTGGCTGTCCCCTCTCCAGGTGGGTGTCCCCGAGTGGGTGGCTGCAACGAGACTCGCATGCTGGAGAAGCTGCCCCTCTGCGGGAAGGCCTTCGCCGACATGATGCACAAGGTGGACGTCTGGAAGTGGTGCAACCTGTCCGAGTTCATCGTGTGAGTGCCGCTGCTCCGCACGGGCTGCCCACCCCTGCTGCCGCCTGCCCTCCCTGCTCACCCCTGCCCTCCCCTGCCACACCTGCCCCCTGCCCTCCCTTGCCACCGCCTGCCCACCCCTGCTCACCCCTGTCACCCCTGCCCTCCC
>NW_027397122.1:8100932-8136176 GCF_003265705.2 Callorhinus ursinus | reverse complement strand
CCGCCTGCCCTCCCTGCCCTCCCCTGCCCATTCCCAGCAGATGCAGAAATTTCACTCTGTTTTGTTCAGGAACAGTACCCCCACACCAGCTGTGCCAGGTCCATGCAGGGGTTGTGGGTGTGGACCTACCCCCGGAGCCACTGTCTGCTGGGGCACTGGGCACGGAAGCCCCTAGAACAGCCATTGGGGTTGGAGAGCAGGGGGCCTGGGTTTGGAGGAATAAGGGCTGAAGCAGCTGAGCAGACCTGGGGCTTCTGGGGAGGACGGGGGCCTCCCAGCAGGCATGGGGCAGGGTAGCTCGCCCTGTGGGGGCCACCAGCATAGCCCCAGCCATGATGGGGAGATGCAGGGAGGGTGGGCAGGCCCGTCGCTGATGATTTGCAAGAAGGTAAAAGCCAGTGTGTCTCGATGTTTCATGCTTAGTGTGATCCTGGGCACCTTCTTGTCCTCGGAGCCGTGAGGAAGCTTCTGGACACAAGGCTTGGAGTGGACATGGGAGGAGGGCCAGGGAGGGCGAGGTGGGAGATTCCCACCCTGTGCCTCTGTCACCGCTAAAGCCTCAGTGAGGAGGTCAAGTTGATGTCCAGCCCTGGGGCCAGAGGAGCAGGCTGCCAGAGGGGCATCTGGGGTCAGAGCACCAGCGGGAGCTGACTTCCCACCCCAGCTGAGCCAGACCCCACGCCCAAGAGGGGGGCTGGCCTCCAAAGACCTGGGTGGTCTGCAAGGCAGCTGAGGGCCATCCGAGGGGCAGCTGGGGTCCAGAGCCCCTCCCTGAGGCTTGTTCTCTGGGCCGTTGGGACTGGGGCGCCTCTTCATACCCGTGACCATGGCCCAGGCCCAGGCCCCAGAGCCGAGAGCCTGGGGACAGCGGCTGGTGCCCAGCCGCCCCTTCCCCTGCACCCAGGAGGGGACCCCTTGGGTGAGCCGTCCTTCCTGAGGCGGAGGGGGGCTGCCGGGGCTCCCTCGGAGGGCCCAGCGGAGCCTGGGATGTTGCAGGCAACCCTTTCCCCCAGGCCCGAACCCCTGCCGGCCCAGAGCCCCCTGGTCATGAGCATCCAGGTGGGACTGGGCCATTGGATAAAGGGCTCTGGCAGGAACAGCAGGGCGGGGACCCACATCTTGAGATCCCCGTGCAACCGGAGGGAGACCCCAGTGCCTTATCAGTGCCTCAGGGGCAGCTTGAGGGCCAGAGAGGGAGTGGGGCAGACGCAGAAAGCGCCCCTGGCGGTGGAAGACCGAGCAGAAGGGCAGAGCTGGGCGCGTGAGGCGGTTGGGGGTCCCGGGGGCAGGAGTTCTAGAAGACAGGCAGGGGGACACAGGGAGAAACTCAGGGCCATTTCCAGGTGAGGGCTCAGGTGCAGACCCCGAGGGCTCGCCCCGTGCCTGGCACCAAGGCTGTGGACCAAGGCGCATGCCGCGAAGGGGCAAAGACATGTGGGTAGAAAGACAACAGGGGGCTGGACACACGTGAGGACTGGGGGCCTCAGGCTCCCTTTGCAGCCCTGGAAACCAGGAGGGGGTGGGGCCGGGGCCTCAGATTTCTAGACCGCTTTTCCCCGCCAATCCGTCATCATGGAAACAGCCCCAGGCACACAGAACTCCCACCTCGTGTCTCCTGAGCGCCCTTTCTCAGGGTGCAGGGGTGGTGCCATCCCCCCGCCCCCCAGAGGGTGAGCAAACCACAAAAGAGGACAAAGCCAGAGGCAGAGGGCAGAGGCAGAGTGGGAGGGTGGGAGTGGCAGCCCCGGGCCGGCCCAGGGGTCCCAGTGGCCACGAGCACCTGGGGGGGCCTGTCCCCACGGTGATCCATATCTGAGGTCACTGCCCTTGTCCTCACCCCACAGCCAGCTCGCTGAGGATGGAGACCCCCTCCATCCCATTAAGGGGAAGCTGCTGGTGAGATTTCCAAGTGCCGTGCCGTATCGCCTACGAACAATAATGCAGGCAGTGAATCTTGAAGGAAAGCAAGGAGCTGAGTCGGAAGCTGAGTTGGGAAAGTGTCTGCCTGGTGGGAGAGGGCATCTCACTGGGCGGCTCCCGGGCTGTGTACCCCGCCCCCCCACCATCGGGGCTAGGGCTGCATCTTCTTTAACTGTGTGTGCAGAGCCCCAGGAGCTGGAGGGAGGGTGTTCTGGGGGCCACACCCCAGGGGGACATGGGGAGGCCCCGGGTGACCAGGCGATGCTAGGGAAAAACAAGCTGTGCTGTGACCCTGATTCCCTGATGTCATGCATATAGGGCCTTCCCTTGTGAAGAACCCCTCAGCTGTGTCTCCAGCCTGAGCTGGGGCCAGTGAGTTAGCAGGGTGTGGGGCTGTGTGCAGATGGCAGGATGCCAGGGAGTCATGGCCTCCGCAACCCTGTTGGCCCAGCTAGCCCCCAGCATTCTCGAGAAGCACCGGGCGTGGGTATTTGGCATGCGTCTCCGTGAGCTGATCCACAGACATGGGTGCTATGCTCAGCGCTGTGCATGGATGCACATGGGTGCACTCACCTGACCCTCTCCATTATCCTACTGGGTAGGTACTATGAACCCCACTTACAGGTGGAGAAAGTGAAGCTCAGGAACACAAGAAACGTGGCTGAAATCTGGAAGGTGGTCTGTGCTGAGGCGGGAGGCAGCCTGTCAGCCCACGCTGTTCCGCACTGCCGTGTGGGGGCGTGGGCCCCAGCTCCAATGCCTGGCTTTGCACACTTGTGTCCAGGTTCATCTGGCCTCATCTCGGCCCTGGGGAGTGGTGGTGGCCTTCCCACAGGCAAGGGAGTCAGAGCATAGGGTTCTTGTCAGACTCCGGGGACGGTGGCTGCCCCAAGCCAAGGCCAGGTTGGATCTCTCCTGGACAGCAGGCCACTGAGTCCGTGTGTGCAGGGGTGGGTCTGGGGATGACGGGCTTCCTGTGGACCAGACCTGGGCACGTCCCAGGCTCTGGACATAACTCAGGCCGTCCTTTCTGCTTCTGGCTCTCTTCCGTTTGTGTGGGCTCCTCCTCGTAGGCATTACCTGGGGGGCCCAGGTGTGGGACCTGCATTCCAGCCTCTGGGCTAGGACCCTGCCAGGAGGGCTGGGCACCCGGAGGGCCTGGCCACGTGAATCCATTGCCCCTCCTTTCGTACCCCTTGTTGGGCAGAGACAGCTTCTGTGTAGGAAGCAGCTCCTTCCTGTTGATGGCGCAGGCCAGGCCGTGTTCTGCAGGACAATGCAGGAAGGAGGACACGGGGCACAGAGCCTCAGGCCTGCCTCACCCCAGCCTTCGTTTCTGTGGGGAGCCAAGGTCGGAACCCCTGGCCCTCCTGCTCCTGATCTACATGCAGCACTCAGCCAGGTGCGGGAAGGCCCAGGCCGTGGACAGAGCTGGTGCACCCTGGCACGTGTCCGTCTAGCCCTCTCTCTGGAGCATCTTGGGGGCTGGTCGCCAGTCTAGGCTCCCACCTGCAGAGGCCGCTGGTTGTGTTTAGGGCAAGGTTGCCGTTCGGCTGACTCTGCGTCCCCATAGCTGCACCGTGGTCGGCTGTTTGAACTGTCCAGAGCCCACTTGCTGGACAGACGTGGCACCTCATGGGTGGCTTGCTGAGTGCCCTTCGGAGGTCTGATGACACGGATAGGGAGGCCCTTGGGGGAGGGGGCTCGAGCCTGTCCTGTCCGATGGGGGCTGCCCCCGCCTGACCTGGCAAATGAGGCAGCTGGCCCTTGGCCTTGGAGGCCCCTCTCTTGGGGCCCAGAGTGTCTTAGATGATGCGGGCCTTGTGGGTCGTGCATCCCTCTGCCTTGAAGAAAGGGGTCAGGCCTGATGTGTCCTCTGGGCAGACTGGGAAGTCCTGGGAGCCCTCGGGGCTGGGCCTAGACTGGGGGCTCTGGGAGCTCACGGTCTCCCAGGGAGTTGGTCACGGGCGTGAGGTGTAGACAGAACTCAGTTGCAGTGCTTCCTTGCTCTGTTTGGCCTTGGTTGAGATGGGAGGTCTGGGGTCTGGGCCAAATGAGCTCAGGGTGTGTGCAGAGGTCACCTCACTGGCATGGGGGGGGTCAGGCGTGGGGGGATTCGTGGCAGGCATCTGGCCGAGTGGAGTGGAGCCTGGTTGTGCGCGTGGGGGGAGGTGGCTGAGGCGCAGGGGAGGAAAGGCTTGGCGGCGGTGGGGGTGGGGGGTGGGAATGATCACCTTGCCCCAGGAGCCTCTGGGCAAGGAGGCAGCATGTCGGATAGGCTCCATGGTATGAGGGTCCCCGGGGGCGCTCCTGTCCCCGCTGTGTCCAGCGCCGCGCAGCACTGGGCCCCACCCCCTGCTCTCGGGGGTCCCTGGACCCCACCCCCTGCTCTCCCGGGTGACGGCCCGCATGATGGGGGCGCGGGGAGCCAGTTGTCACACCCTCTGCCTTTGCAGGTACTACGAGACCTTCACCAACTGCACGGAGGTGGAGACCAACGTGGTGGGCTGCTACTGGCCCAACCCCCTGGCGCAGGGTTTCATCAGCGGCGTCCACAGGCAGTTCTTCGCCAACTGCACGGTGGACAGGACGCACTGGGAGGACCCCCCGGACGAGGTTCTCATCCCGCTCATTGCTGTGCCGGTCCTGCTGACCGTGGCCATGGCTGGCCTGGTGGTGTGGCGCAGCAAGCGCCCTGACCAGCTGCTGTGAGGCTCGGCGGTCAGAGGGGCCGCGCCTAGAGAGAGGGAAGGCCGGGCCGGGGGCTGGGGAGCCGCCCAGGACCCGGACCCGGACCCGGCGGTCGTGGGCAGGCGTCACCCGGCCCCGCAGCTCACTGCAGTCATGCTGCTCACCCAGGCTCTTCCTCTTTCTTGGGCTGGGGAAGAAAACGCACCAAGCCCGGAGCCCGAATCGCTGCTGCTGTGCCCGCTGCCCAGGCTGGGTGTCCAGGCCATTCCTTTGCAGAGCCCTGCCTGGCCCTGGCCGGGCCTCCTGCCCTCACCCTGCCGGGTCCCTGGCTCTGACTCCACCTCCCAACCCGACCTTGACCCCTGTCCTGACTCCACTCCCTGCCTGGCTCTGACTCCACCTCCCAACCCGACCCCACCCCCTGCCCTGACCCCACCCCTGTCCCGACCCCACCCTCTGCCCTGACCCCACCTGCTGCCTGGCTCTGACTCCACCTCCCAGCCTGACCCCACCACCTGCCCTGACCCCGCCCCTGCCCTGACCCCGCCCCTATCCCGACCCACCCCCGCCCTGACTCCACCTCATGCCTTGATCCCAGGCCTGGCCGGGCTCTGACTCTACCTCCCAACTCGACCCCACCCCCTCCCCCGGCCACACCCCCTGTCCTGACCCCACCTTCCAACCCGGCCTACCCTCTACTGGCCCCACCCCCTGACCTGACTCCACCTCCTGCACTGGCCCTGGCTCCACCCCTGGGTTGACTCCACCCCCCCCGCCTCCGGGCGCTGCCCTGGGCCTCCCTGGCCGGCCCACTCACACCTCAGCTGGGGTTGCATAGAGTGTGAGCGCTGTGTTTGTAGGATCTTGCTGCGCTGTGTCTGAGCCCTCCTGGCAGGGAGCCCATGCACGGCCTGAGGACGGAAAACCCCGACAGACTGAGAGTCAGGCCGGGGTCCCCTGGCGGCCAGGCACCGCCTGAGACCTCTTGTCTGTGCCCCCAGCGCAGACCTCCTTCCCAGGCCCCAGTGAGTCAGGCCCCTCTGGGCTGGGGTCCCGTGAGCTGCGTGCTGGCTGAGCTCTGTACTGTGTGTGCTTTCTCTGAGTAAAGAGTCATCCGCTTCTGGCTTTCCTGTTTTATTTCAGGGTATTCGGAGAGAGGCCTGTCTCTTGGGGCTGACAGGTCCTCACGCCTGTTTTCCAGATAGGGAGTGACTGAGGGATGCCCCAGAACCCCTAAATGTCAGAGTTCTGAGGGCTTCAAGCCAGGGGGATGTGGGCGGGTGGAGGGCCGCCAGGCAGGTGCTGGTGGCCTGTTCTGTGCGCGTTTCGGGTCGCCTGCTGGGTTTTCCCGGGAGGGGCCCGGTGCTGGTCCTGGGGGCATCCGATGGAGCATCGGATGGAGGCGTCTTGCTGGCTGCTGGCCCTGCTCCAGTCCCAAGGCTGTCTTTGCACGTGGGCTGTTTCCACCACGCCCTTGCTGGGACCAGCGGTGGGGCTGGGCTCTGAGGGAGGCCAGAGAGAGCAGGCAGGCAGGTCCCGTGCCCTTCAGAGGCCCTGTTCCTCTTGCTACCCCAGCTCTTGATGACTTTCCCCTGCAAGGGGTCCGAGCAGAATGGAACCAGCAACTGCTGGTTCTCTGGAACCCTATCCCAGGATGCGGTGGTCTCACCCATGGATCTCCACCGACTGTCACCTGGCCAGCCAGAGCCTACCTGCTCCCTGCTACTTTGGGGTTGAGTCTCCACGGCCGGGGCCCTCCCCTGGGGAGCTGTCATCTGTCTGCCATCGCTCTGAAAATCATCTTTGGCTGGAGGTGGGGTATGAGTGTCCTCTGCTCAGCTTTGTGGGGGTGACAGGTCACAGCGCAGCCAGGGGGACCCTCACTGTCCCATGTTCACGGAGGGTGACCGGCAGGAGAGAACGTGGCATACCTGCTGTGGGTGGATGGGGCCGAGGTGCAAGGATGAGGTCGTCCTGGGCAGAGCCAACCCGGGCAGCCCAGGATGTTCCTTGGGGTCTCCCAGGCCTGTTGCATTTGTAAACTTATATCCATGTGAAGCTGCGTGTAGTCGGGGACTGTGCTGGCCTGGGCTCTGCATCCATTCCCACGCTCAGCCTGGCTCAGCCGTCTGCCCCTTGACCCTTCCCTCCCCGGGGCTGCCTCGGGTCACTCATCCCTATATGGTGAACGGATGTAACCGCAGGTGAAGGTAGACCAGGGCCGCAGAACCTGCTTCCTTTGGCTCCCGCTTCTATGCTCCATATGTTTTGTTTCTGAGCATTTTGGTTGTTTAGAAGGATATTATTTTAGTCTGTTTGGGCAGCTACAGCAACATACCACAGACTGGGTGGCTTGTAAACAACAGAAATTGACTTCTTACAGTTCCAAGGGCTGGAAAGTCCAAGATCCTGGCTGGTAGATTTGTGAGGTGTCTGCTGAGGGCCCACTTCTGGCTCCCAGATGTCCTCGCTCTGTCCCTTCTTGGGGGGAAGGGGTAGGGAGCTCTTTTATGAAGATGCTGATCCCATTCATGAGGGCTCCAACCATGAATGCCGTCCCATCGGGCAGTAGGTATTCCACACGTGAGTTTGGGGAGGACACTAACATTCTGACCTCAGCAGATGTGAAAGGGACCCTGTCCCTCAGTGGCTGCGATTCGTGCTGGAGGACAGTCAGGGAGAGATAAAACAATGACATCATTGCTTTCGCAGGTGCTCTTGGCGGCTGTGCTCCCAATACACAGCATTCATGGGTGTCTCTTCGTCTCATGGATTTGCTCTCCAGTAGGAACATGGTGTTAAATCGCACCGTTGGAGGACTGAGCTCTCAATCAGGGGATCAACACCAAATAGATATTAGTGATGGTCAAAAAGGTATCTGGGAAGCACACGTGCTTTCTCGGTTATCCAGCCCTAATTAACTAGGTGGTGGGCGCTGTGAGGGCTGGGGTCCGTGCAGACACCTTTTGCCCTCAGAGGGCTCCCTGTCTGTGAGTCTGGGAGATGCGAGGTGGCTGCAGAGGGCTCTGTATTGGGCGTGTGTGGCCAGCCCGGCAGTGAGTGGGGGGAGGGCACATGGGGGGGCATCTGGGGCAGGTGGGTTGGGGTCAGCCCCCTGGGCTCCAGGAGCCTTACCCACCTGCAAAGGCTTTCAGAAATCAGGAGATCAAGTAAACACACACATCAAAAGTGGGGATGTATAACAATGAACCAGCGTGATATAATACATATCTACTGTTGACCATCTATCGATCATCCACCTGTCTGTCCTTCCCAAATGGAAGTATTCATTCTTTTCAAACACCCATGGGGAACTGATAAAAGTTGTTACGAGGGGCACCTGGGTGGCTCAGTCGGCTAAGTGGCTGCCCTAGGCTCAGGTCATGATCCCGGGGTCCTGGGATCGAGCCCTATGTTGGGCTCCCTGCTCGGCGGAGAGCCTGCTTCTCCCTCTCCCTCTGCCTGCTGCTCTGCCTACTTGTGCTCTCTATCTCTCTGTCAAATAAATAAATAAAATCTTAAAAAAAAAAGTTGAAATGATCCAGGCCACAGTCCTGGGTTGAAAGGACTTGAGAGGCAAAAGAAAGAAACTTTCACTTGGAAATTGCAAAAAAACCTTTCTGTATAATTTTGGATTCAAGAGGCAAGAAAAATGGAAATCACAATTGCTTTAAAGTCAATAAGGATAAAAGCACTGCTGGCACGCCAGCGCACACAAGATACATTTGTGCTCGGCAGTGGGGGGCTGTGCAAGGCGTCTGGCGCCCAGCGTGACTGACCGAAGCAGGGACGGGCATCCTTCCCGCCGCCGGCCGACTGCCCAGCCCGGGGGGTTAGTGCTGGGGGTGTTGATGGGCCCCAAAGCCCTGCACGGCCACAGCGGTGTATAACCTTAGATGTGCTTTCCAGAAAATATGAAAGATTGAAACAAAATCTACTAAGCATTCAACTCAATACGCTAGTAACAAATAGCAAAGAAAATGCGTATAGAAGGAGGAAATAAATAATGACGGGAATAGAGCTAATGAAATAGAAAAGTTAGAGAAGATTTGGTCAATAAAATGGCACATTTTTTCTGAAGGCAACAGGTGAGGTAGGAACCCCAAATAGAATAATCACCACAGAAGAAGCTACTCAGATATTAATTTACAAGGTATGACAATGGGCCCTATGTGCGTGTTTCCATCATCTGTTCCTATGTGATGTATAAACTGTACCGGATCATAGACAAAGACAGGAAGTTCCCTCAGTAATGGTACACAGCCCGGGTCACCTTCACCCGCTGGGACATGTCCTGCCGGAGGTAGCAGACAGCCTGAGCATGACCAACAAGTGGCTTAAACAAGCTTGTGGTGGTATTGTATATATTTTTTATTTTCTGTGTATTATGATGTTTCGACATTTTAAAAAAGATTTTATTTCTTTAGTAGTGAGAGAGAGAGGGCGAGCGCACAGAGGGAGAGGGAGAAGCAGACTCCCCTCTGCAGGTCTCCATCCCAGGACACCGGGATCATGACTTGAGCTGAAGGCAGACGCTTAACTGGCTGAACCACCCAGGTGCCAGATGTTTCAGCATTTTAAAAAACTCTTTCTGGCTGGGGAGAGACTGACCCTTCTGGGTTAGCTGGTTCTTGGAGATGGAAGGGCCCCGTGGAAGCATACCTTTGATATGCAAACTGGCCCAATCCAGAGCCAGGCTCTATCTACTTGGACCAGGGAGGCAGGACCTCTGCTTTCATCATCCCAGGCAAGGTACCAGGCAGCGAAGGGACACCCCTGTAGTTTAGAACCTGCTAGAATTATTCAAAGTAGCCAATTTTAGGCTTTTCGCCCTGTCCTGCCTTGCCTTTCCTCTGGAAACCCCAGTAGACACTCTGGCTGGGGCTCTCCCTTCCTCCTGCTCCTGCCACGTGACCATGCTCGTGCCTCCCCGTGTGGCTTGTTGTGCCTCCTGTCTCTGGGCCCTAAAGGTACAATAGCCTTTGTTTCCTGAGCCTCTCCTGTGTGTCCTCCACGGGGCACCCGACTGACCGTCCGTGGCTGGGGCCGCGATCCGGGGATGGCCTCGTTACCTCTTTCCTGGAGCTTGCCCAGCTGCCACAGCTCAAAGCATCCCACTTGCATCCGGGCATGAAGCAAGGGGTAAGGTGAAAGGCAAAGGCATTTTCTTCTTGGGATTTTACCTTTTATCCAGGAAATCTAGCTCTTCTAGGGCTTCTCCCTGTGACTCTTGGCCAGACTTCCCCACAGGACCCCTTCTAGCTACAGGAGAGCCTGGGAATAAAGCCTATCACGTCTCAGCTTCCAGAGGAGAAGCACGGGACGGAGGGGAGGGAATGAGCAGCCCACACCTGTGCCACCTAAGCAGAGCAGGACGGGGGCTCAGGGTGAGCACAGACAGGCGGCCCCCAGGTACCTGCTGCTCTTGTGTCTTAGCTGCGAAACATCAGACGCATCCCTTCAACGTCAGGAAGGAAACAGATGCTCACATTTGAGGCTGGTTCTCAGTCTTATGGAGGAGACCCTCGTCAGTGTAGTAAGACTATGAAATAAAAGGGACATTGATTGAAAAGGAAAGGTCAAAACTGTCATTTCTTGCAGATGTATGATAGTCTATCTAGAAAATCCATGAAAATCAATAAAAGTAATCAGAACCAGGGAGATTTCATGGTGGCATGAAACAGAATCTGCATACAAAATCAATAATCTACTTATAAAACAGCAATTTCAACTATAAATTAATGTAAGGAATACCCTACACACAACAGCCACAAACTTGAAAATATCCAGGAATAAACCAAATAGCACAACTACTAAGATCTAGTGTATATACATATATAAAGAGCATCTACAAATCAATTGAAAAAAGACAGCCCGATTTTTAAATGGGCAATTGATAGTAAAGGAACTACAAACAGGTATATAAACAGCCCGTAAAGATATGAGAGGGAGCTAAGTCTCAGAGAAATTGAATTGAAACAATGAGATATTAATATTTATTGTGAAAATGACAAAGATGGGTAACATCAAATGTTGGTAGGCTGTGTTGACAGGGTCCTGCCTTGACCATAAACAAATGTATCATTTTTGGTGGGCGACTTGGCGGTCTCCGTGGAAGGAGGGGGCATTCCTTCCCCCTGAGCGGCAGTCCTGGACAAATACTTGTGTCCTCAAGCATAAGAGACACGGGGAGGATGTCCTGTAGCTTTGTTTCGGCAGCGACAGATTGGGAACGATATAAATACCCTTCAACTAGGAATGGCAGGACGGTGGACTGGGTACACGCTGTGGAATTTGCACTGGATAGGACAGAAGCTGAGTGAGCCCACCAGGCTGATGTCTCTCACTGAGGACAGCAACAGACCCTGCACGGATCCACAAAGTAGTGCCCCAAGGGCTCTGAGGAGTGAATGTGGGCCAACAGAGGAAGTCTGTGGTTCCT
Source organism: Callorhinus ursinus (assembly GCF_003265705.2). Lineage (NCBI taxonomy): Eukaryota > Metazoa > Chordata > Mammalia > Carnivora > Otariidae > Callorhinus > Callorhinus ursinus. The sequence goes on along the minus strand of NW_027397122.1, from coordinate 8,125,123 downwards.
TCTTTCTCCTCTGCCTCTGGCTTTGGATGGAAGCTGAGCTGATCCCAGGGACTCTGCCAAATGGATGGATGGCTGCCCTCCAGGAGAGACTCCTTTGGAGACAGAGCATCAGTGGTAGGGTCCCCCACACGCGGGAGGGGGGGCATCCCTAGTCTTTCTTTCTCTTCTTTTTCTTCCAGCCCTGCCCTGGGCCCAGCCTCATTTGCAGAGCTGAGCTGCTGGGCAGGTCTCAACCCTGAAGGCAGATCTGCATTAGTCACCCATTTCTGGGTAGCAGCCGAGCAGAGTGAAGCAAATGCTGGTTATCTTGCAGGGTTTCTGAGTCAGGGACCTGGGAGTGGCTCAGCATCACCTGGGTGGTCCTGCATCATCTGAAGCCTCGACTGGGGAGCTGTTCATGGGGCACTCTGGCTCCTCACCACAAGCACCTCTTCAGGGCAGCTGGCTTCCTCTGGAGCTAGTGATGCGAGCAAGAGAGAAGATGGAGGAGGAGTAGGAGACCTGGATTTCGTCTGGTCTCAGGAATTCAGCAAGAGCAAGAGAGCATGACGGCATACCCAGCATGCAAACTGCGGTGACTTTTTTTTTTTAAAGATTTTTTTTTTTATTTATCTGAATGAGAGAGATCATGCATGCTCAGGAGCAGGGGGAGGGGCAGAGGGAAGAGGGAGAAGCAGACTCGCCTCTGAGCAGGGAGCCTGACGTGGGCCTCGATCCCAGGATCCCAGGATCATGACCTGAGCTGAAGGCAGACGCTTAACTGACTGAACCGCTCAGGCGTCCCAAACTGTGGTGTCTTTAGTAATGGATCCTGGCATGTTCTGCTGGTTATACAGGCCAATCTGGGTACAAGGCAAGGTAGGGGATGACACGGGGGTGTGAAGGCGGGGAGGTAAGATAATTAGGAGGCATCCTGGAAGCTGGCTTCCACGCCGTCTCTCTGACCAGAAGAAGAGGGCAAGGGGCCCTTTTTGCTGAAAAGGGTGGGGATCGCTGGTATCTTTTCCTTATTTCTCTTGCCACTTTGCTCTCAAGCCGATTTAGGCATGTGGATCTGTAAAACAGGATGATTTCCATGACAGTCCTGGGAAAACCGAGCATCCACAGGCAAAAGAATGAGGTTGGCCCCTACCTCACACCATATACACAAATTAGTTCAAAGTGATCAAAGTCCTAAAGGAAAGAGCTAAAGGTGGAGCTCTTAGAAGAAAAGATGCAGAAAAAGCTTTATGATGTGTGTTTTGAGATGACTCCTTGGATATGACACCAAAAGCACAGACAACAAAAGGAAAAAAGCAGAGGCAAACTGGACTGCATCAACATTTGAAACTTGTACGCATCCAAGGACACAGTCACCAGACTGAATCAACCCATGGAGTGGGAGACTCTGAGAGGGCTCAAGCCAAATGGGGCTGGATGGGTGCTGACAACAGAGATGAGTCGTCGAGGAGGGGAGCTTCACAGGATGGATGCTGATCTGGTCTTGAGGACTGGTGAGGAGTTTGCCCCGCAGAGACATGAGAAGTGGGCTGGGGAGGGCACAGCCGGCCCCTGTTCAGGAAAGATTAGTGACTGGCTGACAGGGACTTCTTGGATGGATTTCTAGGCTGCTCGGCAGAAGCCCCCAAGCCCACCTGCATGCTTCCTGGCAAAGCTCCACCCCGTCATCAGTCAGACAGGGACACAGGCACCAAAGTACCCAAGTCTAGCTGTGGGCATCAGGGAGCATATAAGACAGTGAACCCGTGGGCCAAGGCCCAGGAGACTCCTGTGAGCAGAGGGACCCCCCCTCCCAGGCATCCTTGTCTAGATGTGCCTGACCAGAGCCGTGGCTCTAGGAAGGTGCTTGCTTTCAGAGGAGGTGGAGGCCATCAGTGAACAGTGCTGAGTATGTGTGTGTGTGGGGGGTCTAGGGGGGCAGAAAAGGGGGGTCCACCCCAGTTTGTACTTGGTTCCACACTGCTCTCAGCATGGGATCCTGGCCTCCAGTCTCAGCTGAATATGATGGGGCCCAAAGAAGGATAAGATCTGGTGGGGACCTGAGTGTTGAGGCCATGGGGGCCAAAGTGAGCCAAATCTTCCTCCTTTATGGTGAGAAGTCCATGCATACTGAAAAAACATGGTATTTAGGGAGATGGAGGAGATTCAGCTATAGAAAGGACATCCTGCCATGTGCAAGAATGTGGCTGGAGCTTGAGGGCATCGTGCTCAGTGAAATAAGTCAGACAAAGAAAGACAAATACCATATGATCTCACTTATCTGTGGAATCTAAGAGAAACTGAATTCAGAGAGAGAGTAGAATGGTGGTTCCCAGGGGCTTAGGGGGAGGGAAGTGGGGAGATGTTGGTCAAAGGGAAGGAGTTTCCAGTTATGAGATGAATAAGTTCTGGGGCTCTAATGTACAGCATGGTGAGCATAGTCAATAATTCTGTATTAAATATTTGAAAGTTGCTAAGAGAGTAGATCTTAAAATTTTACACCATAAAAAGTTGTAACTATGTGAGGTGATGGGTCACTTCACAAGGTATAGTATACATACATCATAAAGTGGACCTAGAAAGTATACTTGCTACATATATACATACATAAGGTATGCCACGTATCAGAATTGTTACATTGTATACCCTTAACTTGCACAATGTTACGTGTCAATTGTATCAGTAAAGCTGGGAAAATACCAGAATGATTGGTTGCAAGAAGTCAAAGGAAGAGGAAGGAGATGGGGGAAGGCAGAGCTGGTGATTTTATGCATGGACCTCTTTAAACTGTTTCAGTGGGGTATGAACATCTCTGACACAACAGAACAGGGGAAAGGCTGTGTGTGCATGCTGCAGATTCTGTGATGGTGAGTGCATGAGGCTTGTGGGGTGCGTGGCCTGAGACCCCTGCCCTGGACAGCGGGCCAGAAGACGACAGTCAGGATTATCCTGGGGGCCACTGGCTTGTTCCACCTGTTGAATAGGGACCCACCTGCGGCTGCGTCGTTGGTGAAGCCCTGAGGACACCAGGCCAGGCCTGCACAGCTGTTGTGGACAAAAGGCTGGGCACCTGCCCTCTCTGCCTTCTACCTGGGCACACCCCACTCCAGAATGCCTGGGCCAGGACTACAGGGATGGGCTTTGTTTTGGTGTCAAAGCTATAAAAAGATTTCTGGGAAAGAACCAGAACATTTATGGGCAAGTTCCCATCATTTATAAAATGTCTCCAATACAAGACCCTACTGTCCAGAAAAGCCGGGCCTTCTGGGAGGGCCCCTGGCCGATGCAGCCAAATGGCGTTCTTCTCTGCCGTTTGTCACATCCAGATGTCTTGTGTGGGTTGACCAGCTGGCCTGGACAGGTGTCCCCAGTGACAGTGAGCAGGAAGCCAGGTGGACCCATGAGCGTTAAGCATCCCTCCCCCAGTGCGGGGGTTGGGGAGGTTTACAAAGCTGCTCAGGATCTGAGTTCCTGAGTCATCTCTGTGGCTCCTAGGGACCACCCCCCTCCCTGCACCGCAGCCCCTGCCCACCTGCTCAGAGCTCCATGTTGGGGGGCAGGAGCCTTTCTCAGGTACTGAGGCTTGTTGGCATCCTGGGTGCTGTCTTGGAGCAGGAGTCTGAGCTGCATCTTTGTGGACTGGGGTGGGAAGCCTAAGGTCAGAGAGGTCAGTGGGCTCTCTGCTGGGGATGTGGCAGGAAGGCTCAGGGCCCCCGGGAGGGAGGCACAGGGAGCATGGAGCACCTCCAGGGGGCCCCAGAATGCACAGAGCACCCCAGGTCCCCTGTGAGCCCTGTCTGCACCAGAGCATCTGGAAAAGGCCCTTAGGGCTTATTATGTGACATGAAGTGACAGAGCACATAAATGCACGTTCAAAGCACAAAGCCACCTACACCAGGTCAAGAAATCAGGTTTCCAGTTCCTTGGAACCTGTGCTCTCTCCCCATGGCTTCCCATCGCTTCCCCGGAAGCAAGCACAGAGAAGGAGGACCACATGAGGATCTGGGGACATGATGGCCATCTACTCACCCAGGAGAGGGGTCCTGGAAGGAACCAGCCCTGCCACGCCTGGATCTCGGGCTTCAGCCTCCGGGACCGTGAAGAAGAAACTCATGTTGCTCCAGCCGCCTGGTTTGTGGTGTTTTTGTTTTGGGAGCGCCTCTGCAGACTCCGGCTTAGGGCGGAGCGGACCCCACCTCATCCTTAACTTGCAGGGTTCCTTGGGACAAGCTGCCACCTCTCTGGTTGTCCTTCTTCAGCGACACGATGGGACAGATGTGCCCTAGGGAAGAACCACAGCAATTCTGTACAAGAGCAGCAGGGTCCGGTCAGCGGTTCCGAGACCCCCATCCCCGGCTGACCCCTCCCCCCCGTGGCCCGTAACTTCATGGGACATGGAAGGAACCACACATGTGACAGGTGAAGATTAATGCAGAAGCTTCAGGAAGGAAAGTGCTCAATAACATTTTTTTGAAAGGGTAAATAACTAACACAGCGGGTATAATTGCAGACCAAGGGGGCAGAGACGCCGTCCTCCTGAGAGCTGAGCTCCTGGGACAGAGTAAGAACCCGGGTCCTTGTCAGTCACGGGCAGGACAGCCTCAGGATGGGGCTCAGGCAGGAAGGTGGAAGGACCTAGGAGATTCTGGGCTCCAGCTCTTCCTTTTGCTCTTCTCCTTGCCTGTTTCCTGACAGTGAGTTCTTCAATTCACAGGTCGTGACACCAGGATTGGGGGCTGGGGGGATAGCTTTCTGTCCCCAGGAGAGGGCTCCCGGGAGAGAATGGGGTGAGCCAGGGGATGGGAGCAGTCAGGAAGGGAGGGAGAGGGATGTGGGGCAGAGGAGGGCAGGGATCTTGGCAGCTCCTTTAGCAGAAATTAAAAGGTTTCCAACGACAAAGCTGCCAGAGGAGAAACGTGGGACCTGGGCTTCCTGGAACAATAATAGCATATCCTTCCCGCGTTTCCTGCGTTCCGGGAATGGTGCCCAAGTGCCCGGCATCCTGTGGTTCCCCCGTGACCCTCGGGGTAGATTCTGCTTTTATTGCTATTTTACAGATAAGGAAACTGAGAGCCCAGCGTGGTTAGGTAGCGCTCCTGGGACCACACAGCCCGTTCGTGGCGGACACAAGCTTAAACCCTGGTTTCTGTGATTCCAAATGCTTAGACAACCCCTGGACTGACTTGGGCACAAGAGAGGCACCAATGTCTCTTCATGGAGAAAGGCTCCCCCTCCCCTCGGCAGGGTCTCCGGCACCGGGAGCTCTGCCTCCCCACTGGGCTGGACGTGGGCGAGGGCGGTACAGAGCTTGGCCATCTCTAACCGCGGGGTGACCTGCACTTGCCGAGGCTCCTGGGAGCGTAGGCTTGTCTGCTCACTCTAACCTGGTTCTAGACAGTTAACCGGGAGTCTCAGGGGGACAGTGGTCTCTGGCCTGCCCCCAACCCTGGGCAGTCACCTCCCCCACTCTGTGACTCATGCTGTCTTATTTATGACAGCCCCCCTGTCCTCCTCCTACTGGCGCCCTGGGTAGGCTCCTGGGCACCAATCTGTCTGTGAGAGTCTCTGTGTAAAGGGGGGACCGGCGCCCTCGCAGAGGGGGCACCACCCCACCCCGAGCTTGGCCAGCTGCGAGGGACGTTGCGCCGGTTCACCAGCAACCATGCACCGACTCTGGCTCTAAATTTGTCCACTTGTGGCCCAGAGATAATCTTTATGGAGGAGGTCTGTGCCTTGGTACCCTGAAACCCACGGTGTCTCAGCCGCTGGCGAGCCTGCACCCCAATACCCATGTGATCACAGCCGGCGGCGAACCGGCAGGTGACTGGCATCCTCTGGGCTGATTGGGGCTTGGTGGGAAGACGTTAGCTTCTTTTTAGGACCTCCTGAGAAAGGGCTCTTGTTTGCCGTCATCTGGGCCTGGGGCATGCGCAACGTGGAGACTCGCAAAGACCTTCCATCAGACGTGTGTACGCAGAGCCTGAAGAGCCTATTTCCAGACCCTTAACCTCTGCACAAACTCTTTCCTGAAGCTGATCTGCCTGCGAAGATTGGCTAAAGGGATAAAGGGTTTCTGTATTTCTCTTTGACAGACACCATTCTCCCATTTGACTCTTAACCTCCATCCATCCCACATGTGGGTGCGACCAGGGGTCTCCAGGACATGGGAGGGTCAATTCCTAATCTTGCGTCCAGTTGGGAAGGCAAGTGGTGCTAACGGCAGGGAAGCACGTTCTTTTGTGTGTCAGGGATTTTAAGGTTTTGCTTCCAACTCAGGAGAAAGAGGGACTAGCTGGGTTTAATCTAATTCTTTGCCTTTTTAACTTATTTTTTCTTTATGTTGGAGGCCTTGAAGATTGTCTTCCTCTTTGATAACTCAGAATTTTACTAATGTATGCCTGGAAAGTGCTTGTTCCGGGTTGATTTTCTCAGGCTCCCCGTGGGCCCTTTGTGAGGCACACACTCAAGTCTTGTGTTTCTAGAATGTTCTCTTGGATTCTGCTTTGGAATGTTGGTTCTGTTGCGCTGTTTTCCCCTGAGGAACGCTGTGTGTGTCCTTTGTCTCTCCTTTCCATCCTGGGCCTTGTTTCGCTGACTTTCTTTCTTTCTTTCTTTTTTTTTTTTTTTTTTTAAAGATTTTATTCATTTATTTGTCAGAGAGAGAGAGACAGAGAGCACAAGCAGGGGAGCGGCAGGCAGAGGGAGAGGGAGAAGCGGGCTCCCCGCCGAGCAGGGAGCCCGATGTGGGGCTCGATCCCAGGACCCCGGGATCAGGACCCGAGCCGAAGGCAGACGCCCAACCGACTGAGCCCCCCAGGCGCCCCTCACCGACTTTTTTTTTGCCAAATGCTTTGTATTAAATTTGCTGTGAGTCTCTTCTCTCTTGGGCCTCTTGTGCTCTTTTCTTCGGTTCTGGAATAATTCTGTCTTGTTCTTCCTTCTCTTTTCTGACCTCAATCAGCACTTGTCCCCTCTTCTCCCTGTTTTCATCCATTTCCATTCTGGAGACGGGGATTTCTGATTCAGGGTGGGTTTAGGTGGGTTTTCACGTCCTCAGATGCTTGTTGGGCTGGAGTTGGCTCTGTTTGGGGTGTAGACCAGTGGTTTCCTTCTTGCACTTCGGAGGAGGAGCAGACTTCTCTCTGTTCCCTTCCTGATGCTCTGGAGCGTTGTCTGTGGGTTTCAGCCCTCTTGCCTGTTTTCCGCATGAGGTTCGCGGTGAGACCTCAGCCTTCCTGTCAGCCTGGGGACTGTGGTCCTTCGGGGGAAGGTTTGCTTTGGGAGCAGGGTCTGTGGACCCTCTGTGGGCCACCCACGCCCACACCACTCCTTTCGTCACCCAAATCCCAGTGGACCTTCTTCCTTCCCATTAGGCTTTTGGGAGAACAGTTCCTTCCAATCCTGCTTTCCCCGATGCGCTGCTGGCCCTAGAGGATGGGTTTTCAGGGGTCCCCATGGCCATGCCTCCCGGGTCGTGGTCTGGCTGGGGGCTGTGGGCAGGGCCTGGAGCTGAGGCTTGTTGCTTTTCCTCTTCTTTCTGACAGACGTTTTTCAGTCCTTCTTATTTATTTTTTATTTTTAAATTTATTTTTATTTTAATTCCAGTATAGTTAACATTTTGCAGTCTTGGCCTGCTTTCTTCCCAAGTAACACCAAGGGTATGGTTTTGGACAGAAATTTCATAGTTACCTCGGATTATTTGATGAGGAGTGTTTGGAGCCCTGCGGTTGGAGATACTTAACATCCTTCTTTCTTTCTTGGACAAACCACTCAGGCTGACAAATCAGTAAAACTATAGAAGGTTTGAACAGCAGTATCGGTCAACGTGACCTAACTGACAGACACTCGGAAGGGCGTATGGCTTCCTCATGAAGACAGACCACTTACTTGAGTGTGAAAACAAGCCTCAGTAAAATTAAAAAATTGACAGTCATACATAGTGTATTTTCTTCCTGCAATGAAATTAAATTAGAAACCAGTCAGCTATCTAGAAAATCCCCAAGATATCTGGAAATTAGGCAAAACTCTTTTAAAGAATCCATGGGTCAGAGAAAAAAATTCCAGGGCAGTTCTTAGGAAATGTCTCATCCTAATCTAAACGTATCAGTTTGTGAGATGTGCCAAAGCGGTGTTGAGTGGAAATTCATAGCCTTGAGTGCTTATGTCGGAAAAGCATAATTCTGGGTGCCTGGGTGGCTCAGTTGGTGAAGCACCTCCCTTTGGCTCAGGTCATGATCTCAGGGTCCTGGGATTGAGTCTGAGTTGGGCTCCCTGCTCAGCGGGGAGTCTGTTTCTCCCTCTGCCCCTCCCCTGGCTCATGTTCTCTCTCTCTCTCTCTCTCTCCCTCACTCTCTCAAATAAATGAATAAAATCTTAAAAAGGAAAAGAAAAGAAGCACAATTCTAAATTAATGATATGATTTCATCCGAAGAAGCTAGGGAAAAAAAGGCAAATTAAACTCCAAATAAGTCGAAGGCAGGAAATTCTAAAGACAAGAGTGGGAATCAGCAACGGAAGGCAGTTGACCAATAGAGGAATCAGGAAAACCGAGAGTTGACTCTCCGAAGAGATTAACATTGGCAAAATCCTAGCAAGACTGAGAAAAAGGAAAGAAGGAATCTAAAAATTATTGGTATAAAGGGGAGAGGGGCCATCATAACAGATCCTGCAGACATTGGAAGGATAATAAGGAAATAGTACAAGCAAACTGATGCCAATAAGTTTGATAAGTTAGGTCCAAGAACAAATTCCTTGAAAAAAATAGTTTATGAAAACAGGTGCAATCTGAATAGCCCATAGCTGTTCAAGAAATGGGATTCCTTTTTTTTTTTAAGTTTATTTATTCATTTAGTCATCTCTACACCCAACATGGGGCTCGAACACATGAACCCGAGATCAAAAGCCACACGCTCTTCCCTTGAGCCAGCCAGGTGCCCCGAAATGGAATTCTTAATAAAAATCTTCCTAGAAAGAAAAACTCTAGAGCCAGATGGCTTCATTGGTAAATCCTGTCAAATACTAAAGGGAGAAATAACAGCAGTCTTAAACTAATAAAATACAGGTGGAAGGAATGCTTTCTAACTCATTTTACGGAGGACTGATACATAGCAAGGGAATTATATGAAAGTTATAGACCAATATCCCTCATAAACATAGATGCAAAAGTTGTGAAGGAAATATCAGCAGATCGAGTCCAGCTGTATAGAGCAAGGGTAACACGTCATAACCAGGTGGGTTTGACCCCAGGAAGGCAAGGTTGGTTTTACATTAAAAAATGATGGAGGAGCACCTGGGTGGCTCAGTTGGTTAAGCGTCTGCCTCCGGCTCAGGTCATGGTCCCAGGGTCCTGGGATCGAGCCCCACATTGGGCTCCCTGCTCGGCAGGGAGCCTGCTTCTCCCTCCCCCACTCCCCCTGCTTGTGTTCCCTCTCTCACTGTCTCTCTCTCTGTCAAATAAATAAATAAAATCTTAAAAAAAAATGAACGGCAATCACCACATTTGCAGAATAAAGCAGAGAATTCACATAGGGATGGAAAACAAAATTCAACAGCAATTCATGATAAGGAGTCTCAGCAAGCTAGGAATAGGGCAGAACCTCCTTGCGGTGGGAGCACAAAGAGCCGTTTCCTGGGGGTGGGGGGGCGAGAGGTCCCGTAGACGCGCCCGCCCGTCAGGCCTGTCCCTGGGGACAGCTGCTTCTGGACACCGGCCGGGGGGCTGTGGCCCACCCTTCCCTGGACTTGGCCTCTCGCTTCCCCTCACCCTTGCAGAGCACAGCGTCCACTTCCCCGCTGAACCTTCCCCTCGGGGTGGGTGGGCCGGCCTTCGGGTCGTGGAACCGCATTAACAGGCCCATGTCTTGTTGCCGAGAGACCTGCATGTCGGCCCTTGGTTCAGCACCTGTCAAGGGCAAAGCCAGGACACACTAGGTTATGAGCTCCTGGGAGGAAGAGAAAGCACAGATACTTTTTGTATTTCTGGGAGCCAGTGGATGATGCAAAGCGGTTGCTCCACACGTGTTTGTTGGCAGTGTGCTGTATCTCTTGCTCCCAGACAGGGCTCTCTCTCTGCTTCGGAGCTGGGAAGACTGTGGCCCAGGCAGACTCGGCCTTAGCTTCTGGTACCCTACCATTCAGGGCAGGACTCTCTCCAGAAAGAGGCTGATCATCTCATTTAAAGTCTTCCAGGATGGCTATTTTCAACATCAGCGTTTCTCGTATTTAGCTCAGAGCAGAATATTCATGGCTGTTGCCGGTTACAGGGTGGACGCCTGTGCTTCCGATGGGGGGCCCTCTGTCTTCAGGGAGGCTGTGACCACACCCTCAGGACAGAGCCCGGGCGTGGTGGGCTGCCCTCCGTCCTGTGGCTTCTCACTCCAAGCGAACCTCCTAGGTTGTCCAACATCAGCCCACCTGGGGTCCATCTGGAAGGTGACCTGCTGCTTTTCCGCAGCTGGGTGGGCGTTTTGGTGAACACTCTGCGTGGCTGCAGGAGGGCAGGTGGCTTCAGGGGCCGCCTGTGCGCTCTCAGGAAATGTGTTCGTTCCGGGGAAAGTCCCTGTGTTCTCAGGTGCCCTGCCTCTCTTGAGCTCAGGAAGTCCCTGGGCTGCAGGATGGGTGTGCACGGAGTCGGCCTGGACACAGCCTCCTCCCTCCTGACCTCTCCCACCCCTACTGTCATCCTCCTACAGCAGGTGGGCTCCAGCTGCGCAGGGTGTCCTGGTGGGGGCCTCAGGGAGGGACAGGGGAAGGGGCGTGGCCGGCGACGGGCCAGGACTGGCCTTTGTCCAGTGCTCTCTGAACTTGCGGTGATACACGGGCCCCCTAGCGGCCCCTCCAAGTGCGCTGTAGATGGGAGCAGACCCTGGTCTTTCTGGGTCCCTCTGGGCACCTCCCCCAGAGGCTCTGGCGTGGCTTCCCACCCAGACCTCGGATGGGGCCGGATGTGGTGGCCCCAGAGGGGGGAGGGAGCGTGTGCCCTGACGTGCTATGTACAAAGTGCCCATGACAACCCTTAGCCAGGTGACGTGGCCAAACACATTTCCACAGAAGGTAAGTGGTGCTGTCAGTTCTGATTCTGCCAAACGGACCCCAAGACCTGCCCTTAAGGCTGGAAATGAGTGGGTGGTCTCTCTGCTGGGCAGGTGGGCCTCTAGCCAGCCCGTGACCCCTCCTTTCCCTGGGGGCAGGGCTGGGTGCTCAAGTCCAGGGGTTGGTGGGTGTTGACGCCTTTTCCAGGGACTGAGACAAAATCTCGGCTGCGGAATCCCCAGCTCAGAGGCCTGGACAGTCACGTGGCACGCAGAAATCTCCCACCCCTGAGATCAGCGCCCCGGAGACAGCCAGCCCCCTGGCACGTGCACCTCGAGGGCCCTGCGGTTAAGTTTTGGGGAGATGTGACAGCTGAGCTGTCCTTCCCAGGAGCTCTGTGCCTGCTCTTTGGGCGATGTGTCCCGGAGACAGAGAGCCGTCTGCTTGGTGGGTGGAGGGTGAGGACACAGAGCCTGGGCTCCAAGTCAGGTGCGCACAGGGTATGGGGTAGCCTTCTGTGTGAAAGTCCGGGAAAGCTCATTCATGCATTCACTCAGCCAACACTTCTCGGGCCTGTTGGGAGGTGGGTACCAGCTGTGCTGGGGGAGCGACGTGGGGTCTTTATCCTGGGTTCCCAGGGAACCCCACATGGAGGCTGAGCCTGTTCTGTGGACGACCGGAAAGGCCTCCGTCAGGACAGAAGGGACTGTGTTCCCCCAGCTGGCATCTCGGGGGCTCACGCCCCACCCCTCGTCGCCCTGGTCTCTGAGCTGCGGACCAGCATGGGCTGTAGGCAGTCGCAGTGGGCTGGACTCAGCAAGAACTCTCTAAGCCCCACCCTGGGGGGGCCCACCCCTGAGGTCTGGGGACGGGGTTCCATCTCAGATGAGGAAGTCTGATCTGTATCTCTTTGCATCAGCAAATAGAAGGTGGTAACTGGCCAAATTGTTCACATAATGAGAGCAAAAGCATCCTTATTCCCCAAGCTTTAAAAATATCCTAGAACATAACAAACTGAGGGTTGCTGGAGTGGTGGGGGGTGGGAGGGATGGGGTGGCTGCGTGATAGACATTGGGGAGGGTGTGTGCTATGGTGAGCACTGTGAATTGTGCAAGACTGTTGAATCACAGATCTGTACTTCTGAAACAAATAATGCAACATATGTTAAGAAAAAAGAAAAAGAAGAAGAAGATAGCAGGAGGGGAAGAATGAAGGGGAGTAAGTCGGAGGGGGAGACGAACCATGAGAGACGATGGACTCTGAAGAACAAACTGAGGGTTCTAGAGGGGAGGGGGGTGGGGGGATGGGTTAGCCTGGTGATGGATATTAAAGAGGGCACATTCTGCGTGGAGCACTGGGTGTTATGCACAAACAATGAATCATGGAACACTACATCAAAAACTAATGTAATATATGGTGATTAACATAACAATAAAAAATAATAAAAAATCCTGGAACATGAGGCTTTGGATGTCAGCAAACAGAGAGAAAGCTGTATGTTTAGCACTGGCCTGGGGGCAGATGGCAATGGTCAGGGCCACACAGTGCAAGGAGGGGTCAGAGACCGGTTCAGGGGTCACACAGTGCAGGATTGGGGTTGGGAGCTGGTTTAGGGGGCACACAGCTGAGTGGGGAGCCTCTCTCCAGCCCAGGGTGCCGCTGGCCCTATTTGCCTGCTGCCTGGGACCCCTCGGGTGGGCTTTGGTTCCAGGCTCCTCTCCGTCCTGGCTCTGTGCTGAGTGTCATGAAACAAGACATGACAAAGTCAGTTCAGACAGTGTCTCTGGGTCTATACAACCAAAGTAATCCGTGGACTGATGGGGTCACTCTGTGCGAGGAAGCGGGTCAGACTTGAACCGTGACTGTCCCCATGGGTGAAGACTGAAGCCGCTGTGGGCTTTCTCCTCTGACCTTACAAGTCGGGTTTGCGTTTTGGGGTGAGTAGACCCCCACGGTGGCTTACGTTCTCTTCCTCCATCTCCCCCTACCCCTGACTGGGAGACACCCCCACTCGTCCATCCCACAACAAATACCCGCACCCACCACCCACCGGTGGTGACACCGGTCCCGTGGGGCGTGGGCATTCCCGGGCCTCGGGCAGCCGTCGGAAGTCTGGGAGAGGCAGCCGGGAGGGCTCGAAGCTCTTGGCCCTGCTGCCGGCGTCCGGGCCATCCTCGGCACGAGATCCCGGCTCCTGGGGCACGGTGGGGCGTCTACACAAGCAACATCCCAGGAAGGGGGTCGGTTGTACACACACCTGGACCTGCCTCTTTTCTCAGGAGATCCAGCCCAGCAGACATTCACCGGCGTCTCAGTATCCGGGCTCTGTTCACGGCCGCTCCCAGCTGCAAGGGAGTCTGGGGGTGGGTGGGCATTTGCATCTGGGCCCGTGGGTACCCCAAGTACAGTTGGGGTTCCTTTGACAAAGGAAGGGGGGGTTCGGTGTGTGCCAGCATGAGTGGAAAGCAGGCGAGTCAGGACCCCGGGGCTGGGTGGCGGGAGTGACACCTGCAGGGCAGGAGGGGGCCGTCTTCCCAGGGGCTGGAGGGTGTGCTCAGGGCAGAGGAGCAGCAAAAGACCCCCAAGAGAGCCCTCAGCGGCCGGTCCAGGTCGCTCTGTCCCGAGGACGGGGCTTCATGCCTCCCGGGTTGTCCGTCTGTTCTCTGCAGAAGCTCCTGCCCCAGCTGGGGCCTCACCCCACCTGCTCTGGAGCTGGTCACGGCAGACGGCGTCCCGTAGGCTGTCACTGTGCTCTCAGCACCCGGCCCCCTCCTCCGGGAGGCCCCTCCTCATCTAGACCCCTGAGCGGGGCCACCCGGGGCCTCATCCTCGAAGAAAGTCTCCTTCCTCTTGGTGAGGTTCTGTTGGAGCTGATCCAGTCTCGGGGTTAAAGAGAATTGTTCACAACAATGTTCGCGGCCAAACAGACGAGCTCAGGAAAGTCTCACTAACTTTCCAGGAAACCTGCTGAGGACTCGGAAGGCTCTTTTCCAAGTTCGGAGAAAGTTTTCCTTAAAGACTCCTGAACATGGGCAGTCTCTGGAGGTCTGACCCCGACCGAGGCCCTGGCCTCCCTGTGCTCGTGGGCCGTGCCCGTGAATGAGCTTGTGACCCAGCCCCTTCTTGTGGAGGAAACCAGACCTGGGTGTCATTGTTGCCCCACATTCTTGGTCACCATTGCCGGCTGCTTCCCAACCCCGAGGAGGAACTTCCAAGGCTCTTGTCCTGGGCATTTCATGCACCTGCCCAGTGATGTGGCGCCCACGGCCCACTGAGGTGGAAGGGGTGGGCCCTCACAGCCCTGCCCCCCGAAGTCAGACACGTTCCCATGTGGACTTGTTTTCAGCTGATTGGATTACCTCCCCTCCACCAAGCCCACACCGTTTGTGGCCGCTAGGTTCTACGGGGGGAACGGGCCCCGTGTCCGACGTTCCTCCCTGCGAGAGGGACCTTCCTCATCCCACGTGATGCCAGCCCTGAAAGCCTGGGAGCAGGGCCACTGGCCTCCCAGGGACGCGGTGGGCCCAGGCGCTCACTTGCTCCCGCTTCCACGTGCTGGGCACTACTTGTTGACGTGTGTTCCCCCAGACCCAGGATGGGGCCTGATGCAGGGATGAGGTTGCTGCAGATGTGGTTTGTCAGGACGAGGTGATCCTGGAGAAGGTGGCCCCTAATCCAGTGACGTGTCCTCATGAGAGGAGGGGAATCTGGACGCAATTCCAGCTGCTCCGTCCGAGGTGCTCGATCACGCCGCCTGGCAGATGGGCACCGAGTCCCACTGCAGGCCTTACCCCTGTCAGCCCACAGCACAGTGCCATGCACGAGTTCCCAGCCCAATGCAGGCTTGAAAAAGAGCAGATCTATTTTCAGGACACGTGTGCGTGCGTGGTAACTTTTTTCCCATTAGCTGTTCCTCTCTCTGTACGGATTTTTCCTGTAGAGACAGGAAATCAAAGACCACGCACTAATCAGGTACTGGGAGCCAGCCAGGCACCTTGGAAGTTATACTTCAGCCGACCTTGGTCGCAGGCTCGCCGCTGGTGGGAGAAGTGACCCGGACCCCCACGTGTGCACAGCCCCTTTGGACACGTACGAGAAACGACTTCAGTTATTACAATTCCAGTGAGCTGAACACCTGATTACACGATCATGGCCTTGAACCTTTAGTGGAAACTCTAGTGGCTCATAAAACCAGAAGAGGAAAGAAACTCAAGACGTTCAGATTAGCTCGATTTCTTGAGAGAATGAACTCGAGCTTGCTTACCTTCCACACCGAGGTGGCGACGTGGGAACGTGGGGCAGCGAGGCTTCTGTCAACATGGTCAGAACGGGGTCATTGTCTACAGACGGATTGTGACGTGGACTCTGAAATGAAGCCCTTCCTTGGGGATCCTTCCATAATTCTGTTTTCAGAGCACACCGACATTCTTCGAATCTTGTGTGAACGTTTTACCATCTCAGGCTTTCGGGAGCCTCTTTCTTCTTAGAAACCACGTTTCTCCCGGCCCTGCAGCTCGGGACCAGCTTCCAAAGGTTGGCGGTGGCTCCGGGTCCCGCTTGCCCGTTTCTGAGGTGGAGCCCGCCCTCCACAGCACTGGGAATTTTTCGTAATGAGTTGGTGTATTTAAATTCAGAGCATGAGTGGGAGTTTATTGCCTTCTTGGAAACCCTATATGAGTGCCTACTAGCGTCTTTTCACCGAGACTGCAGGTAGATGCACTTTATAATGCGACGCTGTGGATTCCCTGGGGCAGGAGCTCTGTCCTTCTGAACCGGACCATCACCTGTGCTCCCAGGATGGCTAACAGCCCAGGGCGCGGATCCAGGCCCCCACCCGCAGCCGTGTCTTCTTGTCCCCTTCCACGCACACACCTGCAGCAGGACACGGAGATGCCTGCAAACAGTGCCTGGACGGATGCCCCCTGGAAGGCCCTGCAGACGTGAGCCTGGGCGTGGACTACCGCAGCCTGATTAGCTCACGTGGGGCCCTCATCCTCCTTGTGGGAGCCGACGGCCTGGATGGCCCACACCGTGATCTCCACGGATCACATGGTGAGTGGTGTCGATGTCGAATCAACTCACCGGCCAAGTCCCCCAGTCATGTGTGTGCATCTGAGGGCAACACACCGCCTTCGGGGGACCGGCCCTCCCAGGCCGTAGCAGCTACCATGGCCCGTCCACACGTGGGTGACCTCAGTTCGCCTTTCCCGACAGCAGCAGGTACATCAGGCACCCGGCCCCACCCCAGCATTCTCTGCTGTCTGATCAGGATCCCACACGCTGCTTGCTCCCACCTCACAGCCGCTGGCCAGGACCCACATCCTGGGCTCCCAGCCCTGCCCCACCGGCACCCCCAGGTTGCTCAGGCGAGGCGGCAAGGACTCCCCCGGTGGCTCTGGCACCAACTCTGGATCATCTGTGTTTCTTTCTTCTCCCCCACACCCCACATTTTTCTGCAATGGCTCCATCTTTGAAGCATTGAGATCCAGCCACAGTTACCACCTCTGGCCGCCGCCGAGGTCCCAGCTGCCTTCCCTTGCCCTGGGAATGGCAGTCTCCTGTGGGGTTTCCCTGCTTCTGCCACCCGACTTAGGTCGGAATGACCACCATCTGGCTCCACGTCCTTCCCGACTTCACCCACTCTCTCCTGGCTCCCTTCATTCATGCCACACCAGCGTCCCGTTATCCTCGGATGGGCCATGCTGGCTCCAACCCCAGGGCCTTTGCACTTGCTCTCATTGCAGATAGCTGGGCGTTTCTGTGTTAGTGAAGTGGAAATCCTTAGTAGCTCTCTGGGAGGACAGGCCATGGGGTAACAGGAAAGACCAGAAATAAAAATACACTAATTAATATAAGAAAAACTGTATTGTATATTTGCATTTATAAGCAGAACAGATTCTGACTTATTTCAGGATGTTAAGGCTTAATGGAAAAGCCCACAAATAATGTTCCTGCTATTTGCCACTAACGTAGATTGCAGAATTTAAAAGTGTAAATACTGGTGTAAAAGCACAGCTCCAGGTTAGGAGAACTTTCCACTGATTTTGGTTGTCACAGCATGGATCGTCCGGACTTGGTGGAGGGGGTGGGCATGGAGAGGAGGCATGGGCGTGGGTGAGCCTGGCCCGGGGTGGGGTCCCTTACAGCTTGTCCCGCAGCAAAAGCCGGCCGAGGCGAGGAGGCTTGGTGCAGGCTTTCCTGGTGGAGGAGGCAAGGCGCCGATTAATATTCCAGACAGGGGACTTCTGAATCCTTTCCAGCCTACTGGACATGCCCCCCAGTGAAGGCTTCTCTGTTCCTCCCGAGACGAGCCTCAGAGCCCTCCTGGTTCTCTGCATGCCCACCCCAGACATTTCCACCCAGACCTGTGGGCCCGTTTACGCGAGCTCGATGAAAATGACCCAGCCCTTCTTGCGAGATGAACTTTATATAGCATGTTCTCCGTCTGTTACGAGGGCCCGGAAGACAGTCCCACGACGCGTAATTCTCCAGGCTCAGGAGCCGATTTCTTGTCTAAGGGGTCCTGCCTTTGAAGATCTGGCTGCGATGTGCTGTTTTGCTTGGGGTTTCCTCTTTAAGGTTGGATGAATAACAGGAAAAATTTCTGTGACCTGACCATTTTTTTCCAATCCGAATTGTTTTGGGGCAGGGGCGAGGCTGGGGAGGGTTGGCCAGACCCAGCTGACTCGGTGACCTGCCCTAGTGTCACTGTGTCCAGAGCCGACTTGGCTTCACCCTCCAACCTCTTCTGTCTCCGACCACACTGGCACTCTCCCGTGAGCTCGACCACCTGCCCTGAGCGAAAATGGCCACGTCCCGACTCAGCTGGGCTCCTTGACCTTCTGAAACACCTCTCAAATATGCCTGAAAGAGGAGGAAAGACACACTCGGGTAGAGCCGGGGTTGGACAAGGATTCTGCAGAGCTGGGGTGTCTGCAGAACACGGACTCGGGAGGCCCAGCAAATGCCAAGCAGGACTGGAAACGCAGCACAGCTCATGGCCCCATGGCCAGAAGGTAGGGTCCGGCCCACCCACAGCATGGTGGGCAAGCTGAGCCTCCCAGGCTCTGGTGGGGGTGCCGCTAGGAGGCTGACCCACGGGGAGAGGTGGCAAAGAGTGGCCTGGCTGCAGGGCAGCCAAGGCGAGCAGGGCTGCATCTCAGGGACGGGGAGAGAAGGGTCAGCTGCAGCCCTGCAGACAGAGGAGGCCCAGGAGAGCTGGTGCCCTGGGATCCAAGCCACGGCGGCCCCTCTGGGGAGCTCTGAAATTCAGTGACACCGAGGTCACCTCCGAGAGCACCATTCCTTAGACATATAATAACTCTAAATGACCCACTTTCTTTGGGAGATTTATTGCAGCCTCTTAATATTTTATCATCAGTGTTTGCAATTTTCTCTTGTAGCTCTCCTGGCGGCAGTTACTTTAAAGTGCAGTCCTTCAGGCGAGGCTGGATTCGGCGGACACCATCATTTCTACGTGTGGCTGTCCCAGAGTCTCTGACCCTCACCTCATGGTTTCCCCGGGGACACGGGGCCGTTCTGACCCAGCTGCTCTTTCCTCGCACAGTGAGGCCCCGGGGGTGCGCACCCCGGTGTGGGTCAGTGGCCTTGTGGGGAGGTGACAAGCTTGCCTGACTGGGCTGTTGCTGTGGGCCGGTGTCTGGCCCCTCGACAGGTTTCCTAGGGCGCGTCCCATACAGGAAATGTCCGTGCTCCTCAGGCTGGAATTCGGGAGACAGCCTCTCATGGGGTTTCTCTGTGCTCACACAATTGTCTCGGAGGAAAGGGTGACAGGGTGACATGCTCTGCACGTGTTGGATCCGGGTGCTTCTCTGGAGGGTCGGGTGCCGGGGGCACAGAGACGCATCGATGCTATCTGCAGAGAGGATGCGGGGCGCACTTGGCGGGTCGATGGAGTGGGGCGCGCTGCCGTCTCATGTGGGCAGAGGGAAGTCTCATTATTACTAAAGACTGTGAGATCCAGGCCCCCATCTGAGTCTTAAATCTGCCGCCGGGCAGCCCCAGGACAGGTGCCCTCGGGATGACACAGATGGTGATGGTGTTGGTGACGGTGTTGATGTATGCTGGCTGTGGGGACACAGGAGGGCCCACCGGCTGAGGGGTACCCCGTCGCTCGGGTGGGCAGAGGCCCAGAGGCAGGCAGTGAAGGGGAGGGCTTCCCTGTGGAGGGGGTGCAGGGCTAGTGGGGGCTGCGGTCCGGGAGGGCTGGAGGGAGCTAAGGGGAGGCTGGGCGACCCCGGTGATAGGAGAGGGCATTGCTGGGTTGGGGGTCGGAGGCAGGGGCAGAAACGTGGGGGGTGGTCTGTTGTTGACAGAGTCCTGGACGCTTGGGGCGACAGATCCATTGTTACGGGGTCACCGTGTGGCCTCCTGGGTTGTCACCGGAGGCAGCAGGCCGGCCCCCCAAGGCTGACGTGTAGACAGAGGCCGGCTTGTGGGCGCAGAGCAGGAGGTCTCCGGGCGCCTGCCGCGGGCTGTGGGTCAGAGGTCTGTTTGTGAACGGGGCTCGGTACTGTCCGTGCCTGTGGTCTCACGGGGTTCTCTTGATCAGTCAGAAGCCAGGTTTTTGCTCCAGGCAGTTCAGACGGACTCCCTTCGAGGATGAGTCGGGAAGCTGAGCAGGGAAGCTAACAACGCCTCCCGAAAGCATCAAATGCACGGGATCCAGAAGGCAGGAGCCCTTAGGGAAGCCTGGGTGCACTGAGCTACCTCTGCACGCGCATTCCCACCCCGGGGAGCTGGCCGTGCTCATGAGTTTGCTTCTGTGTCCCGACTCTGTATGGACAGAGGACTGGCCGTCGGGGGACCCGGCGTGGGGCTGGAGACCCCCGGTCTGGTGGTGGTGGCACAGCCCCGGGGGCTCAGCAGGTGTGTGTGTGTGTGTGAAGGGAGCCGCCTTAGGGACGGGAGGGACTGCAAGCCCCAGGGATGGGCTCGCCGTGGATGTGACCGTCTCGAGGGACCCAGCTTGACAAGTTGTGTCAGGGGCACATACGGGAGGACCCCGACCTCACTCGTTCAGGGAAACACATCAACCCCACAGTGACATGTCACCGTGCACCTGGCGGACCGGCTGGAATGAATATAGGATGAGCAACAACATGGGGTGAAGACACACGGACACACAAGCCTTGTCTCTGCGCTGAACCTTTGCCTCATGGGGCCCCGTCGGGATTCACTAGGTTCAGCTGGCGGTCACTGAGCCCCCTGCGGCATGGAAATTAAAAAAACGTGAAAATGGACATCATCCTGGGGAATGAAGCCCATCGTTTGCTTGAAGGAAAACTGCAATGTCATCTTTGTAATGCTTGTGATTACTCTGTTTTTCATCCTGACTTGATGTTTATTCTGTTTTCTTTCCTGTAACGAAAGCAGAGACACACACATGCAGACAGAGACACAGAGACACAGAGATACAGAGACAGAGAGAGACCCACAGACCAACAGAGAGAGCTTGAGGCAGATTGAGCTGTCCCGGGGCTGCACACCCTCGATGTCCCTCCTTGGTCCCAGCTGGGGGCGGGGGGTTTCAGGGCCCCCATAGCCATCACCTGTCCACCCAGTGTGTTGGGGTAGGACCGTGGCCAGAGATGCCCGGGCTGCCTTCTCCTAAGACCTGGAGAGGAGAAAGCCCAGCGTCTCGGGGAGCCCATGCTCTGGAAGCAGCCCTTGGCCCTCGGCTTCCTGTCAGGGGATGTTGGAAGCTGTGCCCAGAAGCTGAAGCTCTGTTCTCTCTTGGTGTGTCTGTCATGTCATGTTCTGAGCTGCGGCCTTCTTTAGAATGGGGGCTCTTGCTTCTTAGGGGTTTGGATGTCGGGGTGCTGCTTTGGGCCATGCAGGGGCACATCTACCCTGAGTCTTGTCCCTCTAAACTACCTCTCTCTTGCAGTTACCAGGAAACCTCTAACCTCCAGGCAAAGAACTCCTCCTGCAACCTCCTCGTCTGGCTCCTGGCCTGGCGGGCTCTGCCGGGTTCCAGCGCACAGAGGGCATGCACATCTCAACAGGGCATCTGGAAATGGTTTGTGTAAGAGATGGGTCAGGGCACGAGGGAGAGTTGGATGGGGCCAGGGCGTCTGCGCGGGGAGAGCAAGTCCTGTGGGTCTGGGACCAGGGCCATTCAGCCCAGCACACCAGGGACCCTCCACGAGGCTGGTCTTCTCCGATTCCTGATGAGATGAGTAAACAGAAAAAATTAGCCAAAAAGGTTCCCTGTTGAAGAAAGAGGTTCAGATTCCTGGCATGGCTTTGGAGAATGTCAGCCAGGACAGCAACGGAGAGCCTTGCGTGGTACCAACAGCTTCCCGACTCCCCTGACAGTTCCCAGGTAAATTCCCTGGTCCCGGGAGACATGGACAGAAGGTGGTGGTGGGGGTACCACCTGGAGAGAAGTTTCCAGAAATTCTCAAGATTGGGAGTTCTTACCAACTATGGTGGCCTTGCAAGATCTCAGAAGAGGCAAGAGAATGGCCAGGTTGGCATTTTCGAGGACTGCCCACTGGGTTAAAGGAGATGCTCCAACAGGGATCCTGACAGTTAGAGCAGACGGGAAAGCCGGCAAAGCCTGTGAAATCCCATAATGCCTCGAAAAACAAATGAAAGGGACATTTTAGAGCACACAATATCAAGTGAGTAGGAGAAAACACCTCGGAACAGAAGATACTCAACTGAAATTGCATCACCTCTTCCAGAGAAAGAGGCTTGAAAAGCTCCCTGTGATCCCCACACAGGAGCTGCACACAGATATCCGAGCAATTGGGGAAAACAGAACAGATTCAATGGGTGGATTTAGATGACTCTGTATAAATAAAATTTATGATCCTTAATTAGAAACCCAGTCAATGAACAGAAAGTGATGTAAAAAATGTAATAGGACAAAATCCCCGACGTTAAGGAAATCTGAGTTTATAGACTGAAAATACGAAATAAGGAAATCGTCTAAAAATCATTATCAAATGGACCTATTAAATGGGAATATTTTGGTTAAATTATTGGACTTCAAGAGAAAAGAAAAATTATTTAAGTTTTGAGGAAGAAAATTCAAGTCACATGCAAGGAGAAAAAAAATCAGGCTGACCACATACTTCTTAGCGATATTCAGTGTGAAAAGACAACTGAGCAATTATCTCGGACAATTAAACTCTTGCCCTAAAGGGTCAAACTCAGTGAAGTTGTTATTATGTAGGAAGGTGATAGGAGACATTGTTAAATATCTCAGAGAATATAGAGTGGCAAGTACTTTCCTGAGGAAGAGAAAGTAGAGTGGAGCAACTCAGTGGACCCGTAGGTGAGTGAGGAGACAACATCGGGGTCGGAGGTCGCTGATCGCCGGGGCAGCATCCAGAACGTTCTGAGAGAAGGAAAGTGTGCCCCGGGATTTGTACCCATCCAACCTTCTCTCAAACTCTCAGGCCACAGGCAGACATTCTCAAGCGAGCACATGGAGGAGAAGACATCGCCTGCGAACCTTTCCTGAAAGCAGGTGCCCGAGGAATCCCGCCAACCAGAGGAAGAGTCAGTTCAGGCTGTAGAAACCTCTTCCGGTAAGAACCGGAAGAGTCAACATGGTTCTGTGTGTGGGGATATGGATGATTGAATTGAACATAAATGCCACAAGCCAGGACAAGACGTAACATTTTCAAAAATGTATAAAGCGTTTGGGGGAGAGGGTGCTGGTATAAAAGGCGGAAGAAGTGTTAACTTTCCTGTGGCCTCCTGGTAAGAATCTAAATGATCTTTTTTGGCGGGTAAACATTTATCTGAGGTTCAGCATTTAATTGTTTCATCATAGTGTCTTTTTAAAAATACATTTCAAGTAAATTAAATTTAGAAAATTGAATTAAAATAGTATATTTAGGACAACTTCATCTGAATAAAATTCGATTTCTTTCTCTATCACACATCTGTCTATGCATCTATCCATCCATCCACCCACCCATCTATTTGCCTGTCTGTCTGTCCATCCATCCATCCATCTACTATCCATCCATCCATCCATCCATCATCTATCTATCTATCCATCCATCCATCTTTCTGTCTGTCCGTCTGTACATCTATCCATCTTCCATCTGCTATCCATCCATCCATGCACCCATCTATCTGTCTGTCCATCCATCCATCCATCCATCCTCTATCTGACATCTGTCTACCATCCATCATCGGTGTGTCTCCTAGCTTCCAGCTACAGAATGCAGTGTTTCCATCTTGGTAACACTGTTATCTGGCCAGCCTTCCTCTGTGCCTATGTATGTAGATCCTGGAGACATGGTGACTAGGGTGTGTGGGGCTGACATAACAAAATACCGTAGACTGCATGCTTTAACAACAGAACCACTTGCAGTGGCCAGGAAGGAGGCTGGGAAGTCCAAGATCAAGGGGCTGGCTGATTTGGTTCCTGCTGAGGACCCTCTTCCTAGCCGCAGATGGCTGTTTTCTCTCTGCATCCTCACAAGGTAAAGAGAGAGACACACACACACTCATAAAAACACTAGTCCTGGGGTCCTAGGGTGGCTCAGTTGGCTAAGTGTCCGACTCCTGATTTTGGCTCAGGGTGTGATCTTAGGGTTGTGAGATCAACACGTTAGGCTATGTGCTCAGCTCAGAGTCTGCTTCTCTCCCTCTGCCCCTCTCCTCTGCTCACACTCTTTCTTTCTCTCAAATAAATAAATAAATCTTAAAAAAAAACCCAACACTAGTCCTATTGGATCACCCACCTCTGTGACTTCATTCAACCTCAATCATTTCCATAAAGACCCCATCTCCAAACCTGATGATGAGTTTTGTGGGGACAAAAACATTCAGTCCATAACACATTGGATAGAAAAATTGTTCTTTCTCTTTGTGCTTTCCCACATTTCTTGAATATTTTATAATAAATATTATATATACATCATATACAATTTTATAAACACAAGTCAGTATTCTGAAGAATCACAGCTGATTCTACCAGGAGTGAGAATAACCCATGTCATGTCCATACTTTCTCACCTTCATGTCTTCCTGTGACCTCCAGCTCCCCAGGTGTGCAGGGAACCTGAGCTCTGAGGGGCCCTGGCATCAGGGCAGTGAGCACCTGAGCCAAATCCAGGCTCTATTTCCCATCACTTCTATTTTCTTCCTTCCTTCCTTCCTTCCTTCCTTCCTTCCTTCCTTCCTTCCTT
>NW_027397122.1:8059229-8095932 GCF_003265705.2 Callorhinus ursinus | reverse complement strand
GGGGAGGGAGGAGGGGGAGCAGAGCATGGGGGGTGGGTGCAGGTGGAGGAGCA
Source organism: Callorhinus ursinus (assembly GCF_003265705.2). Taxonomy (NCBI): domain Eukaryota; kingdom Metazoa; phylum Chordata; class Mammalia; order Carnivora; family Otariidae; genus Callorhinus; species Callorhinus ursinus. Next base: position 8,095,879 of record NW_027397122.1, on the reverse strand, counting down.
CTGAGAAGGCAGTGCTTGAGCTGAGGACCCAGCTGAGTGTGGCGGGACCAGAGGAGCGTTCCGGCGGAGGACTAGGCCAGGTCCTACGGGGGTCTGGGGCCGGGAGGGAGGATGCCTGCCAATAGGGGCCAAGAGAGCACAGCGCTGGGGAGCGGCTCAGGGGGAGTTTCTCCCGTGGTGAGTAGTGACCAGACTAGACCAAGGGATGAGCCTTTGTGGGGCAGGAAACGGGGGGTGTCCCAGAGCCAGCTGGTGCCCAGGTGAAGGGCTTGGGCTCAGAGGAAGAGGGAGCGTGCGTAGGAGATGCTGCGTGGACAGGTGAGTAGAGAGGTCACAGGGAGAGAGCGGGAAGGGCCGGCTGCAGGGGCAGACCCTGCGCACAGTTCACAGCTCCCAGCTCTGGGGGGGTTGGGGGTGGGGGTGGCCCAGAGCAGTGTGAGCCTGTGGCCTGAGGCCTAGGGGGAGCAGGTGGGGCAGGTGGGGCGGGGTAGGGGCACAGGGCCGAGGGGGTGCTTGACGGGGAGGAGCGGGCCCGGGCCATCTGGAGCTAGGAGAGTCTAAGCGGGCGGCCTCAGAACCGTTCTGAAGAAACCAGTTCAAGGACTATGTCTGTCTGTCTGTCTGCCTGTCAAAGCTATACAAAATGATTGACTTCAGAGGCTTTGTCTAAAAAGGAAGTTTTTCTGGTCAAGATAAAAGAAATGAAATCTTTGTTTTAATGTATAAAATCTCTCTCAAATATATATGTATACTTTTAATTCTGGTGAGATAATACAACACGTGTGAGCATCAGCCCCTCCATCCCCACGATTCTTTTCATCCTGCAAGACGGAAACTCTGTCCCCATTAAATGAACTTCCCAGGTCCCCACTCCGCCCCCCGGCACCCACTGTCTATTCTCTGTCTCTGTAAATCTGACAACGCTTAGGGACCTCATGCGAGCAGAACCAGACGGTATTGGTCCCTTTGTGACGGGTTTATGTCACTCAGCAAAGTTCGTCCACGCTGTAGTGGGCGTCAGAGCCCCCTTCCTTGTTCAAGCCGAATGTTATTCCACGGTGTGGATGGACCACGGTTTGTTAGTCCACTCCTCTGTCGATGGCCACTTGGCTTGCTTCCACCTTTTGACTATTGTGAACAAAGCTGCTCCAAACGTGGGTGCACAATATATCTTCCAGACTCTGTTTCAGGTCTTTTGAGTGCATGCCACACAGTGGGACAGCTGGGTCCCTTTCTGAGGGAGCTCCACGCCATTTCCCTTCATGGTTGCACCAGTCCACATTCCCACATCCTTGTCAACACTTGCTGTTTTCCCTTCTTCTTTTTTTTTTTTTAAAGATTTTATTTATTTATTTGACAGAGAAAGACACAGCGAGAGAGGGAACACAAGCAGGGGGAGTGGGAGAGGGAGAAGCGGGGCTTCCCGCGGAGCAGGGAGCCCGACGTGGGGCTCGATCCCAGGACCCTGGGATCATGACCTGAGCCGAAGGCAGACGCTTAACGACTGAGCCACCCAGGCGCCCCTCTTCTTTTTTGATACTAGGCATCCTAATGGGTGGAGGAGGTATCTCCCTGTGGTTTTGACTTGCATTTCTCCGGTGATTAGTGATGTCAAGGATCTTTTCATATGCTTGTTGGAAGGAAAAGGATATATTTTGGAGGGAGTCTTTTGGAATGACTTTTTGGGGTAGGGGCACTTGAACTGATGAAGAAAACAGACAGAAGACACAAACTGGCAAGCGGGCTACCCCTCAGACCCTCAGACACTGAAGGGGTAAGAAAGGATATGGTAAGCAGCTTGACCCACAGAAATTTCAAACTCGGATGATACTACTTCAGAAAGCGCGACGACTGCATCTCACCCAGTGTGAAGCGGACAGTTTGAATAGCCCTGTAACTATTAAGAAAATTAAATTTGTAATTAAAAATAAAAACTCCCCACATTGAAATATACAGGTCCAGATGCTTTCGTTGGAAAATTCTACCAGGCATTTAAAGAGTTAATACCAATTTTACACAATCTTTTTCAGGAAATAGGAGGGAGGGGCACTTCCTAATTCATTTATGGGCCAGTGTCACTGTAATACCCAAAGCTGACAAACACAGCACAAGAAGAGAAAACTAAAGACCAACATTCCCTGTTATTTTAGACACAAAAATCATTTGTAAATAGAATTCAGCAGTATGTATAAAAATTATACACCATGATTAAGTGAGGTTTATTCCAGGGATTCAAGGCTAGTGTGTTACTCTGTGTGTGCATGTGTTCATGTGTGTCTGTATGTGTGTGTGTGTGTGTGTGTGTGTGTGCGCGTGTGTGCGCGCGCGCATTCACCATGTTCATTTCTGTCTGGGTATCTGTTTGTGTGCATGTGTGTTATCTGCATGTGTGTTCATGTGAATGTGCATGCCTGTGTGCATTCATGTCCATGTGCATCTGTGTGTTGGAATGTGCATGCACCTGTACGCAAGTGAGTCTGTCTGTGGCTCTGTGCATGCATATTCATGTGTTTGTGTGTGTAAATATATGTCTGCGTATACAGGTGTGTCTGTGTGTGTGAGTGCCTCTATGTGTGTTTGTGTGCGTGTGTACGTGTGTGTGCTGGTGTGTATATGTCTGTGAATGTGTGTTTAAGGACTTGGATGTAGAGAATCAGATTACCAATGAATCCTCTCAGCTCACAAGCCCGTTACATTTACTCTGTGCTAAATGAATACACCATCCTCATAGTAAAATCCACCCGGTGTCCTGAAAGGACCCTCCCATTCTCCCCCGATCATGCACACGTACTGAGCTCTCTGGACAGGGTCTGTGTCGGAATGTCAGGGCTGAGCAGTGCCGGCAGTGGTTTGAAGGGATGCTGGCCAAGTAGAATTTTCATCACTTGGGAATTGAGTCAAGGGAGAAACTGTACACGATTTTTGAACAAAACCCCAAATTTACATTTTCTGTAATACCTGGTACGCTGCCCTGGCCACGTTCTTGTTTTGTATCCTCAGTGCGTGGTATGCACAAGTGCATGGTAAATGTTTGTATACATAGACAAGTGAATGGGGATCTGGAAACAGAGATGACAGCTTTTAGGGCTCAGGGCCCTCTTCACGGCCAGTGAACACACATAGTTGGAAATGTCGAAGGTGTCAGCAGCTAGGGTGTGAGGAGCCCAGGCAGGGTGACAGGGGATCACATCCCCTAAACCTTGGAGTTAAGGAAGTTACCCAGATGAGAATATGTTCGATAAACATTGGTTGGGTAAGACTCTAATTTCCCATGGGCTGGATAAATTTTAGGTTTTGGTTCCTCTTTTATTTTTGGGGATAACTTACTGATTTTCTCTGTATGAGCAATATTGAGAGCCAATAACGCTTCAAATGATTTCTCTAAATGGCAACAGAAGTCCGGTGGCTGATGGATATTGGTCCCAGAGATGCATGAATTCCTTGACGTGGGCTGTCACCCTTATAAATTCTGAAAAGCAATAAGCAAGCTTTGTGAATACCACATGCATCCATCCTCTTAGAAGTATTCAGACTCACCACTTATAATGAGTGAATGGTACAAGCAGCAAAAGCACTGTATTGGTTGTCTCCAGACTTCATTTCTAATCTTAATGGCCTTGAAGATGAGATGCAGGTTTCATTCCACTAGTGCATTCATTAGACTTCTTGGTAAGAGGGGTTTCCTAGACACACGTGTGCCAAGATTTTCATTCTGTTGTTTTAATCAGACATGATTTACCAGTGGTTTGCATTTGCTGCTGCATTGCTTGGCAGATTTCTTGTTATAAGCATCTGCTCTTGTCACACAGAAGAAATCTTAAGGTAATAGCCTCTTGAGGTTTTAAGAGGTCCTTTCGAGTCAGCTTGACAAGTTCACAAAAGTCTCTTACTTGTCTGGCAGTACATTTTATCTTGAATGCCATATTAGGTTCTGTTGAAAAAACTAAAACCACTTAAAATAGAATGGTTCGGGTTGAAAATACAGCTTGTAAAGGTCTGCCCTATTGCTTTGGAAATTCTGTCAAATATTCTAATAGTGCCTTATATTTTTAAAGGATGATTTTATAAAATCTTACAGGATGACCATTATAATCTTTTAGTGCTTTATACCTGACTTGTTTCCTAAAGATTTTCAAGGCAGCTTACAGATAAAGACTCGAGAAGGATTGACTTTTGGAATGGTGGATTTTAGGAACCAACATACTTTCCCACAAAAGCAACAAAAACAATGACAAACCCATAACAATTAACCATTTTAGTACTTTGGAAATTAACCAAAGTCATGCAAGGAAATAAAAAGCATGCATTCAAGAAAACAATGCTACTGAACTTTCACAAGAGCAGCAGCGTATGAGGTGATGCAGCCTGGGGCTGCCTACTCTTCATTCCCAGCTCCTGGTGTGAAAACTGTGGGAAGCTGCAGCAGCATGGCCAACAGAGAGGGATGACTGTTGAGGGAGCTCCGCGAAGAGTCCCACCCTCAGAGCAGAGTCAGTACTTTGACCAACTGGCAACAACCTGGAATATCCCCATTCCCACAGTATAGTCTCACTTTGATTTGACTCAGCATCCCTGTGGAAAAAAAAAAAGCCCTAGCCCATTATAGGAAACAAGAGCAATCTATTGGTCATACTGTAGCTACATAAGTTTATAACTCGGTTGGGGTGGAAAAAGCTGGGTAAAATTGAAAGGAAAAATCTAGAGAAGGAGGTGACTGTGGGGAACTTCAAGACATATTCCCAGGCACACCCAGGGTGGTGTACATTCCCAGGAGGGACCTGGGAGGGAGAGGTCTGGCTGGCCCCAAGGCTCTATGGGAATAGGAAATGAGAGCTACAGCTGTCTTGTGAACTGCCTGAAGCTTCAAGATGCACCTCTCCAAACAGATCCCTTTGGCAAAGGGTGGTTCAAGGCTCTGAAGAACTTATGATTGATAATTGACTGATCACTAAATTATACTGATCCGGGGTGACTCTTAGGAAGCAAGGCTTAAAAGTAAAAATAAGAACTAAAAAAAGCTTGCAGAGAACTCAAGGTCCACACATTGTAGGTAATACAGAATCTACAGAATCAATCCAGGAAAGTCATGAAACAAACACGCAGCAATAAGAACAACAATGAAACAACAGCAACAAATTCTGTGTGTGTGTGTGTGTGTGTGTGTGTGTGTGTGTGAGAGAGAGAGAGAGAGAGAGAGAGAGAGAGAGAGAAGGAGGGAGATCTAACCAGAGTTATTACAATATATTTTCTAAAACGTCCAGTTTTCAACAATTAGTATCCTATTTGTTTTGGGGAAAAAAACCCAAAAAACAGGAAAGTATGGACCATACACAGAAAAAAAAAGGCACCAATGACAATGTTTCTGAGGGGCCTGGATGTTGGACTTTGTAAATAATAACTGAATCAGCTGTTATAAATATTTGCAAAGAACTAAAGGAAACTATGTTTTAAAGAATTAAAGGAAACTAGGACAACTATGATTCACTAAATAGAGAATATCAATCAATATAGAGAAATAAGAAAGAACTAAATAGAAACTTTGAAGATATAAAGTATAATAATTGAAATGAAAAATTTGCTAGTGGGATTAAAAAATTGAGCTGGCAGAAGAAAGAATTAGTGAATTAGAAGATAAGTTAATAAAGAATATTCAGTCTGAGGAACAGAAAGAAAGAAGGAAGGGGGGAATGATGTCAGAAAGATGGTAGATCAGGAAGCCCTGAGAAATCTAACCCTTCCCCCAAACACACCGATTCAGCAACAATGCATAGAAAATTCCCTTTGTGAGAAATCCAGAAACTAATGGGAAGGCTTCTGCATGCTGAGATTACATGAAACCAGACTTGCTTTAACTAGAAGGGGGATTTGGGACGCTCTCTCGTTGGAGCCCCTGTCCCCAGTGCATTGCCATACAATCATGAAGATACCCTTTGGTTCCCGGCTTCACCCAGGGCATGAAGGTGATTGTTTCATGTGTCCAGCACCCCAACTTTTCTGAGGGGCTCCTCAGAAGAATGGCTTCTGTCTTGCTAGTCTGGGAGCTCTAGCAGATCTGGCACTGTCCAGCTGGCTGGAATGATCAGAGGCAATATCTTGGGCTGCTGTACACCATACACCCTCTCCCCTGCTCAGCACAGAGTGAGCAGACAAAAAAAAATCTCATCTCTCATCTTTCTTCCCTGGAAAGGGAGAGAATTGATCCATTCATCCAGTATCTTAACTTCTCTGGGGATGACCAAAGAACTAGCATCTCTCTGTTCAGTCTTGGAGCTCTGAAGTGTTGGTCACAGTGTAGCTGCCTGGGGGAGAGCAGAGATAGTGGTATGGATTGGTAGATGCCTAGCTCAGCAAAGAATGAGCATCCAAAAACCACAGCTGCTTACTTCTCCTTGGGCGGAAGTGTTGGTAGAGCCCCACCCCCCTAAGACCTCTGGCTGGGATGATTGGCAAGGGTCTTCTGTATGAGCATAACCCATGACACCAGGGAGAGGTGCCTGCTTTGTCTAATGTGCAGACACCAACACAAAGAGTCAAGGAAAATGAACAATCAAGCAAAGATGTCTAAACAAAGGAACAAGATAAATACCCAGAAACCAACCCTAGTGAAATGGACTTACATGATTTACCTGAAAGAGAATTCCAAATATCTGTCATGCTCATTAAGGTCCAGAGAACAGTGCATCAACAAAGTAGAATTTCAATATGGAGAAAATGTGAAAAAGTACCAAACAGAAATCAGGGAGCTGAATAACAAAATAATTGAATTGAAAAATTCACTAGAGGGTTCAACAGTAGACAAGAATAAGTAGTAGAAAGAATCACTGAATTTGAAGACAGGTCATTGGAAATTATTCAGTCTAAGGATCAAAAAGAAAAAAAAATGGAAAAAATGAAGCACTCTTACAGGGCAACAGCAGGAAATCAATATGCCTGTTGTGGGAGTCCCAGAAGGAGAAGAGAGAAAGAAACACTCAGAAAACTTATTCAAAGAAATAATGGTTGAAAAGTCCCTAAATCTGAGAAGGGAAATGAACGTCTAGATCCAAGAAACCCAAAGAATACCAGGTCAGAGGAATTCAAAGAAATCTATACTGAGACAATTTATAATAAAATTGTCAAAAGTCGAAGAGAGAATTTGTCACATAAAAGGGACCCCCCCCAATAAGATTGTCAGTGGATTTTTCAGCAGAAACCTTGCTGGCCAGGAGGAAGTGGGATAATATATTCAAATTTCTGAAAGAAAGAGATTGCCAACCAAAAATACTATGCCTGGCAAAACTGTCCTTCAAAAATGAATGAGAGATAAAGACTTTCACAGACAAACAAAAGTTGAAGGAATTCACCATTAGACTTGCCTCTCAGTAAATGATAAAGGGCGTTTTCCAAGTTGAAATGAAAGGATGCTAAACAGCAACAAAATAGTGTAAGAAAGTATGAAACACATCGGTAAAGGTAAATATATAGTCAAATACAGAATACTGTGTTACTGTAATGGTGGTGGGTAAATCATTTTTAATTCTAGAGTAAAAGTTAAAGGACAAAAGTATTAAAATAACCATAACTAAAAATATGTTAAAAGACACACAATATGAATAGATGTAAATTATGACAACAGTCACAACGTGTTTGGCAGAGGGAGCAGTTAAATTGTGGAGTTTTTGTATGTGATTGAATTAAGTTGCTATTAGCTTAAACTGTCATAATTATGAGATATATTATGTAAGTCCCAAGGTAACAAAGAAAACTATAGAAGTTACATAAAAGAAAAAGAAAAGAATCAAAGCCTATCAATACAAAAAGAAAATCAACAAAACACAAAGGAATATAGCAAGAAAGGAAAAGACAGACCAAAAAAACCACTACAAGGCTAACAGACAACAACTAATAAAATGGCAAAAGCAAATCCTTCTTAATCAATAATTAATGTTTTTAAATTTTTTTTATTTTTATGTTAATCACCATACATTACATCATTAGTTTTGGAGGTAGTGTTCCATGATTCATTGTTTGTGCATAACACCCAGTGCTCCACGCAGAACGTGCCCTCTTTAATACCCATCACCAGGCACCCTACCCTCCTTCCCTCTAGAACCCTCAGTTTGTTTTTCAGAGTCCATCATCTCTCATGGTTCGTCTCCCCCTCCGACTTACTCCCCTTCATTCTTCCCCTCCTGCTATCTTCTTCTTCGTCTTTTTTTTCTTAACATATATTGCATTATTTGTTTCAGAAGTACAGATCTGTGATTCAACAGTCTTGCACAATTCACAGCGCTCACCATAGCACATACCCTCCCCAATGTCAATCACCCAGCCACCCCATCCCTCCCACCCCCACCACTCCAGCAACCCTCAGTTTGTTTCCTGAGGTTAAAAATTCCTCATATCAATGAGGTCATATGATACATGTCTTTCTCTGATTGACTTATTTCATTCAGTATAACCCCCTCCAGTTCCATCCACGTCGTTGCAAATGGCAAGATCTCATTCCTTTTGATGGCTGCATAATATTCCATTGTGTATATATACCACATCTTCTTTATCCATTCATCTGTCGATGGACATCTTCACTCTTCCCACAGTTTGGCTATTGTGGACATTGCTGCTATAAACATCGGGGTGCACGTACCCCTTTGGATCCCTACATTTGTATCTTTGGGGTAAATACCCAGTAGTGCAATTGCTGGATCGTATGGTAGCTCTATTTTCAACTGTTTGAGGAACCTCCATACTGTTTTCCAGAGGGGTTGCACCAGCTTGCATTCCCACCAACAGTGTAGGAGGGTTCCCCTTTCTCCACATCCCCGCCAACATCTGTCATTTCCTGACTTGTTAATTCTAGCCATTCTGACTGGTGTGAGGTGGTATCATCAATAATTAATTTTTAAAAAATATTTTATTTATTTACTTGACAGAGAGAGAGAGAGAACACAAGCAGGGGAAGCAGTAGAGAGAGAGGAGAAGTGCATGACTCTGCCGGCCTTTGGGGTGAGGTTGTTGCCCTGAACAGTGGGACAGTGGTGTGGGGCCTGGCCACCCAGGAGCTGTTCTGCAGGTCTGGCCCAAGGGCCCTTTGAGCAACCAGGGGCACAGAGGCACAGCTTGGCCCTTGGGACTGACCACCTTGCTCCTGCCTGTTCTCTGCATTTTGCTCCCCTGACCTCCAGGAAGGACAGTGCTGTCCACCTTTTCTCTCCCCCTTTCTGTAGCTCCCCATCTCTGTATTTCTCTTTCCCTCTCTCTGTCACTCTGTGTGTGTGTGTCTGTATGTATCACCTATCTGTCTAACGATCCATCCATCCATCTCTCTGTCCGTTCATCCATGCATCCGTCCATCCATGCATCCATCCATCCATGCATCCATCCATCCATCCATCCACTCATGCATCCATCCATCCACTCATGCATCCATTCATCCATTTCATCCATCCATCCATCCACCCACCCATCCATCCATCCATCCATCCTTCCATCCTTCCATCCATCCATCCATCCATCCATCCATCCATCCATCCACTCATGCATCCATCCATCCATTTCATCCATCCATCCATCCACCCACCCATCCATCCATCCATCCATCCATCCTTCCATCCTTCCATCCATCCATCCTTCCATCCATCCATCCATCCATCCATCCATCCAACCATCCATCCACTCATGCATCCGTCCATCCATTCCATGCATCCATCCGTCCATGCATCCATCCAGGCATCCATCTATCTAGGAGCAGCTCCCCCAATCACAGGGCTGCTAGGTCCAGTCTGCAGGGCAGGCGCAGCTGGAGACGCAGGGAGGAGCTGATGTTGCATCGAGTCTGAAGGCTGCCTGGAGGCAGAATCCTCTTCTCAGGGGGACCTCAGTCTTTTTCTCTTAAGACCTTCAACTGATTGGGTGCAGCCCACCCACATGATGGAGGGTGATCTGCCATGCACACATGCACGCACATGACGAACACGTGCACACACGGACACGCACACATGAAACACACACACGCGCATGTGAGCACACACTTATTTTCTATCACTCTGGCTTCTGTGTTTCCAGCTGGTTCCAGATCAAGGTGGCAGAAAAGGTGTGACTATTGTCCTTAGCACCCAGCCCGGGGGGGCGGCTCCAGCACTGTCAGCGGACCTGTGACTTTGTCACTCGTGGTTCCACATCTCGCTGCAGCGGTGGCAGACAGCCTACATACGGTTTATCGTCATCATTAACATTCATCAAAGTTGCAGTGCTTGTCGCCAGCACTGTGGGCTCTTGCTTTATTTAATGTGCTAGTAAAGAAGCTCACATATCATGGCATCCCACTGGTACTGCCGCTGGAACTGTAAGGATTATATTTCTGCATTTAAAAATATGCCCCTCACCGCATCCTGGGATGCTAGGCTCTCTTCCCGTGCACCATGGGGTCCTGGACACGGGTCCTGGACGCCGTGTGCGTGCACTCATGGAGATCCAGCCCGCTGTGCACTCGTGAGCTGTGCATTGCCCACTACGTGCGATGTTCCCATGAGGAATGGGGAATGAAATCCACCAGGACTCTGGGGTTGTGTCTGCAAGCCTCATCTGTGGCCCCTGGAGCATTAGCTTGGTGAGGAGTCGCGCCAGGGCCCGGAAGAGCCGGCGCCTCCTGGCATTCATGGAGTGAACTCCATCACCCAGCCCATTCTCCCTCGGGCTGGCCGTGGCTGGGAGCTGCCAAGCCCTCTGTCCCCAGGGCCTGTTCCTTTGCTCTGCAGCAAGACCCAGCTGCTTGCGGCTCAGCTCCCAGAGGACATGCCCTCGGGCTTCTGGCCGGAGTAAGGATGTGGGGGGCAGCTCTGGCCTCTCCTGGTCACGCAGGTTAGTGACCAGGGTGAATTCCCAGCCTCCGGGAGACTGTGGGCAGCCTGCAGAGGACCCTGTCTTTGCTGACCTGCTGCCCTCATCCGTGGTGAGGGGCCACTCGCACCATCGAGCTGGGACATGCTGTCGACGAGCTGCTTGCTCCTCGGGGCCCGGGGGGCTGTGGGAGGTGTGTGGGCTCAGGGGATTGTTTTGGTGGATCTGACAGTGAAGGAGCCTGCTTGCAGACACTAATTCTAGAATCTCTCCAAGCAGCGGCTCACTTATGTGTTTGGGGGCAACGTGTGAAGGTTCTGTGGAGCCAGGGGTTCCTAGCGAAGGTCACGGGGTCATTGTCTACTGATGAAAACGGTCACAACATGGACTTTTACTGGAGGAGCTGAGATCATCAGGTTACCCAGCCAGGTCCCCAGAGTCTGCCCTGGACACCGACACACAGGGTGACCTTTCTGGCCCAGGACACCACATCGAGTGACGGGGAGCTCGCAGTCCCGTTCCCAAAGGCACTTCTCCAGCTCTTTCCCAGATGTGTGCTTAGTGCCCACGAGGGTGCAGAGGCGAGTGAGCTACAGCTGATGGGGACGGCCTCCCAGATGCCCAGCCACAGCCCAACGGCTGGGCCCCCGGGAGAGGAGGGCCCACAGACGGGCTGTGGTGGACATTACCAGAGCCGGCTACGGAGAGAGAGCCCGGCATGTGATCTGGATGCAGAGGGGCAGGGAGGGGTGTCTGGAGAGACGAGACCGGCAGGGAGGCCCAGGGTCAGGAAGCCTGTGTGGGGTAATGATGGTCTTCAACAGTTAGGACGTCCACTCAGGCTAGGGGAGGTGTGGCTGTCGATGGGTGTGAAGTGGTGCAGGGACCCTGAGCACCGCATCCCCCAAATCCTGGGGCTCTGCTGTCTAGGCTGGGGGGCAGGAGACATAGCTGGGAGCCCCGACACCTGCAGCTTTCTCGGGGGTGGGGGGGCCCTGAGCCTTGGAGACGCTCACGGTGACCCCATGTCTTGGAGTTCTGTTCCACACACCACACTTTTAGAGAAAACCCATACATGTCTCTCGGCATTAATGAGATCACTGAATCATTCATAATGGTTTGATTTTGTCTTTCTTTCGTGGTATGATTTCATGCGTGCAAATTAAAATTCGGGAGAGCATTGATGAGTGCTTACTGAACTTTATATATTGGATATCGTGTGTTGGGAATTTCAGAAAGGCATAAAAAAGAAAATAAAAATCGCCTATGTATTATCATCCACAGACAGTCATTCTTGTTTGTTGTGTTTTCCTGAAGTTTTTGTAGACTATATTTTATGCATTGTTTATTTGTGAAAGGCTAAATATTACGTAGGAAATGATAAACAGGATATATTATATATTCTGTTCTATATTTGTTTGTGGATTTGTGTTCTGTATACATTTGGAGTCCACATTTAACCCAGTGCATGGAGTGCTGGATAAAGTTAACAGGAGCCAACGTTGTTTTTTTTTTAGATTATTTATTTATTTCTTTGGGGTGGGTGGGGAGGGGCACAGACTGCCCACTGAGCGCAGAGCCTGACGTGGGGCTTGATCTCATGACCCCAAGATCATAAACTGAGCCGAAACCAAGAGTTAGAAGCTCAACCGACTGAGCCCCCCAGGTGCCCCCAGCATTTTTTTAAACAACAGAGCTACTGTAAACACAATACTCATTAAGGTATACAAAACCCCTGGAGCTCTGCGTTCGATTTCGAAATACCAGTAGGAGCTCACAGTGCACGTTGCCTGTCAGGTGTATATTAAATTTTTTTTTTCCTGTATATTATGATGTTGTGGCATCTTAAAACCCATTTCTGGCTGGGGAGAGGTTGCCCCGCGTGGGGTTAACCAGTCCTTGAAGATAGAAAAGGACCCAGTGGGGAGCATGCCTTCCATATGGGAACCAAGCAGCCCAGAGCCATACCTCCTCCATCTGGACGGAGCAGCCCAGGGGACAATACTCTGGCTTCGTCACCCTGGGGCCAGGTGCCAGGCTAGTAGAGACACCCTACAGCTTAGACCCTGCTGGAATTATTCAAGGCAGCCAACGCGAAGCTGCTCACATTGCCCTGCTCTGCTTTTCCCATGGAAGCCCCAGTAAGGGCTGTGGCTGGGGCTCTCTCCCCGCCCCCCGCTTCTGCCTCCTGACCACCCTGGTGCTTCCCGGTGGCCCTGTGTGGTGTGCCCTGCCTCCTGTCTGCCGGACCCGGAAGCACAATAACCTGTTTCCTGAGCCTCTCAGTGTCTCCTCTTGTGATGCACCCAACTGACCATTTCTTAAAAGACCACAGGCGGCCTTTAAAAATACACATATGTCCTCACTCTGTCCACCATGAAGGCCTAGAAGCAGAATCCTGACCCATCGACTGCCTTCCTGCCCAGCCTGCCATCTCTCAAAACCACCTCCCATCACTTGGAGTAGGGACTCCAGGGAGAGCCAGACCAGTGCAGGATGAGCCAGGGACGTCCCATCTCAGCAGAAAGCTATGGGGCCGCTGACAACCAGCAGAGGCAGGACAAGGGGTTAAGTGCAAAATTTCTTCTAATGGAAATTTCCAGCTGATCAACGAGACAGGATACACTAGGATAATGTCATCAGCCGGCGTCCACGTCCCTGAGAGGTCTCCGGGTGTGACTGGCCCCTGGATCTGGCCATCGGGAGGGCTCGGGGAGTGAGGATCTTTGCCAGACCAACGCTCCCGTTTCCCCGGTGATGTTGGGTTCATACCAAGCGTGCACCCTTCAACAGACTGTCTCGCGGCACTGTGCTGTGGACACTAGGCTGCAAGCCCTGTGGTTGCTCACAAGGTCGCAGGCCGGGCTGTGACAGAGGTGAGGACTCGGGGCGTGGCCTCCAGGCATTTAGTGGAGGGAAGACACACTTGGAACAGATGAAGTGACATGAAGTAGCCTTACAGGACTGTCCTCTGAACTGTGAGCATCATTCTGAGGTGAGCAAGAGGAAACCCTCAACCCCAACCCCTTTGAACAGCGAACTGTTTTTACACCAAATTGTGTCCTGATCTCCACCCATGTACTTGTGTGTTTGGCCATGCATTCAGCAAATGAGGCTCAGTGCCCCTGCTTGTGGCTGTGCAGGTGTGGAGAGCACGGCGTGCTGGTGCAAGGTGCACGCTGTGCCATCGGCCCAGCTGGGAGTGAGGGTTCTGCAGGAGGTGCAGCCTTGCTGCAGGCATCCCCCACCCAGCGTCCCAGGATAGGCACCCTAACACCCCAGAGGCAGCATCCCTGAAAGAGCCGCCTGCGACGCAGGGCCCTGCGTCGTGGCCTGGCCTCTGCTGCCCCCTGCTGGTCGCCCACCGCCGGCGGGCACTGAGACCCTTTCTTGGGGTTGACTGAGGATGCCAGCCCGCCCCCTGCTCTTCAAACCTCAAGGTGCAGTGACAAACAGCCTGCTTTCTTTAACCCTGGAGAAAAGAAGAGGGTCTTGCCCATTCACAGGGAACCGGACTTCTGTCTTGGGTCTCCTGAAGTTTGTTTCCATGGGCCCCAAGCAGTGACCAGAGCAGGAGGGGCCTCAGGGTTGGGTGGGCCCAGCGCCCTCCCCGCTTGCTTTGCAGACAGGAGGGCGAGGCGGGAGGGGGAGGCGCCCCAGGGCGGGGGCCGGGCCAGGCAGGGACCTGCCCCCCTGACTTTTAGCCCAGGGTCCCCCAGCACCCCATGTGTCCTCAGAAACCCCGGGAGGGTCTGATTCGGTAGCTGGCAGGCCTGGGAGGGCCCAGGGCAGGATATAGCATGGGTCTGCGTGGCTCTGCACCTTTGTGGCCCGTGAGTGTGGCCACCTGAGCTCGACTTGCTGCTTTGCCGGGCTTGGGTCCTGGCTCTGCCACCACGGTGCCCGGGCCTGGAAGTCCTCACTCCACGTGGGGAAAGTGACCATACCGGGCTTGCTGTGGGCTTGATGTGGTTCTTGGCGCCAAGGGCAGTGCCCTTATTAAAATGCAGATGCCCCAGGAAGGCAAGACTCAAAATTAGTAACAGTGAGTAGTAGAAACTTTTATTTTATTTTTTAAGTAAATAATTTTTATTTTATTTTATTTTTTAAAAAAGATTTTGTTTGTTTATTTGAGACAGCAAGGGAGAGAGAACACAAGCAGGGGGAGAGGGAGAGGCAGAGGGAGAAGCAGATCCCCCGCTGAGCATGGAGCCCGACGCAGGGCTCCATCCCAGGACCCTGAGGTCATGACCTGAGCTGAAGGCAGACTCCTGACTGACTGAGCCACCCAGGCGCCCCAGTACCAGAAGCTTCTAAATGCATTTCATTGAGAATCACGTGCTCACTGTTCTGAGGACTCAGGAGGGTTCGCTGGTAAATGACTACCGTTCTGGGGACACCTGCTCCCACGTCCCAAGCAGAGCAGATGAGTTGGGCCCCTGGGGACCGGAGTCTCCCCGCTTGGGTGGGCAGCCCCGGGAGAGGCCCAGGCCCGGAGGAAGGATTTGGTGTCCGAGTGTGGGGTCGGCAGGAGGGTCTGCTGGTGGGGACTGCGATGGGGCCGGCGCCCCGACAGCGGTGGTAGCTCAGGGAGCTGGGTGGACCTTCCGTGTGCCGCCACCTGGGGCCCCCAACACTCCCCAGCTCAGAACAGAGCTGCCGCGAATCCCTGTCTTCCTGGCGGGGACAGGGAGGCACAGACACCAGGGCTGGGGGGCGTCAAGGGCCGGCTTTGCTCGGCCAGATGGTCACAGAAGTTCCCTCAGGGAAGGAACTGCGTGTGTCCAGGATGCAACTAAAGAGCAGCGGGCACAGCCTGGGGGGAGGGAACGGGAAAGGCAGGCCCACCTGCCGGGGGACAGAAGGGGGCCCAGGCCAGCTCGTGCGCCCTGGGTCAGGACAAGAAGCCGGGGACTTTGGTGCATTCAAGTTCTACAATAATTTTTTTGAAGATTTTATTTATTTATTTGAGAGAGAGAATGAAAGAGAGAGAGAGAGAGAGCATGAGAGCGGGAAGGGTCAGAGGGAGAAGCAGGCTGCCCGCTGAGCCCGGAGCCCGATGTGGGACTTGATCCCGGAACCCCGGGATCATGACCTGAGCCGGAGGCAGATGCTTCACCAACTGAGCCACCCAGGCTCATACCATAATTTTTATTTTCATTTATGAGTGCACACACTGCTTGGATACATCCTCTAGCTTAAATATGTACAGGTGGTCATACAAACATTTTCGGAAATAATCATTTCTTTTTTCTTCTTTACCTAGCTTTGCTCCCCCTCTCTCGTCCTGTTTCCTGAGTTTTCCCACTCGGCACAAAGCCCCCGACTCCATGCAGGCTGCTGCATGGGCCAATAGTTCATTCTTTTTTTTTTTTTTAAGACTTTATCTTTTTATTTTTTCAAAGATTTTATTTGTTTATTTGAGAGAGAGAATGAGAGAGAGAGAGAACATGAGAGGGGGGAGGGTCAGAGGGAGAAGCCGACTCCCCGCTGAGCAGGGAGCCCGATGCGGGATTCGATCCCGGGACTCCAGGATCCCGACCTGAGCCGAAGGAAGACATGTAACGACTGAGCCACCCAGGCGCCCCGACTTTATCTTTTTAGAGCTGTTTTATATTCCTAGTAAATTTGAGAGGAAGGATTTCCCGTTGACTCCCTGCTCCACCTGCAGTCTCCCTGCTATCAATGTCCCCCACCAGAGGGTACACTTGCCACAGTCCACGAACCTACACGGACACATCGTCGTTATCACGGACACCAGAGTCCACAGTTCCCACGGGCTCGCTCTTGCTTCCGACAGACGTGCAATGACACGTATGCACCATCACAGCATCATACGGAGTGTTTTCCCTGCCCTAAAATTCATCTGTGCCCCGCCTAGCCGTCCCTTTCTCTGGCTCCCCAGCCCCAGGCTACCACCGATCTCACTCCTGTCCCAAGGTTGTACCTTTTTCCAGAACGTCATAGGCTTGGGGTCTGGCAGGATGCAGCCTTCTCAGACAGGTTGCTGTGGCTTAGAGCTGTGATTTTGATTTCCTTCATGTCTTCTGGCGTGACAGCTCACTGCTGTTTAGAACTGAATAATATCCCCTTGTCTGGAAGGACCACGGCTTATTTATGCATTCCCCCACAGAAACACGTCTTGGTTGCTTCCAAAGTTTGACATCGATGCCGTAGACATCGTGTGCAGGTTTTCGTGGGGACATAAGTTGTTCGTTCCTTTGGGTAAACACCAAGGAGCGTGATGGCTGGATCGTAGGGTAAGAGTATGGTTCGTTTTGTAAGGGATGGCCAGACTGTCCTCCTAAGTGGCTGCACCCACTCTGCATCCCCACCAGCAATGGGCGGGCGTGCCGGCCGCTCCGCATCCTCGCCCGCGCTGGGTGTCCTCCGGGTTCTGGATGTTGGCCGTTCTGATCAGTGTGTAGTGGTGTCCTTATCATTTTAACTTTCATTTCCCCAATAACATGTGAGTGGGAGAATCTTTTCATACACTTGCTTGTCACCTGTGTACCTTCTCCGGTGGGGTGTCTGTTAAGGTCTTCGGCCCATTTTAAAATCAGTTTGTTTTCTTATTGTTGGGTTTTAAGAGTTCTTTGCATATTCTGGAGACCAGTCCTTTATGGGATGAGTCTTTCTGAAATAGTTTCTCCCAGTCTATGGCTTGTCTGTTTATTCGCTTGAGTGTCTTTTGCAGCGCAGAATTAAGAAAAAAATCACAATGGAGCATTTAATTCATTTATGCCAAATGCCTGGAGGACGTGGGAATGTGAGTCCACCTTGCCTCACATATGTAAAAAATATCTAAGCCACTCTGATCACCAGGTGGCTGGTGAGTGTTTCTATTTTAGGTTGTTCCTATGAGTCGCTTACTTATCCTCCCGATGTTTTCATATTCCTTTACGTTTTGGCTAATAATTTATGATCTAAACAGCGAAGGCTAGTTTTTTTTTTTTTTATGTTTACGTGAATGAGAATGCATAACTGGGTAGTATCTGTTCTTCCCAAGGCACCACAAACTTACGAAATGCATTTAGGTTTTACTAAAAACCAAAGCAAAATAGACTAAGCTTAGAAAACATTTTCTTTTTCTCTTAAAAAAAAAAACCAAAAACCAAAACTTGCCTTCTTGGTTGTTCTGCATTAGAAAAACAAGACATGCTTCCTTTTCTATTTTAGTCTTCAGTTTTATTTACGGTTACCCTAGAAACTCAACATAAACTAAAAAGTAGTTTCATAAAATTCTGTCCTTCACTGATCTCCGATCACACTCTTGCTTTCTCTCAACTGTTGGGACTACGCCAAAATAAAGAGCTTGTGCGCAGCCAAGGAAATCATCAAACAAAATAAAGAGGCACGTACAGTTTAATTTTTTTTAAAAAATATTTTATTTATTTAATCGACAGAGAGAGACACAGCGAGAGAGGGAACACAAGCAGGGGGAGTGGGAGAGGGAGAAGCAGGCTTCCCGCGGAGCAGGGAGCCCGATGCGGGGCTCGATCCCAGGACCCTGGGACCATGACCTGAGCCGAAGGCAGACGCTTGACGACTGAGCCGCCCAGGCGCCCCTACAGTTTTTAGTTTTAATGACGTCCAGATGATCAATTCTTTCTTTCATGGATCGCGCCTTTTGTGTCGTATCTGAAAACTCATCTCTAAGCCCCGGCGAACTAGGTTTCTGCTGAATTTTCCAGGGGTTTGTGGTTCTGTGTCACGTGCAGGTCTGCGGCCCACGGTGAGTCAGGGTTTGGGAGGGGTGTGAGTCTGTGTTACGGTCTCTGTTTTGCACGTGGGCGTCCAGCTGTCCCAGCCCCTCTGTGGAAGACGGGGTCTCCTCTCCATTGTGTTGTCTTTGCTCCTCTGTCAAGGATCAGACTTGATTTAGGTGGGTCTGTTTCTGGGCTCCCTGTTCTGTTCCATTGATCTGTCTGTCTGTGCCAGCAGGACCTTGACCCACGCGGACAGCTGGAGGCCCTGCTCTCAGTTCTTCTTCTATTTCTTTAAATGACATATATTGGGCGGGGGGCTCCTGGGTGGCTCAGTCCATCAAGCATCTGCCTTCGGCTCGGGTCATGGTCCCAGGGTCCTGGGATGGAGCCTCATGTCAGGCTCCTTGCTCAGCAGGGAGCCTGCTTCTCCCTCTGCCTCTGCTCCGCCCCCCCCACCCCTTGTTCTCTCTCCCAAATAAATAAATAAAATCTTAAAAAAAATAAATGACATGTATTGGGTTTCATCAAAGTGGTATGTACATGATTTAAAAGGACAAAAACTCCAGACTTTCAAATGAAACAATGATTACTCCTCAATCCCTGTCCACCCCAAACTCTTATTCCCCCAAATGCAACCACTCTCTACCCTGTGAGGTACTTGTCTGTTCTTTATGTCCTTGTATCTGAACAATACATTTCCACTGTCATTTCTTGGTTTCCAGGCTTGAATGCCGTCCACGGTTCCCACCGTCGAAGGGACAGACTCGACTCTCCCCAGCATGTCCTTTCTCCTCCATCCCCATGGTGCTGATATGGTTCTGCCACGGAATTCAGATCCATAGCCAGCGATTATGTTTTCTAACAGGTAAGCACGGTGTGCACCTCCAGAACATGGAATACTATCACGCCATTTCCAGTCTTGTGCATGTTTTCATTTCTGGAGATGATTGTTCTTGAAGCAGGGTGGTGCCGTAAACAACGTGGTTCGAGTGTGACTCTGGCTTAGCAGCCTGGGCATTGATGGCGAACAAACACGTTGCGGTCTAGAAAGCTGACTGTGTGAGTCAGTGTTCTGCGGAGAAACAGAACCAACAGGGTATGTGTGTGTGTAAATAGATTTACTTTAAGGGGTTGGCTTACGTGACTGTGGAGACTTGGTGACTCCGAGATCTGCTGGGAAAGGCCAGCAGCTGGAGACCCAGGAAGAGCAGAATTCCCTCTCGCTCAGGGGAGTCAGGCTTTCTTTTATGCAGGCCTTCACCTGATGGGACAAGGCCCACCCACACCATGGAGGGTGACCTGCTTTCCTCGAAGTTGACTGACTTAAATGTTAATCTCGCCCGAAACCACCCTCACAGAAACATCCAGAAAAGTGTTTGACCAGCTCTCCGACCACCATACCCCAGCCAACTGGACACATGAAAGTAACCATCACACCATCAGTAATTCATCCTGAATGGAAAAATCTCTTCTCAATACACTCAAAACAAAGCAGGTATTTTGGAAAATCCCGTGGGTCTGGAGTCATCTCTCCTGCTCAGCCCACAGACAAACCCCTCTAAGTGTCTCAGGACACCACCTTGGGACTTCTTTTTTTCAGCATCTTGGAAAATTCCTTATACTTCTCCTGTCTGCTCTCTGACTGGTGGGACTGCTATCTTTCTCTTTCTTGGTTTGCCCCCTTAGTTTTGGTGGTTTGCTGAGACATATTTTGAAAATATTGTCTTCCCATCTGTGGCATGTCTTTTTATTCTTTAAGAGCAGAAGTTGTAAATTTTCATGAAGACTAATTTATCATTTTTTTTGCATGTATGGATCATACTTATGTTGTAAATCTGAGAAATCTTTGTCTAACATAAAATGAAAATACTTTTCCTTAGGGGTTCCTGGGTGACTCAATTTGATCTCAACTCAGGTCTTGATATCAGGGGTGTGAGTTCAAACCCTATGTTGGCCTCCACGCTGGGTGTGGAGTCTACTTAAAATAAAATTTTTAAAAATTTCTTTTATTTTCTTGTGGAAGTGCGATACTTTTAGGCTTTACATTTAGGACCGTGGTTAACTTTATTTTTGTATATGGTGCAGTCTATGAATTGAAATTAGCTTCTTTCTTTCTCTCTCTTTCCTTTTTCCTTCCTTCCTTCCTTCCTTTTTTTTTGTATTTATCTATCTCCAGCTGTTACAGCACAGATTTGTTGAAAAGACTTTCCTTTCTCTGCTCCTTCTTATTTCTTTTTCATGTCTTATTGCACTGGCTAGAACCTCCTATGAATGTTGCACAGAACGGGGTGGAGAGGAGCGCTCATCTTGTCAAGACCTCATCTCAGAGGGAAATCATCTGCTGCTTTCCATCAGCATGATGTTTGCTGTAGGGTTTTTGTACACATCCTTAATCAGGTTGAAAAAGTTGCCTTCTATTTTTAATTTGCTGGGATGTTTGATCAGGAAAGTTGCTGATTTTCCTGCATGCATTGAGGTGACCATGTAGATCTTTCTTTCTGCCTGTTGATATGGTGGATTACACTCATTGATATTCTATATTTAAACCAACCTTGCACTGGTTGTGATTTATCTTTTTATATATTGTTCATTTCAATGTATTAACATTTTGTTGAGAATGTTTACACCCATGCACATGAAAGATATTATATATTATTATGTTTTATTTTGGGAGAATGTCTTTGTCTGGTTTTGGTAGCCAGCACTCTGTCCACTTGTGGGCATGCCCTCCTCCACTTTTCTCGCACCGTTTGTCTAGAATCGGTTTGATTTATTTCTTAAATATTTGGTAGAATCTCCCGGTGGAGCTATCTGGGCCTGGAGTTTTATCTGTGGCTTGGTTTTTACTACAAATTCAATTTCATCAACAGACAAAAGCCTGCTTGTTTTTTTTTTTTTTCCTTGAGTGAGCTTTGGCAGTTTGTCATCCAAGGAACTTGCCCACTTTGTCTTCATTGTCAGATTTATTGGCACGTGACTGTCCAAAATAGTTCCCTATTATACTCTTAATATCCATATTACTTGAAGTGATGCCCCCTCTCACTCCGTCAGTGACTTTTTGTTCTCTTTCTTTTCTTGCTCAATCTGACCACAGACTTATTTATTATATTGATTTTCTGAACGAACCAGCTTTCTGTTTCATTGATTTTCTCTGTTGTTTTGCTTTCTTGTTCATGGATTTCCATTCTGATCTGTATGATTTTTTTCCTTCTTGTATATATGTTTTTTTTAAAAGATTTTATTTATTTATTTGAGAGAGAGAAAGCTTGAGTAGGGGGGTAGGGCAGAGGGAGAAGCAGACTCCCCACTGAGCAGGGAGCCCGATGCGGGACTCCATCCTAGGACCCTGGGATAATGACCTGAGCTAAAGGCAGACGCTTAACTGACTGAGCCAGGGGCCCTCATATGTTGGTTTTATTTACTCTCCCCTCCCCCATCAGTTTCTTAAGATGGAAGCTGGAATTGATTTGAAACAAATCTTCTCTAATGTAGGCGCTCAGTGCTATGCGTTTCTCTCTGGACACTGCTCCAGCAGCGGCCGACAAGTGTCGATACAGTGCATTTCATTTTCATTCAGTTAAAAACCCTTTCTAATTTCTTCTTAAAGTCTCTTCTTTGGTCAATGTTTTATTTGGAAACATTTTGCCTAGTTACTAAAAGTTCGAAGACTTTCTAGACATGTTTGTAGTATTGATTTCCAATCTAATTTCATTTCATGATCAGAGAACATATCTTTATGATGGGCGTCCTTCACAATTTGTTAAGATTTGTTTCATGGCCCAGACTCTGGTTTATCTTGACAAATGTTCCATATGTGCTTGGAAAGAATGTATGCTCTGCTGCTGCCGAGTGTGGTGTTCTGGAATGTCCCTCAGGTCAGGTTGGTTATAGTGTGGCTCACTAGAAATCCTCAGTATTTTAACTGATGGTCTCTCTACATACTCCATTGATTTACTAAGAGAGTGATGTTGAAATCTGTGACTCTACTGTTTTTATACCTCCTTGTCTATATCACGTTTTGCTTCGTGTGTCCTGGAGCTCTGTTTGTAGGTATGTAAGCAGGTATGATTTTTGTTGTGTCCTCTTGATGAACGGACACCTCTTTCATTATGACACAATTCTCTTTCTCCCCTGTCACAGTCTGGGGCTGAAATCAACTTTGTCAGACATTAATATGTGACTACTTGCTTTTGATTAGGATGGAATACCTTTTCACATCCTTTACATTTAACTTACTTGTGTCTTTACATTTAAAGTCGTTTTCTGGTAGGCAGCATGTGCTTGGGCTGTGGTTTTTCATTGGATCTGACAATCTCTATCTTTTAAATGGGTTTTGGACCATTTACATTGAGTGTGATTATGGACATGGTTGGGTCTATATCTATTCCCTTGCTACATGTTTTTTATTTGTCTCATCTGTTCTCTTTTTCTTGTTTCTCTACCATCTCTTGGATTCATTGACTATTTTTTAATAATTCCATATCATTTATTTTGTTAGATTATTGGCTATTTTTTGTTGTGATACTTCAGTGGTTTACTTAGTTTCTTTAGAGTTTGTGTTATACATCTGTTACTGATCTACCTTTGAGCAAGATCGTACCCTTCACATATAGTAAAATTACAACAATATGCTTCCACTTCTTCCTTTCTGTTCTTTGTGCTATTATTGTAATGTATTTTACTTTTACATGTTATAAATTCCACAATATAATTTTGTTATTATTGCTCTAAACATTCAGCTATATTTTATAAAGGTTAATTCATTTTTAAGTCTTTATAATTTCCCATATAGTTCCATTTCTGCTGCTCTGCATTCCTTTGTGTTGGTCCAAGATTTCCATCTGGTGTAATTTTTCTTCTATTTGCTGGAGATAAGTTCTCCTGGCTATTGTATGGCTAGAAAGTTTTTATTTTATCTCCATTTTTTGAAAGATATTCTCTTTGGGTAAAGAATTCTAGGCTGACAGTTATTTTTCTTCAAATGTTAAAAAAGTTTCTTCACTGTCTTCAGCCTTCATGAGAAGTCAGCTCCCACCCTTACCTATATCCCTCTCTGTGTAGATGTCTTATTTCTCTGCTACTTTTAAGATTTTCTCTTTGTCAGTCGTTCTGAGCAATATAGTATGACAGGACTTCATGTAGTTTTTGTCATGATTCTTATGATTGGGGTTCAATGAGCCTCTTTAATCTGTTAGGCTTATCCTTTTGTAATATGAGTTTTAGGAAAGCATGTCTGGATGGTTATAGGAGGAGCGGTCTTAGGAAGGCTGGTCCGAATGTATCATGAGAGGACTAGTTTGGGAAGGCTGGTCTGGATGTATCATGGGAAGACTGGTCTTCAGAAGGCTGGTCTGGATGGTTATGGGAGGACTGGGTTTGAGAAGGCTGGTCCAGATGTATCATGGGAGGACTAGTTTGGGAAGGCTGGTCTGGTTGTATCATGGGAAGACTGGGTTTAGGAAGGCTGGTCTGGTTGTGTCATGGGAGGACTAGTTTGGGAAGGCTGGTCTGGATGGTTATGGGAGGACTGGTCTTAGGAATGCTGGTCTGGATGGTTATGGGAGGACTGGGTTTGGGAAGGTTGGTCTGGATGTATCATGGGAGGACTAGTTGGGGAAGGCTGGTCTGGATGTATCATGGGAGGACTGGTCTTAGGAATGCTGGTCTGGATGGTTATGGGAGGACTGGGTTTGGGAAAGCTAGTCTGGATGTATCATGGGAGGACTAGTTGGGGAAGGCTGGTCTGGATGTATCATGGGAAGACTAGTCTTAGGAAGGCTGCTCTGGACAGTCCTGGAGGGACTTTGAGAAGGCTGGCTGTCTGGGATGGTGCCATGGCCTAGCACAGGGACAGTCACAGGTGCTTTAGGGCAGCCTGTCACTCTCAGACTCTGTGTCCTGTCCAGCTTCCACCTCCCAGCGTGGGCTTCTCTAACTCTCCAGACCAATATGGAACCCTCACATATGTTTCCCTTGCAGTGGGCAGTTGTCCCTCTAGTGTTTCCTATTTTTAAATTATATCTAGTACTTCTTCAGTGTGGGTCTTTCTATGGATTCTAAGGCTCTGCGAGGTCCCCCAACATTCTGGGTAGCTACTCAAGGTTTGCTGAATCAATGAAAGAAGGAACATGTTCAAGTCCTCAGCCCATCATTTCATCCATGGCCTCAAGTCCTGTGAAACCCAAGTCTCTGGCCACTTAGAAACTTTGTTCCAGGAGGGTTTTGAAGAGAGTAAGGTACAGAATACACGGCTGGCCTTTCTGGGGAATGTGTCTGGAAGGGGGACCAGGGGTCGAGGTGTTGGATGGCCGTTCACATACCACTGGGGCTTCATAACGTGCTGCCACCAACTCCTAACTCCATGAAGTGCTGCCTCTCTAACCACACCATGAAAACCGAGCATTTGGTTGTGGGGGTGTAGCAGGATTAGAACACTAAGTATAGTGCTCTCTGGGGGAGCCTGGAGCACTGGAGTCATGGTTACGATTCTGGTCTATGTGGGATTTACTTGAGTTCTTTTTTTATTTATTTTATTTCTACACTTGGCGTGACAATAGATTTACATAATGAACATTTGTCAAGAGTTTCAAGTCATAGCTTTTATAGGCTTCCACCTTTTCTTGAAAGAAGACAGATTTTTGGTGTTTTTCGAATTTCACAACAATGTGGGGTGGTCTACATGGACCATCGGTATGTTGTGAGGACTGGAGCTCATTCACACATCACGTATCACGTCTGGAAGAGGCTGATGGTGTTATAATCCCTTAACAATCTGAATTGTCATTCTGTTAATTTGCTTGAAAACTTGTCTTTAAGAGTCATTATCGTACAAAGGATGCAGAGGGAGAAATAGGGTGAAAGATGTGAGTTTGAACCAAAACTCTGCTACATAGAAATAATATGAGTGAGGCCTCCAGCCTGGACAGGGTGGAGTATACCTGCTTTTCCCCGCTCCTGTCTTCCCTGGAAGTAAAGCAAGAGGCAGCCAGAGGGGAGCTCTGCAAGGTGGAAGGAGAAAGGTAGGCTAGTTTGGGACCCGAGGACTGAACAGCAATTCAGTGGAGGGGGATCTTATACAACCTACCCAACAGGGGAAGGTGGCCCAGGCCCTGAGCCTGGCAACAGGAGACAATGACATTTTTCCATCAAAGCAGTGGAGAGGGACACCTGCAGGAAAGACTGACCAGGGACCCCACTCAGCGACAAGGGGCCAATGGACCCAAGACTCCGTCCCCACAGAGAGACACTGAGCAGCTGGGTGGCTCTGGTTCAGAGTCCTGCCACAGGTCACATCGGCCGGGGAAGCGTCTTCATCATGGTGGGACTGAGGCTCCTTTCCTCTGCTCAGCGACACTGGGGAGGGTGTCTTGCCATGTATACTGTAGGATATGGGAAGCCTTCATGAGCCTTAAGTGTCTGTAGCTACTGTAATCAAGACGGTATGGGATTGGGGGATGATAGACACAGATCGATGAATGAAATAGAGAATCTAGAAACAGAGCCACACAGATGAGCCCAACTGACTTTTAACAAATGTGCAAAACCACCTCAGTGGAGGAAGGTAGGTCTTAGCAACAAATGGTCCTGGAGCCACTGAACACCCATGGGCACACACGAAACAAAACTTGACCTACATTTCACACCTTGAAATGAACTCTAATAGGTCCTGGACTTAAGTGTAAAGTGTAAAACAACAGCTTTTGGGGAAAAAAGGGAAAATCTTCAGGATCTTAGGCTTGACACCAAAAGCACGATCCATAAAAGGAAGTTGGATAAATTGGACCTCAACAGAATAAAAACCTTGCGCTTTGTGAAGGACCATGTGAAGAGGATAAAAAGATTGCAGGCTGGGAGAGAAAATTTGCAAACCATATGTTCCAAAGAGGACTAGTATCTAGAATAGATAAAAATCTTTCAAGTTAGCAGTAACGAGTGATCCGATCACAAAACGGGCAGAAAACGCAGTCAGATTGTTGCCGAGGATGTAGGGCTGACATCGAAGCTCAGGGGTGATGCTCAACACCACAGCCATCAGGAAGAGCTAATTAAAACCACACCGAGACAGCACTGCACACCCATCAGAGCCATGAGAAGGGAAGCAGTGACAGCCCTGTTGGTTGGACATTGTTCCCGGTACTGGTGGAGGAGGCCACTCCTGACTGGTGGGAGGCAGGGTGAGTAAGCATGGGAAGGCACTCACATGGCTTGCGGTGGGTGGCTGCGTGACCAGTAGCTCTCCGCCCCACCTGCTGGAATCTTACAAGTTTAAGGAGTGAGCTTAGTGGGTTCAGTCACATGCGCCGTCCAGGAGGTCCCAACAGCATGAGACTCTCTCAAGGCTGCGCCCCCATGGGAGCAGAGCTAGGATCCAAGGATGGGAGCGGTTGAGTGGCCTCGCCTGCCCCACTCGGTGGGCTCTTGATCCAGTGGCCATTGCGCCCTCTCTGACCTCCTCTAGCAACCACCAAATGTCAGTGAGGGAAACTGGATCTCTCCTCCACGGCTGGTGGGAAAGTAAGATGGCGCAGCCGCTCGAGAAAACATTTGGCCAGTTTCTTCAAAACTAAATAGGCAGCTACCGTAGGACCCGGAAATTGCACCTCTGGGCACGTATCCCAGAGAAATGGAATTATTTTACATGAAAACCTGTCCATGAATAGTCAAAGCAGTTGGATTCGTTAATAGCCCCAAACCTGGAAATAGCCCAGATGTCCTTCAGTGGGCAGGTGGTCCGTCCTTGACGAGGAGCAGCATTCTGCTGTAAAGGTGAATGAATTATTGATACACACGACGTGGTCAAGTTCGGAAGAATCATGCTCAGTCACAAGGTTATGTACTGTCTGATTCCATTCTTGAAACGACAAAATCTTAGAAATGGAGAGCAGATTGTTGGTTGCTGATGGTTAGGGACAGGGTGATGGTCCTGGGTCGTAAGCGTGAGCTGCTAGAAGGGCAACAGGATGAATCTTGCGGCGATGGATGTTCTGTATCTTGACTGTGGTGGCCAATACACGAACCCACACGGGCGACAGAATTGTACAAAACTAATCACGCACACAGGAATACAAGTAAAACTGAGGGTTCCAAATAAGTTTGGTGGACGGTCTCGCTGTCGATATCCTGGTGGTGGGCTTGTGTGGCGGGTTTGCAAGGTAATTCCTTCCTTGGGGAGGAACTGGCCACAAGGTCTGAGGGGTCGGGCCCTGTGTCCCACAGCCTCCTCTCATTTCATCCTGGGCACTCCTGTCTTCCTTGCGAGAGACACTGCACCCTCAGTTTACCCAACAGCATGGGGTGCTACCATCTGTCTCCTGGGGTTGGGATGCTCTGTTAAGTGCAGTTCACATGTGAGGTTAACACAGGGGACACAGATGCTGTTCTAGGGAAGTCTGACGTCAGGTCGGAAATCGGTCCCTCTTCCCAGGTGACAACTCCTCCTTCTTCCTGGGGCGTTCTGGACACGCACACAGGCTGTGGGGCCAAGCCGCTCTGGAGGAGGAAAGAGCGGAAGGGAACTCTGTCTTCCGACGCCTGCAAACAAAGTGTCCGGACCCCACGGGCCAAGCTGGGGGCACAGTGTGATGGCAGTCGGGCACGTTGGTGGAACTGCCGGAGTGTCCCACTTTCTGAGCGGCGCAAGGGTAGGCCTTTGCTTTTCTGGTTCATTTGTTTCCTTCTGTTTGTATTCTGAACCCTGAAGTGGCATTCTTTACTGGGCCCCGTTCTTCAGTCCGGTCTCTGCAGCTCACATCCCACTGTCCTCTCTTCCTATTTCTACACCGTGACCTGCGGAACGCCGTGGGGG
Source organism: Callorhinus ursinus (assembly GCF_003265705.2). Taxonomy (NCBI): domain Eukaryota; kingdom Metazoa; phylum Chordata; class Mammalia; order Carnivora; family Otariidae; genus Callorhinus; species Callorhinus ursinus. Next base: position 8,067,547 of record NW_027397122.1, on the reverse strand, counting down.
TCCTGTCATGTGTCTCGGTCACACCCAGGGACACTGATTTCTTAGAACTTTTATGCTGGACCCACTTCACAGACCAGCCTTACAGAGAGGGCAGCGTCCTTCAGGACCTGGTCTTGGGGTCCTGTGGGTGTGGACACATCACCACCTCCCTGTGCAGACCCCAGCTTGGCCTGTACCCCTGACTCTACAGCCTTACCTGGGACCAGCGTGGGGTTCCAGGGTCTGGGGAATGCATCTAATGGTGGTTCTACCAGTCCCACTTCTGATCACCAGGTAGAAAGTGTTCCGGCACCAATTCCAGTGGGTGTGTGCGTGGGGGTTCCCAGCTGGCTGTCCTACAATTCAGCTGGATTTGACAAGATCTATTTGGAAACAGCATCCGATCCTATGGGATCAGACACTTGGCTGATCCTACACTGACACTATGGCTCAGTCCTACAAGATTGTCCCCTGACCCTCACCCGCCCCCCTGCATCACAACCACTGGCTGTTGCCTGGGCTTCCCACCAACCAGCTGCAGATTGGGGGCTCCATCACCCCTTCTTTGGGGTCGAGTAATTTGCTGGAGCAGCTCACAGAAAGGAGAGAAACACTGACGGTTACCAGTTTGTTAAAAGGATGTGATAACTTTGTCATATATACAAGTGCACAGCCAGAAGGGAGAGCTGCCACAGGCGGGGTCTGGGGAGGGGGCGCGGGGCTCCCATGCCTGCCCCAACCAGGGCCCACGGTCCCCACATCTCCACGAGCTCACCAACCCAGGAGCTCTCCAGACCCTATCCTTTTGGGATTTTATTGGGGTTTCATTACAAGGACATGACTGATGAAATCATTGGCCATTGGTGATTGATTCAACCTGCAGCCCCTCCCCTCCAGAGGTCAGGGGGTGGGGCTGAAAGTTCCCACCCTGTGACCACGCGGTCGGTTCCCCTGGCAACCAGACCCCACCCTCAGGTGCTTCCCAAGCATCACCTGGTTAGCATCACAAAAGACACTTTTCTGCTCCTTCCCTTAGGGAATTCCAAGGGTTTAGGGGAGCTCGGTGCTGGGAAAGGGCACGGAGACCAAATCTGTCTTACTAGAAATCCCAGTATCACAGGCTCTTATGCCGCTCTAGGGTTTTTGGAAATCCTTCATTCTCTTTGATCCTGGTTCGGTCTTTCCTCACAGACTCCTGACTGGGCTCACTGGTCTCACGGGAGATAAGTGGGTTAGAGTCTGAGGATGGACGAAGAGTCTCAACGCCCAGATTCCAGACGCGCAGGTGCCCCGGGCGTGGTGAATGAATACGGGAAGGCCTGGATGACATGTTTCCTACTTCTGGCTTTTCGTCCCCCTTCAGCTCTGGGCTTACACGCTGTTCCGCAGACCAGCCTGCCCCCAACCCAGGCCCGAACCGCTCCTCCTGCCATGCACCTGTGGTGTCACAAAGTCCCTTTGTGTAAGGTCCGCCGTCCTGAGACAGAGGGGACGACCCTGTGCTGTCCTCGGGGCTCCCACGGCACCGCGCTTGCCTTGCCCACGGGGCTGATACGCAAGTGTCTGTCGGGAAGCAACAGACTTTTATTCCCAGGATGTCTATGATTTATTGAGAGGATGAGTGAATGGCTGCACGGAAGCGTACATCTCTCCTGTGTCCGAGGAGCTGGAGCGTCAGTGATGGGGACTGGCTTCCCCGTGGGGCGGCCCGGACTGACAGGGAAGCGCGGGTCAGCCCCGGTGCCTTCCCCGAGACACCAAGAGAAGCACCCGCTCCCCTGTCCTGGGGTCCGGGAGTCCCCGGGAACCGGTGGCCGGGGGCGCAGCCCCACTTCCGGGGAGGGTCTCTGCAGGTGCATTGTCTTCCGGAAGTCATCCATGGGAAGATGCTCAGGGAGGGCGAGGACTCAGCACCAAGCCGGCTGACTCAGGGGAAGAATCCGCTGAGCAAGCAGGAAACATTGCCAGTAGCGGACCGGACAGCAGCAAAGGAGGCCCCTGTAGACCTGCCCCCCGGGAAGCAAGCGTGAAGCGGTGCGTAAGGTCACCTTCAAACCCCGCTGGGAACACCACTCACAGCCGTCTTGAAAAGGCGCAGCGTTGCAGGGTGGACTTTAGTCGAAATGCACGCCGCGCTTGCTATGCACCTAGCTTGTCTCTAAGCACGTGGTCGTCCTGATGGCAGCACGTGACCCACTGGCCCGAGGAGGACCCTGAGCTGCAGGATGACTGGGAAGGGTGTTGCTCAGCCAGCCGGCTGATGAGCCTGGGATGTGTGCACAGCGCAGGGGCTGGGGCTCAGAGTCGGCTGACCCCGGCCCTGATCAACCTATCTCGTCTGACAGGAGAGGGGACATGTTCAGAACCTCCCACTTTCTTGAGAATATCTTTTATTTATTTATTTATTTTTGAGAGAGAGAGAGAGAGAGAGAGAGAGCTTGCACGAGCAAGGGGGAGGGGCAAAGGGAGAGGGAGAGAGAGAATCTCAAGTGGAATCCGCACTGAGCATGGTCCGTGACACAGGGCTCGATCTCATGACCCTGAGATTGTGACCGGAGCTGAAATCAAGAGTCGGTTGCTTAACCGACTGAGCCACCCAGGCACCCCCGCATTCACATATTTAAAGGAATAGATGTCATACAAAGTATGTTCTCAGACCCCACCCAGTGAAATTAAACTAGAAATAAATAGCAGAAAGATAGCTGGAAAATTTTCAAATATTTGCTAATTAAACAACACACTGAAAAAACAACAACAACAACAAACAACCCTAGGGATCAAAGAAGAAGCGTTGAGAGAAAATACAGTTCTTGTAACACCTTATCTGGTTTTGGTATTGGGTATTAGAGTCGGGCCAGGAAGTGTTTCTGCTTCTGTTTTTGGGGAGAGAGTTCTGGAAAATTTGAGTTTTCAGAATTTGTGGAATGCTGCTAATGCAGTTGGTGAAGGGAAATGCAGGACTTAAAATGCACAAGAAAACAAGAAGGATCTCCAGTCAGTCATCTGAACTTCTGCTCTAGGAAACCAAAGTAAGACGAAGAATTTGGGGCTAATGCAAGCAGGACAGAGGAAATAAAAAAATGAGGTCAGAAGTCAACAAAATTGAAAACAGGTAAGCAATCAATAAAATCGACAAAATGAAAAACTGGTTCCTTGGAAAATCAGTAAAATTGACAAATCTCTAGCCACAGACAGGGAAAAATATTTGCAAATTGCCTTCCTGGTAAAGGACTTGCATCCAGAATATACAAAGGACTCTTACAACTCAATAATAAAAAGCAAGCAGCTTGATTAAAAAATAGACAACAGACCTGGACAGACCCTGCTCTAGAAGCAATACACAGATGGCGAGTGAGCATGCATAGATTCTCGACATCATCCATCACTAGAGAGGGGCCAGGGCAATGAGACATGACCAGAACTTGTCAGAATGACTGAAATGGGAGTGCCTGGGTAGCTCAGTCGGTTAAGTCTCTGCCTTCGGCTCAGGTCAAGATCTCAGGGTCCTGGAATTGAGTCCCGAGTCAGGCTCCCTGCTCCTCTGCTGCCTAGCCCCCCAACCTCCGCTCATGCTCTCTCTCAAATAAATAAAATCTTCTATATTAAAAAAAGAATGACTGAAATGTGAAAACAGGGTATACCAATTTCTGGCGAGGATATAGAGCAGTGGGAGCTCTCATTCACTGCTGGTGGGAATGCAAAATGGTGCAGCCACCTTGGAAGACTATTCGGAAGTCTCTGATAATGCTAACCAGTCTTACTGAATGATCCAGTAATTGTGCTTCTGAGTAGTTTTCAAGTGATTTGAGAAATTATACCCACACAAAAAGTTGCATACAAACCAGCCTTATTTATAATCACCCAAATGGGTAGCAATGACGATGAACTTCAGTAGGTGAATGGATCCACAAACCCTGGTCATTGATATGGTGGAATACTACTCTGTGATAAAAAGGAGCGAGCTACCCTACCTGCATGGGTCTTAGCTGGATATTAAGAAGTGAGAGGCTATGTGATGTCTGATTCAATTTATATGACATTCTGGAAGAGGCAAAAATATACACACGTAATAGAGTTGTTAGGTTGGTATCAGCGGCTCGCAGATTTTCATGAGCTGGTGGGTTTGAATGTGCGAAGCACCAGGAGTTCCAGGCGGTGAAGCTATTCTGTATACTTGAATGGTGGATACACAACCCTGGGCATTTGTGAACACAGAACCTCGCAGCACAGAGTGAACCTTCATGTGCTCAACTTAAGAAAGTCACATGGGAGTTTGGGGGTCCCAGGTGGAAAGCCGACTGAAGAAAAGCCGTCACAGGTGTGTGAAGGAGCTTCAAGAAGAGGGCGGGGGTGAGGCGCTGAGCCTTGCAGCTTCGGAAATAAGCAGAAGCTGCAGGCTAAGGGCAGAAGGACCTGTTCACGGCACCATCCTCCAACCACAGAGCTGCTCCTCGCGGTGGTATGGCGACAGCTCTGGAATGGCCTTGTAGACAGGGGAACTGGACAAGTGGGCCGGTGGATGGTGGGTGGTGGGCGCGTACTGCCCACCATTGCAGAGGGAGCTCGCAGACAAGCCAGGGAGGAGGGTGTGGTGGCCTGAGCAGTATTGGGTGCAAGTCTGAGACATCAGTGTGAACTCGTGTTCAGCTAGTGTAGACACAGATGGTGCCCACAGGAGTGGTTCCAGAAATGTGTAGTCATGTGGGTTGGCACACACATATTCTGTTGCTGTGTGAGTCGAGGGGCCTGGAGGCCAATGCTCCACAAATACCTGTGCTCAGACCTTGACTTTCCCCTTGTCTGGGACAACATGGAAGAGGTCCCCGTGGCCCAAGCTGGGGAGGCACAACACCAAATGTAATAAAGTAGTATTGGTTTACAAGCCGTAGAATAAAATAAATATCCATGAGTCTGATATAAATAAATGGGAGAAGAGACAAATCACACACACAGAAGAAATCGAGGAAGCGGACCACAGTTCCCCATCCCTCAAACGTGGGCCGTGCATAGTGACTTCCTTCCGAAGCGCCCAGCATGCAAAGGGGAGAAACCCCCAGATGCGACCTCGGCCCAGCGGTCATGGTGAGCACCCTAGGAAATGAGTCATGCTGGGGGGCACGTACCCTTGCTAGGATGGAGAAGAGCGCTCTACCTCCTGAGAGCCCATAACCCAGGGTAATCATGGGAGAACATCAGACAAGCCCAAGTTTACAGAGATTATACCAAACACCCAACAAATATTTCTCAAAACTGTAAAAATCACCCAAAACAAGAAAAAGTTTGAGAAACTGTTACAGCCAAGAAGAGTCTAGAGACACGTGGCAACTGGATGTCATGTAGCGTCTGGGTCGGGGGGACCTGAAGCAGAGGAAGCACAGGAGTAAGAATCCAGGAGACAAAGCATGCACTGTAGTTGATAAGAATGTGTGTCTATTGATTGATTAGCTGAACCACACTGAGATGTGGGCTATAACATAATACACACCATATACAAGTTAATAAATAATGTAATAGTTGCTGTACATGGGTGTAGGGTATATGAGAACTCTGTCATCTTCATACCTTTCTGTAACTCTAACACTATTCTAGAGTAAAAAATTTGTTTAAAAATGATTTCTTTGTGTAATAAATAGCTCCAAAAATATAAACCACTAAGATCATTAATCATTCATACTTGTTGCTCAATGTTAATAATCCATGGTTCACTGAATAGAGAGAAATGAATGTTTGCTTACAAAAACAGAACACAGTTACAGATTTGCTCTTTTAACTTAACTATTTTTTAGTTAATAAATTGAAATCAAATTGCTCTTTGTAAACTGCAAAAGACCCAGTGATTTCCTGATAATGGAAGAGATTTTATGCTCTTGTTTTATAAATGAAAATGGTGCATCCCTAAGGATTATTTTTATTGGTGGGAATTAAGGTTTTAGCAGTTTAAAAAGGCTTAAAAGGGACCCAAATTAATAGGGGCTTTATATTTGTGAATAGTTATAGTCTCCTATTTGTATTGTGTATGTGAGGAAATGTTCTCTCCTTTAGAAACTCATTTTGGTACAATTTCACATCTGGATAAAAGTATATTTATCGTGATCTCTTGGGGAGTGTTAAATCACATTGCTTAATAACTCTGGGTCCCCTCTTTCTAAAATATTTTATGTTTGAAATTAGAGAAACACACAAAGTGGTTGAGCTAGCTGGTTTTTAATTCCCTCCCTTTTCTCTTAGGTTACTGTGTACTTCTAGATTCACCCCATACTATCTGATAAATGAGTACAAATGTTACACCAAAGGACTTGGGTTTGTCTTATGGATTGGTTTTTAAAATAAACGTAAATAGAAAAGAAGTAAGGCCCACAGCTGAAAAGCAAATTGATTCTTTAAAATATTAATTTTATGCACATTTTATATCCAATTTGAATACCAAGCATTCTGGCAAAAAAATTTTTTTTGCTTCTTTATTAGAAAGTTAAAACCGGAAAGCTTAGCACACTGAAAGCGAGTTCATGCAGCCCTGAACTGCAACAACACAGTGTCCACGTCTCCCTGAATACAGCTGTCTACCGCCACCAGCCACTTCTCACTCTGCTGTGGTCTCCTGGGAGCGCCTGGAGGCTCTCCGACTAATGGACAGCAGGGCACCTGCACTCTGTAACCTTTAACCATTTGCTTCTGTCCTGCCTCAGTTTCCTCGTACTCGGTCCTTGGTTCCTTCCTGAGCTTTCTTCTCCTTCATTGTCAGAGTGGGAGGGTTTTTTCACTGAAGGCTCTCTGCTTGTCTGGTGAGTCCTGGAAGATCACTTGTGTGCGTTGTCTTTGCTTTGTCCCTGCTGTGTTCAAGAAGTCCATCTGTCTTTAGGAGCAGGTTACCCAGTATTCAAAATCATAAGTAGTTGACTTGGATTTCCCCACATATTTGAGATCTACAAGGTAATGTGAACCGAGTCCCTGATACATGCTCGCCTGTTCTAGGGGCTCTGCCTGAGCAAGCTCACTGTGTTGTCATACAGCCCTGGGTTAGGTGTTGCTTGTGTCCCAACTTAGAGATGTAGAAAGGGCGTCCAGGCATGCCCCAGTGGGATCTTGGCACGTGCATGTGCCAAACACTGTAAAAAAGCGAATCCTAGTGTATCTGCTTCCTCTACACTTAGATCCCAGCAAGTTAAACATGCTTAAAACTATCATATATTAAGATAAACACATCATTACAATACATTAAAGGCATCATACACCATGGTCAAATGGGATTTATTCCAGGGATGCAAGGATGGATCAACATCTGCAAATCAATCAATGTGATCTCAGTAGATGTAGAAAAGGCATTTGACAAAATTTAATTCCGGTCATGATAAAAACTCTCAGTGAAGGGGGTTTAGAGGGAACATACCTCAACCCAATAAAGACATAATGACAAGCTCACAGCTAATATCATACCCAATGGTGAGAAGCTGAAAGCTTTTCCTATAAGGACAGGAACAAGACAGAAAGGACGTCCACTCTTGCTGCTCCACTCAACATAGTACTAGAAGTTGTAGCCACACCACTTATGCGAGAAAAGGAAATAAAAGGCATCCAAATTGGAAAGGAAGAAGTAAAATTATCTCACTTAGTGTAATGCCCTCAAGGTCCATCCTTGTCATCACAATGGTATGATTCCCTTCTTTTTAAGAGGCTGAACAATATTTTAGTCTCTGTGTGTGTGTGTGTGTGTGTGTGTGTGTGTGTGTGTGTATCATATTTTTAATCCATTCATCCACTGAAGGACACTTGGGTTGTTTCCATATCTTGGCTACTGTAAATAATGCTGCAATAAACATGGGGGTGTTAATATCTCGTCAAGACAGTGATTTCAGGGGCTCCTGAGTGGCTTAGTTGGTTAAGCGTCTGACTCTTGATCTCAGCTCAGGTCTTGATCTCAGGGTTGTGAGTTCAAGCCCCACACTGGGCTGCGGGCTGGGCAGGAAGCCTACTTAAAATGGATATACATCCAGAAGTGGGGCTGCTGGTCAAATGGTATTTCTACTTTTAATTTTTTGAGGACCTTCCATAGTGTTTTCTATACTGGTTGTACCAACAGTCCTACCACCTGTGCACGAGGGCTCCCTTTTCTCCAAGTCCTCATTGACATTTGTTCTCCACTGTCTTTTTGATACCAACCATTCTAACACACGTGGGGCAACATCTCACTGTGGCTTTGATTTGTATTTCCCTGATGACTAGTGATGTTGAGCATCTTTTCATGTACCTGTTAGTTATTTATATGTCTTTGGAAAAATGTCATTTTTATTTTTATTTTTTTTAAAGATTTTATTTATTTATTCATGAGAGACAGAGAGAGA
>NW_027397122.1:8023119-8058829 GCF_003265705.2 Callorhinus ursinus | reverse complement strand
CTCTCAAATAAATAAATAAAATCTTTTAAAAAAAACAACACCCACTTTTTAACTGGATTTTTTTTTCTGTTGAGTTATATGAGTTCCTTATATATTTTGAATACCAATCCCTCATCATATATGTGGTTTGCAAATGTGTTTCCTTTTCTGTAGCTGCCTTTTCTCTGTGTCCATGGTTTCTTTCTGTGCAGAGCCCTTTAGTTTGATGTCGTTCCACTTGTTGAATTTTGCTCTCATTGCTTATGCTTTTGGTGTCATATGCAAAAAATCTTTGCCAAGACCAATGCCAAGGAGTTTCCCCCATGTTTTCTTTTAGCAAATTTACAGGTTTAAGTGTTATGTTTAAGTCTTTAATCCATTTCAAGTTAATTTTTGTGAGTGGTGTAAGATAGGGGGTCCAGTTTCATTCTCTGTGTGTGATTATCCAGTTTCTCCAACATCTTTTATTGAAAAGACCGTCCTTTCCCCGTTGTGTGTTCTTGGCTCTGTTGTCAAATATTAGTTGACCTGTATGTGTGTGGGTTGTTTATTTCTGGGCTCTCAGTTTGCTTCCATTGATCTATGTGTCTTTTTTGATTCCATTACCATACTCTTTTGATTACTAAAGCTTTATAATATAGCTTGAAATCAGGAAGCATGACGCCGCCAGCTCTGTTCTACCTCAAGATTACTTTGGCCATTTGGGGTCGTTAGTGGTTTGCATCCAAATTTTAGGATTGTTTTTTTTCTTTTTCTGAGACAAATGCCCTTTGAATCTTGATAGGGATTGCATTGAATGTATATATGACTTTGGGTAGTGTGGACATTCTAACAGTATTAATTCTTTTGATCCATGAACACAAGATGTCTTTCCATTTATTTGTGTCTTCTTCAATTTCTCTCATCAATGTTTTAAGGTTTTCAGTGTACAGGTGTTTCACCTTCTTGGTTAAATTTATTCCTAGTACTTTATTGTTTTTGATGGCATTGTGAATGGGATTGTTTTCTTTATTTCTTTTTCAGATACTTGGTTGTTAGTGTATAGAAATACATTGATTCTTATATTCTGGTTTTGAATCCTGAAGCTTTACTGAATTCATCTATTAGTTTGAACAGTGTTTTGGTGGAGTCTTAAGGATTTTCTGTATAAAAGATGATGTCATTACCAAACAGAGAAAAGTTAACTTCCTCCTTTCCAATTCTGATTGGAATCCTATTTTTTTCTTCCCTAATTGCTTTAGTTAAGACTTCCTGTACTATGTTGGATTGGAATGGCATGAGTGGGCACCCTTGTCTTATTCCAGATCTTAGAGGAAAAGCTTCCAGCTTTTCACCATTGAGTATGACGTTAGCTGTGGCCTTGTCATGCACGGCCTTTATCGTGTTGAGGTACATTCCTTCTATACCCAATTTGTTGAGAGTCTTTATCATGAACAGATGCTGAACTTTGTCAAATGCTTATTCTGCCCCTATTGAGATGGCCGTGTGGTTTTTACCCTTCATTCTATCAGTGTGGTGTGTCATGCATGTGTGCACATTAAAGGTGCTGGTGAGGAGAAGTGCAGAGAGTGACCACCATGCCAGAGTCTGCAGAGCCTGCTGCTGCAGGTGCAGGGCCTGCTTGAGGAGGTGGCTGCTGGGGAGAGAGGGAGGCGAGCCAGAGTTCAGGGAGGAAAATGCCCCTGAGCAGAAAGATCCAGAAGAGCGTTGACCAAGAAATTTGGGAATTGCTGCCCATCATACAGAGAAAGATGGTGTAAGGAGGGGATTAGACAACAGGTGGGTCTGGGTCGTGAACAGGTGGTGCTCTGGGTTGTCCTTGGGCCGGCTCCACAGCCCTCTCTAGGCCAGGATGAATCACCTGCCCGGGCTCTCCTCCCCCTCCCTCCTCTCCCCCTCCCAGCTCCTTCCCCGCCCCTCCTCCCTTCCCTTTCCCCCTTCCCTCCTCCTCTGCTTGGCTATTCCCCGAAGAGCCCTTAGAACTGTGTTCTTCTGGATGCAGCAATCTCACCAGTAGGAATTTATCCTGGGGATTCCCAGCACGATTGGAGGAAGTTGTACATGTGAGAATGTTCACTGCAGTGTGTCTGCAGTGTGAGCTCTCAAGAGAAGGCTGATTAAATCACGAAAATGCCAAACAAGCCAAAACCCTGTGATCCTTAGGGGTGAAGATGGGGGGCCAAGTTTACTGGCATAATCCCAGTGAGAACAGCAGGGGACAGCCCTCTGAATGGCCGGGAACCTGCCCGTTTCCTGCACGTCTGAAGATCCACAGGCCTGCTGCAAAGATCTGAGTTGATCCCCTGCTGGGGGAGGATGGCAGCCCTTCTTTTCACGTTCTACAGTGAACACAGATTGCTTTTATAAAATAAATAGGTTGGCTGGGGGCAGAAGGGTTTACCGGGAGGACAGGAGGACACGCTCACCGCAGGCCAGGGTTGGTGGGAGGCAGAGCTTGCGAGATTGAGCCTGTTGGGTCAGGAGGTGGCCGGGCAGGACATGGGCAGTCACACCTGTGCAGGGTGGGAGAACATGCCGAGCTTGAAAACGAGAATGCCTTTGGTTCACACGACGACTCGGATGGAGCTTGAGGAAGACAAGTCTCTGGCCGGCAGGACAGGGAGTGGGCAGGGCAAGATGACCACGGCCGAATCTCTGCGCAAATGGAAAACAGTGCGTATCGTGTGGAAGCTGCAAGATAAAACATTTTCTTACAGCCAGAGTTGCCAGATGTGTGATAGTTACCCACCGAAGAAATCATTCATTCAATTCAATTTGTCCATTTGTGCATTCGGTAACTACTTACTGGCCACATTGTAGGCATTGCTGATGCAGGGTCGAGCAAAGTGGGGGTGCTTTCTGCTCTCGTGGGGTTTAATTACTAGGGGAACATAGCCCTTTCACAAGTAATGAGAATAAAGGGTGGGATGGCCAGAGGGGATCTTCACCGGACTTTGGGGTTGTGTGTTCAAATAGGACAGGGCAAAATCCTGGAAGATTTTCACGATTTCCCAGGAGGAGTGGCTTCAAACAGAGACAGAGCAGTGGGTGTAGGTTGTGCCCAGGGGGTTTCCCCGTGGGTCTGGGGTCCCCACCAAGTCCTCATCCCTCGATGGTCCTCCACCATCCCTTCCACACCCCTGTCACTTTGGGTGTGAATTTATTCTCCTGCTTAACCCAACACGGTGGAGCTCCTACTCAGGCAGACACCCCTTGGGCAGGGCCTGCTGGGGGGTCTCTGCCCAGACTTCTTGCTGCCTGGGGGAATTGGCAGAACGCTCTTCATCTATCCACTGAGGATTCACACTCTTCGTGTTTCAAGACACTCAGGGCTGTTCCCGCACCATGCATTTCCCCGGCACCAGTGAGCGTGTATGCCCGGATCCTTGGCAGGGGACTGTTGGTGTGTGGCCAGGGTGGAGGGAGGGGGCTGTCTGGGATGACAGGAGGCGGCTTTGCTGGGCTGCGGCAAATCTACTGCTCCCAATGCCTCACCCACTGTCCCTGGGCACTCGGGGCCTGGATGATGGATCTGGTTGGGAAGAGCCCTCTTGATCTGCACACTGGTCCACAGCCCCTTCCCATCTTGGTCCATCCTCTTACCCGGCCCGTCCAGCTGGCCAGAATTGGGCTCCTGTTTAAGCCATGGTTGATTCTTGTCCTCAAAACGCGAAAACTGATGTGCACTTGTGAGCTCTCTCCCCATCTCTCTGCATCGTGTTCTTCATCTTGGATTCTGGAGGGAGACAGCAGATCCTGTGGCCCAGGTGGCCTAAGTGACTTCACTGGTCACTTTTTTTTTTGCCTGGCCCTCATTTCTTTGGGGTTACTGTCCTTTCCCCATCCCCTATATGTGGTCCATTTGCCAGTGTCGGGCTGGGGTTGGGCACACGCCTTGGGTCTGGCCAGTGAGAGTGCCACGTTCCTTGGCCACAGTGATTGGCTGAGGGATGAGACATGACCCAAACCAGGGCCATCACAGCCAACCCCAGGATGCCACTGGAAGCACTGGTGATGTGCTCCTCTCTCCTCCAGAGATGGCAGAGCTAAGGACAAAGGAAGCCAGAGGCTGCTGGGGACATCCTTGTCCGCAAGGTCAGCGTCCACTCCAGACCACACCCAGCCAACCTGGGGATGAGAACGCAGCCCCTCTGCCTTAAGCTTCCCCACTGGGTTCTGCTCTTCTCTTGTATAAACCCACTAGCGTGCTCAGAATTTTAAATTCAGGCTTTTTGTGGAATAGCTTCAGTCGATAAGCACTATTTTAATTTTCCTCAAGTGAAGAAGAACGACCAGGCTAAAAGCATCCTATCTGCTTCTGTGCCTTAATTCAGGGACTCACACCCACTGTGCTTCGAACGCCCAGATTCAATGTGTCCTCATGCCAGGGGCTCATGGGGCCTGCATGGTTCTAGTGGCCACACCCAGGTACCCCTCTCCTGCACCGCGGGACAGGGTTAGCCCTCCCTGGGGACTGTGCCGGCCACCCCCTGGATCCCAAGTTGGTGACGAAATCACCTGGTCTTAACTCACATGCAGCCTCTGGTTGCAATTTTTCTGCCCTCCCCGACTGGAGCTTCTGTCTACCACCTCCTTGGGCTTCTGTCTCCTTTCCCCAAAACCTCTGTGGTCAGGGGTGGACATGGGGTGGGCAGGGAAGCCATTGCCCAGAGTTCCTGCACCTACTCATGGTCCAGGCTCTGCAACCCGTGCCTGAGCACCCTCAGGCAGAGGATGCACCGCGTCTGCCCAGCCCCTGCACCAGAGCTTCATCCCTGGGCCCCGTCATCCCCTGGGCTGCCCCTTGAGGCAGGGTCTACGGTGACCCCACTCCAGGTTTTTTAAAAATTTTCAATTATTTATTTAAAACTCATGTATATCCTGAAACTCATGCTAGCCCCACTCTACAGGGTGACTCCCACTCCACCCCAGCTCCCCTCTATGCCCTTTTGGGTGGGTGCTTATGGGGACGGCACCCCTTTGAAAACATTGCCTGGAAGGTAGAAGCTTCCAGGAAGCCCAGCGTGGTGCCGAAGGAGCTCTCCAGCTCACGGGCCTGGGCCTGCCTCTGACCTGGCTGTTTGGCCTGTTCTCAAAAGGCCTCCATCTGCCCCTCCCAGCCGGAGCCCCTCTGCTTAGCGGCGCAGTTGAGCCCAGGACTTCTCCCTGCTCGGGGGTCTCCTCCGCAACTGGCTCCCAGCGCCCCTCCTCAGCCTCGTGCGGCATCCGGGGACGCCTGGCTTTCCAGCAAGGTCTTCCTTCTGTGACACCAGCTGACAAGGCAGATTTCCCAATCTTTGATTTTCTTCTTCACATATTGAGAACAAACCCTGTAGCTTGGACACCTTCTGAAAGAGAGATTTATTCCTTTCCCTGCTTGTATTAAAAGCGTCTTTCATAACTTCCAGCATTTTGTCCAACTCTGTCAAAGATTTATCCGTTTTTATTTCCACAGGCAGCTCTTCCAACATCTGGTCTACCTCTTATTTTAAGGCACAGTGTCCTTTGCTCCCCTCTGAAAAGAATTCCCCAGAAGATGAGGGCTCCCCGAGGGACAGACCACTGGACAGGGGCTGCAGTTGGTCCCAGGCCAGAAGACTGAGGACACTAGTCCTCCCGTGTGACCACGCAGCAGCCCAACACGGGGACTGCGCTCCGAGAGGCTCCAAAAGCACGTTGTTTTCAATTTCTGCATGATCATCCCATTGAGTGAACATTGTATAGTTCATTTAACCAATACTGTGTTGTTGTCCAGAAGCGATGAAAAATTCACCATTTGGAATACTTCATTATCATAAATAGCCCTCTGATTAAAATCTGCATATGTTTTCTAGTTACAGAATCTCTTAGGAGGTGCTGTACAAAGACGGTTGATACTTCTCTGGTACAATTTTGATATCAAGTTGCTGTCATGAATTTTGAATCAGTTTCTACTCCCCAAAGCCTGTGTCAGATGCTCTCTCACTGGGATTATCCACGCTTTCAGTTCTTGCCAATTCAATAGTGAAAGAAATAGCATCTCATTATTATAATTGGTGATGTTTTGGGCTCACAACTGAAGGTCAAACATATGGTGGTGATTATCTTCTGGAGTCAACCATTTAAAATGTCCTTGTTCTAGAGTATCATTTTATAATTTGGAGGGTTTTTAACAAGCTAATAGAAAATGTTGATGTAACGGAACCAACCTTAGCGAGAAAACAACTCTCTGCTTTCAGTGGTCATTAGGGGGATGCTCCCCAACTTCATGTTTCGCCAAAAAACAATGTTAATAAGATAAATTGTCCAGGCAGAAAAATCGGGCGCTGTATTGACCCAAACTAGTAAGTGAGTGAATGAATTAGTTATTAAAACAAGAATATCCTCTAACGAATATGGCATGTGTTAATTCTCTAATAACCTTGTTGCAAGAAACTCAGTGCTTGCTGCCTGCTTAAAGTTGTTGAGTTTATTTATTCTATTGTTCTGACTTTGCTATTCTGTGAGTAATTTACAGATCACTAATTTCAATGCCACAATCTCTAAGCAGAATGAAGTCACTACATTCTTCCAATTAATTAACCAACAAATTTAATTTCACACTGCAGAGCTTTGGAAAAGCTACTGTTTACCGAAATTACCATTGCAAATAATGGAACTGAATGTCTACAGAGCCAACATTGAGTATTGTCAATTAAGTCTGGGCTAAATGTTAATAAATCCAACACAGTGTGGAGAGCCATCTGCTGGAGCTTCAGTCAGCTGAGGGCCTTCACCACGAGCAGCCTGGTCTACACGGGCCTTGCGGACGCGCGGGCCCCTGCCCTCCGTGGAGTGATCTCCAGGGGCAGCCACTTCCCCGAGGGACCCTCTCACAAGCTGCCAAAGACAGAGTCAGCTATGTTATTTCTGATTTCAAAAGGTCCGTTTACTGGGTAATCAGCAATATGACAAGCTCCTCGTTTAATACGCTTCGCGTAGCATCTTTCCTTGGGCTCCTTTCTCCCCGCTACGTTCCTCCCAGCCTTAACTCCGGGTGTGCACACGATTGACATGCATTCGAGTAGCGTGTCTCCACTGTCCTGTGGTTTCGGCACGAGTGTCTTCGTTGATGACCGCTCAGTACTTCAGCTGTGGCTCTGGTTTGCTGGTAATCACGTGGCTGGACTGCTCCCCACCTCACCGCCCCTGTTAGCGCTTGAACCGATTCCTGGTGCTGATGCTTATTAGTCAGGAGGCGGGGGGCTCTTCATGGTGTGGGGTAACTTTCCTAGAATGAATTCCCAGCACCTGGAACGCCAAAGCAGAGAGGGGATTGAGGTCTCAGTGCTTTATGCTTCTGGCCACCATCTCCTGTCCCGCGCACGGCCTTGTCTGCAATGTCCTTCCCATCTGCTGCTCTGGAGATGAAATCCACCAAAGAGAGAGGGGCCGTTTGCTCTCCAGGCTCCCCCTCAGCCCCTCACTGCTTCGATCCCTGCTAGGTTCCCGTTTTGCTGGCTTCTTTCCCCGTGGAGGCTGAGTTCCCATCTGAGTGTGCAAACGCTGAGTCCGCTCACATCCTGGGAGGTTGGCCGCGGATAGGACTTCCTGCCCATCTCCATCAGGAATCCCCACCTTTGAGGATGTCGGTTCTCAAAAAGGCTGGATTCCAGGGGTTCCTCTGCCTTGCTGGAGTTTGAGGAGCTGACCGGGGGATGTGGGCCTCTGCCACTTCCCAGGGTTTGCAGATCATGCTCGGCCTTAGGGGGCGCTCCTCAGCCTCCCTCGGCCCTCCCCTCTTGTTTTCCGGCCTCTTGTGCCCTGGCCCTGGGTCCTCTGTGGCTCTGCTTCCCCAGAGAGTAAACCTTCTGTCTCCCAAGGGGTAGAGAAGGGAGCGGGGGCCATCCAGTCTGCGATCGTCCTGTTGTCAGCCCCTCTGAGGGCACCTGTCTGCCGGTGTCCTGCCGTTGGCAGGTCACACTTCCCGGCCCTTTGCCCAGGTCTATCAGCTAATGAGGAAGGGAGCCGATACCTCTAACCAGGCCCCCAGCGCCAGCTGGAGAGGCTTTTCCACCAAAGCACCAACGCTCCACTTGGCACATGCGCTCTGCTGGACAGGGGAGGGGGCTCCAGCCTGACTCTGTGTCTGCATTGTGACCCCTGCACGTCCTTCCCCTGTGCTGTGCCCCGGGCTTCCATCTGTCCTCTCTCACTGTCCTGCAAGGGCAATATCAAGAAGTCTGTGGTGTGCCCGGGTCCGTGGAAGGGCGGGTGCACGGTTGGTTTTGTGTGGACACAGAGGTCGAGGCCAGGGGAGGAGGAGGAGGGGTTGCATGGGGGTCTTGGAAGGAAACTCCTCCCAGGGTGAAGATGCTGTGTTTAGGGAACTAAGCACAAAGTAAGTGTGTCTGGGGCAGGAAACAGTTGCCGTCTGCTGTGCAGGTGGGGGGAGAGCTTGACCTTCTTCCAGGGGTTCTCCCGTGGACAGGGGATCCCTCCACTGGGCAGCACAAGCCCGGGCGGGGCAGAGTCAGAGGTCCTTGGATTGCTGGGGCCGGGTGCTGGGGCCAGGCTGCAAAATTTAGATGCCTCAAGAGGAGAGAACCCCGAGGCAGTCTTTGCTACCAGGGGCTGCGACCTGCCCGGCAGAACTGGAGGAGGACCAAAGGTGTGTTGTTCTGAGCAAAGCGGGGGGACTAGGCGCGCCCGGATCACCTCCTCCTGGGGCTTCTGAAGAGTGAGGACGGGACAGGCCTGGGGGGCTGACTCCCGTGCCCCCCACTTCTCTAGCTGGTCTTGCTGAGGTCCCCAGGCTCCCCCTGATGTCAGGAAGCTGGTGTGGCCGAGAGTTGGAGAGACAAGGGTCCCGGCCCTCTCGGGATTCCGGAAGCATCTGCCCATGGCGGGCGGCGTGCTCCTGGGGAAACAGAGGCCCTCTTGGCCCCAAGGAGAGGAACAGAGGGCCGTGTGTGTGTGTGTTCCATGCACACATGGAAGGCGTGAAGCCCTGTCTTCATCTGTTGCCAGGACCTGAGGAGGAACAGGAACCAGGCCCCTCGGCCCCTTGGCCCCCAGCGTGAGGGAGCCCCCGGAGTTTCCAGCTTGAGGGACCTGGCCCCCCTCCTGCGGTCCTTCCTCTGCCCGCTTTCTTCCTCTGTCCCTCCCTCCCTTCTAAGGAAACATTTCCAACATACAGAAAAGTCTGGAGAAAAACGTCATGACCCTCCACCCCACACCCACCATCAACATGGAACACATCTGGGGCGCCTGGGTGGCTCAGTCGTTAAGCGTCTGCCTTCGGCTCAGGTCATGATCCCGGGGTCCTGGGATCGAGCCCCGCATCGGGCTCCCTGCTCAGTGGGAAGCCTGCTTCTCCCTCTCCCGCTCCCCCTGCTTGTGTTCCTTCTCTTACTGTGTCTCTCTCTCTCAAATAAATAAATAAAATCTTAAAAAAAAAAAACATGGAACACATATGATTTTTGGTCTTTTTTTTTATTTTAAAGGCCACCACCGTCACGTGGCGTCCAGGGTGTCAGCGATCCTGCTCTGGTGGGTCATCACCCTGCTCTCCGACCTCTCCTTCGGGGGTGGGGTCTTAATTGGTGGCAGCTGACCTAGACGGCCCCTCTCCCCATACACCCCTGGACATTTGTCTGGGACAGAGCACCCTCCTGGAAGGGAAGGGATTGACACCAGAAAGACCCTTTGGACCAGCTGAGTGTGGGTCAAGTCAGGACCCCCAGCACCTCCGGCCTGCAGTGGGGGTCTTGGATCAGCAGCTCTCTGCCTCCCACCACACTGTAGGACCCCTCGAACTCCCCCCCAGCATCCACTGGGGTGCACGGAGGCCAGGCTGCCCCTTGGGGGTCGGGGCAGGAGCATTGTTTCCATTTTGTGGATGGGCCAACTGAGGCTGTCTCCGGGCTTCCTGTCCCTCCCTGGGGCTGTAGGGGAGGTGGAGGGAAGAAGCAGGTGGATCGGGGGTGGTAGCTGCCTCGCTGGGGCCCCGAGCAGGAAGCAAGGAGCCTGCACACTTTGTGACCAGCAGCCCTGGTCACAAAGGATTACTGTCCTTGTTCTGAACAACGCTCTGGGGGATCTTGCGGCGGGTGGCGGAGAGGGGCCCAGCCCAGAGCGGGTCCGCCGAGAGGCCGTCTCCCAGGATGGGGTCCGCGGCGACTGTTTTCCTAAAAGCACAAACTATTTCAGACATTCTGGCCTAATTGAGAGGTGTTTCAATTACTTCCAGGCAGTGAGCATGCCCTGAGCAGTCCCTCGGGCCCTCCTCGATCCCAGAAATCAGTTTCCACCTTCACTTAAAAGCCTAGCAACAGGGAAGACCCTGCACTTCTGCTGCGTAGGCAGAGAATGTCCCTGTAATCCATTTTCTAGAAGCAAAAACAGCCCTCCAGGGCCCCAGGACTGGGCAGGCCTCAGCCGCCTGCTCACATACCACCTCTGCTGGGCAGCCTCGGGGCTGGGGGGACGGTGCAGCCCCGGCTGGGGGCCCAGAAGGGGATGGCTGTGTGCGCAGATAATGGATGGTGCACCAGGGCTCCGAGGACTCACGTGGATTTGTGTTAAGGGTGGACGGGAGGCAGGATGGTGCCTTGGAGTGGGGCTGTGGGTGAGCTTGTCTGATGGGAGGGGCACTGGGTGAGGCAGGACCAGAACGCTGCCCTTCGGGTCCTTGAGGTGAGAACTGCAGGCTGGGTCCGGCCGGCTTGGTCCACACTGGGGACACGCGGTGGTGCCCAGTGACCCTCAAAAGCCACGCAGGCAAGTCGCACCTGCTTCAGACGGCAGGTGATCAAATGATGACAGACTCTGTGAAGACAAGTGTGGGGGTCACCCCAGCCCCGCTAACACCTCAGAGGCCCCATGCCCACCTCAACCAATCCTGCTTATACCCCACAGTCTGCTTGCGGCTCCTCTCCTCTTTCCCTTTCCTTGAGCCAATGAGCCGCCCCACCCCCAAAAGGCCAGGATTGCTGCCCTCGGGGGGTGCTCCCTGGATCCCTGAGCCCTGTGCTCCCTACACATCTACCCGAATCTCCAGTCCTCAGCCTGGCCAGGGCAGCCTGCACTGTGGGGAGCTAGCCGTGTGGCCACTACAGGACAGAGTAGAGGGAGGGACGGCCTCCTCCGCCCCCCTGCCCGCCCCTCCCTACTCCGGGGCTCAGTTTCTTCAGTTTTGGAAGGAGTCAGCTGCTGTAGCCTAGCTGAGAGATCCCTCAGTGCGCTAAAATCCAGGGGCCAGCTTTGGCAGAGCCCGGGGGCCGGTTTTACCCTGGCACGGGAGGACCCAGCGCCTGGGGGCCAGCTCCATGCACAGAGCCCATACTCACTCAAATGGGTTCAGTTGACCTGTTTTCACTAACAAAGGCTGGAACATGCAAATGAGGTCACCTGGTTTTAAACCAGGTGATGAGGTAGTTAAGGTCCCCCACCCAGGGCCACGTCCAGCCACCGCATGTTACCAGCGTGATGACTCAGGGCTCCAGAAACGGGACTATTTGACTTATCATCATGTTATGTTTTAAAGGCCTTCACCAGGCGGGTCTGTCTGGCACACAGCCTCGTGGGGCCGATGAACTAAGACACAGGCACGCATCACCAAGCGGCTTTGTGTCCTGAGGAAATGCCAGGGGAGGACAACTTACCCTCTCTAAGCTCCCAGGGTCGCCCTCACCCACCCATGGGGCTGGAGCAGGGGTCCCGCCCACTGACCAGTGCTGTGTGAAGCTGGCTCAGGGCTACTGCCCTGCAGGGAGGTGTGGGGGGAGGGATGCCCTGCAGGGAGGGGGAAGAGGGGAGATGCCCTGCAGGGAGGCGGGGGTCAGGGAGGCTGGGAGAGGGTCAGCCATCCAGCGGGGCTGCCTCTGAGCTACCTGGAGGCCTCGGCCGCTGGGGAGTGTGGAGTCCCCTCCATTGGCTGGAAGGTGACGAGGCCCCGGCCCACATGTCACTGAGAGGGACCCCCGCCTGCTGCCACCACTCTGGTTCAGCATGCCCGCTCAGCGCACCGCCCCCGACGAGCTGGCTGAGGGGGCATCAGCGTGAAGCTTTGACAAATGTGACGCCTGGCAGGAGCGTCTTGGAAGCAGAAGCTGCTACAAGGTGAAGAGCCAGGTGACCGTGATCCTTAGAGCGGAGAATTAGCTGTGGGCGCTCGCCCCACCCCCTCCATGGCCCCGCCCCCGCGCCGTGGCCCTGCCCCGGCTTCGTGGCCCCCTACCCACCTCATGGTCCCGGGCCCCTGCTTCATGACTCCACCCCTGCTTCATGGCCCCGCCCCTACTTCAAGGTTCCGCCCCTGCTTCAAGGCTGTCGCAGGTGACAGTCTCCCCTGGGCCTCAGTTTCTTTGTCGGGAAAACGGGATCCTAACGCCCAGGACCTAAGTAACGAGGAATGCACAGCAAACACGCGGCCGAATGAACGAGAACCGTCATCTTCATTAGTAAGGGTATTTGGTTCATCGAGTGCTTCGCTGATCGCAAAACCGAAAATCTGGGGGAAGGGGCTTGCCACATTTTGTTCGTGGTTTCCAGCTGGAGCGTGACTCAGAACCGGGGCTGCCTTGCTCACCCTAGCCCGGTCAGCGTCCTTACCCCTGGTGACCCTGGGGAGGGCCCGGCCAGCCCCACCTTCGTCCCACCACGTGGCCGCCCGCTTCTCTCTCCGGGGGTCTCCTGGTGCGGGGCGCGGGGTCCGGGAGGCTCTGGGAGCGCCCACCCACGGCCTGCCCTCCCAGCGAGGCGGTCACAATCCCCCGTTTGCAGCAGAGGTCTCCGGACGGGCGTGTAGCCACGGGGGACCCGGCAGCGCCTGCAGCTCTGGTCCTGGTCAAAGAGGGGTCTGTAGAAGGCAGGGTGCGGGCACACGGAAGGGGGGTGGGGTGGGGGGTACCCGCAGGTCACGCCACTACTACACCTTCCCCTCTGTAGAACAAAAGAAACCTTGCAGGGAGCAGGGAGAAATACGTTGGAACGACAAGGAAAAGGCGAAGGACCATCTGCTGGCATCGCTGGGTGCTGCCTGCAAGGACCGTCGGCCTGGAGCCCGGTGCCACGGGCAACCGCAGGGCCTGGGTAAAGCCACCGGCGGGAGGACCAGCGCTTTTCCCCGTGGTAGCTGTGCCCACAGACGGACCCGCCTGCCAGGACTCTCGATCTCGGGGTTCTAATTTCGAGCCCTATGTTGGGCATAGAGATTACTTAAAAATGAAAAAATCTTAAAAAAAAAATACAAAGACATTTCTCTGCTTTTGATTTGGGATCAGTGGCTTGAGTTTATAACTGGGGCCCCTGGCTTACTGCTCTCCTGACCTCTGGTGGCATCTTCATCTCGTTAAATCGTTAAGAGGGTCAGAAAACAAGGAGTGGCCAGGCAGGCGCTGGTGAACGTGGGCAGCCCGTCCCAGAACCGCACGGCCCTGGAGAGGCCTGGGGCACCCGGCGGGGACGGGGCACTGCTGGGGCGCCTTCCAGGCCCCGTGTGGGGTCAGGAACATCCGCTGGGACTCTCCGCAAGGGTCTTCCCACCACGCGCAGCAGCCTCCCTAATGCGTGACTTGAATTCCTGAAGGTCCAAACTGTTATTTGTGAGGACCCCGTCCGTGGCTGCACGTCGGGGCGGGCCTCCCTGCCCCTGTCAGGGCTGCCTGTGGTGCAGTCTGACTGATTCTGGAAAACCCGAGCTGCGGAAGAAGCAGGGTGCTGGCGTGCAGGTCATCACGGTGATAGGCGTGCCGGGCGGGGATCAGGGAGACTCTGGCCCCACCCCGTCTCAGTTCGTGCCTGTGCTCTCTTTTCCAGGCTGTTTGCCCTCTGGGGGATGAGTCTCCTGGGGCCGGAGGCTGAAAGCCACCAGACTTGCTGCCTGATCTGGAGACGGGGAGGGGCGCCTCCACATCCTCGCCCCGCGCTCTCGACCTCCTGCCCGGCCCTGTGCCATCTCCCTCTCCTCTCCCGTCACTTCGGGGACACGGCTCTCCCACAACACGTGTGTTCACATAAATGTGATCTGCATTTTCGCTGACCATTTTAAGATGTTTTCCTGATGCTCATTGCAAATAACGACTTTAAGTACTCAGTCACGTTCTGCTGCGTGTACACGTGTGCGTACGTGTGTGCCAGTGTGTGCGCGCGTGTGGTGTGAGTGTGATGTCTGTGAGCCTGCTGATGTGTTTGCTCACGTGTGAGCCTGGTAACATGTGCATGCGTGCAGCTGTGTGTGGTCCTTTGCACCTGTGCACAGCCGGGTGCTCACGCGTGTGCATGGAAGCGCCGGGCCACAAGTTCCGGTTAAGTGTGTTGTGTGGCCCCTCTCTGGCGGCCTGCTTCCTGGGTACCAGGATGCACCTGCCTTACCTGGCCTCCGCGGTAGTCCTGGATGGTGACGGAGGGCTGGCGGTGGTGATTTCAAAAGGAGGACAATGACATGCAGAAAGCAGTAGCCGCTCAAGGTCGCCAGCCGCTGAGTGACGAAACGGGGCACAGACCCAAGTATCCTATTGCTCCAAGTGTCGTCTGGTCTTCACACCCCGTGGACTCTCCGCATCATCTCAGTGTTTCAGGGAGCACGTTGTCACATGGGGGGACCAGGCAGATCCAGCCTCCCCCTCCAGAAACCAGTGCCACGGTGACGTCCCACCTCCCTGCCCCGGCACTGGGAACATGGCTGTTCCAGCGGAGACGTGCCGTCCGTGTCAAATACACACTGGCTTTCAAAGCCTCAGTGTGACAAAGAATGTAAAGGATCTCCTTAGAAGTTCCCTATGGATGACACGGGAGAAGGTGCAGGAGCATGTCGTCCGGAGGTGTCCAGGCGGGTGCGGTGGGTGTGTGGAGCCCTGGTCGCTGGGCCACCTGCTCTTCTTCCCGGGCCCTTCCCTGGCTGGACCGCACGCAGTGCCGAGCGCCGAGCGTGCAAGGTGTCTTGCCTGTGTGTGTCTGCCCGGCGCCGGCACCGGCTCAGGAAAGGAGACGGAGGGGCCTGGGCAGCTCCACCCCTGTGGGCAAGCTGTAAGATGGACGAATGACACCTGTCCCACATGTGCCCTGGCTTCTTCTGAGGATCAGATAGGCTGATGGGAATGTTGTGGGTCCAACTGTGCCCCCAAATCCACATGTTGAAACCCTAAACCCTGGGACCCCAGAATAAGACTGTGTTTGGAGATGGGGTCTTTAAGGAGGGGATTGACGTAAAATGAGGTCACTAGGGTGGCCCTAATCCCATAGGACTGGCGTCCTTATCAGAAGAGGACGTCAGGACGCAGACACGCACAGAGGGACGACCCCGTGAGGACCCGGGGAGGAGACGGCCGGCTGCACGCCCGGATCTCGGACCTCCAGCCTCCAGAACTAAGTAAACTCCCATTGTTTAAGCCCTGCCCCCGCCCCGGTCTGGGGTGTTTGCCTCGTCGCAGACTGATGCACGGCCTCCCCTCTGTCTCTGCAGCCTCCGCCCTCCCCAGGATGTATTCATGGACGCGCCTCTTCCTCGGCCTCTCTCCCAGAGGATGATGGAGGCCACGCATCCTGCCCTTCGGACCAAGGTCACTTCCAGCACCCCATGGGAGGCCGGCCCTCCCTCTGGCTCTGTGCAGCCCCAGCCACCGTCCCCGCGCCCCAGAGCTGCGTGTGCCTGTCTGTCGGGGGTCGGGCCCCAGGGCGGGAGCCGCTATGTCCGGGTTCGTGCCCCTGCAGCTGTAGTAGGTCAGCGCTTTGACCGAACATTCCCGCATCAGTGATGGTCACCTCTGCCCTGCGGGGTGTGAGAAGCCGTACCGTCACGGTCCTTCCGTTCTAGTGTTCGTCATTTCCACTATGATTTCCACTTCGATCCATGGGGTCTTTAGATGTGTGTAAGGTTTGATGTCCAAACACGTGGTGTTGCCTCATTTTTGTGTTGCCGTCAAGAACGGGGCCACTTGAAATCTACTCGCGTGGGCCAAGCGCTGAACAGGAATGCCTGTGGTTTTGAGCTGTTGGGTGCGATGTTCTGCAAATGCCCTTGGATGCAGCTGTGGAGTTTGTCACTCAAATCTTCCACACCCTGCTGACTTGGGGGCCTGCCTGCTCCATCCACTAATGAGAGAAGCGGTTTAAACCCTATTATGAGTGCACTTGTCAAATGTCCTCGTTTTCTGGCAATTTCTGCCATCTACAATTTGGGACTATTTTCTCAGACACCCGCGGGCTTACAGATGTTTTATCTTTTTTTTTTTAAAGATTTTATTTATTTATTTGACAGAGAGAGAGCGCGCGTGAGCAGAGGCAGAGGGAGAAGCAGACTTCCCGCTGAGCAGGGAGCCAGATGTTCTATCTTGTTGCTAACTTGGACCTTTTATCAAAAATGAATTTCTCTGCTACATACATGTCTGCATCCGCTTTCTTCTGCTTGGTTTTTCGGGCCGGTCTTTCCGTCCTTGGGCGTACTGGGAGTTTTTCTTGTGTGTCTTCATAAAGTCGACACCTGTTACAAGAGACACAGTCTGATGTTGATGTCTTGTGACCGCTCAGTGTGTCCAGCTACGTTTGCTCTGATTACTGGGTACGTGTGTGATTTTATCACCACGGCGGGCATGTTTGCCGGTCTACTCTGGTTTCTTCTCCCTTCTCTCCTCCCATCTTTTTCATGGATTTTCTCTCGTCTTCTCCCAATTCCGTTGTCCTTGCTCCTGTTTGGAAGTTGTAGGCTCTGCGCCTCCTCTCGTGGTTGCGTTGGACGCACTCCCGCCGGTGCCTCATTGGATGGTCCCCGCCACCCAGTGTGGTGCCTCCATCCGAGGAACTTACTGCTTATCACCTCTTCCCCATGTCCGCGTTCCTATTGCTTGTCATTAATATTTGTCATTTTTAGATTTCACCCAGCATTTTGTTGATTCTGTAATTTTGTTAATTCTGTCATTTGTGGTACTTAATCCATCATTCCACTGAAATCAAAATTCAGATTCCTCTTTAATCCCTACATCCAGGGCCTGTCTTGGTTTTTATAGAAAAATCACATGAAATTCTACAAATGTGCATTTCTCTTGGTGGCCACTCCCTGGAACTCTAAACAGATGCAATTCTCCCATGTGTCCATGAGATTGAAATTACTCGCAGTCGAGAGAGAATGCTTTAAGATAACTGTTACTTTAAGCTGGTCAAGAATTTCACTTGTTGATATTCGTACTTCTTACATTTAAATCACTAAGGATATTGCTGCATGATTATTAATGCCGTTTCTTCAAATCTGGTGAACGTGCAGCGGTGCATGCTTGAGTCAATGCCGTTTGGGTTTGTACTTTTCCAGTAAATAGACTTGAGACTTACATCACCGACGCTCTCACTGATCGAGGGAGGTAAGTTTTCATTGGCATGGTGACAGGCGACTTCGACTCCAGCTCCCCCTTTATGGGAAATCGGGCCCTGGGATGACAACTCCATTTGTCAGTAGAGACTCTGGGGGGAGGAAGGGCAAAGATGCCGCATGTGGTGACCCCAGTTCCGATTTGGGGTGCACAAGGGCCAGTGCACCATCGACGAGCCATCTGCGCCTTGCTGGACGGCGACCCTCCCGCCCGGGGTCTGAGCGCACATGCTCCCCTCCTGAATGTGCGTCCATGTGCTCCACACTGACACCGTGAAATCCCAGCAGAGCCCGGCCTGGGCAACTGCTCTCCAAGCACACGGCCTGGACGCTGGTGGACCTCAGGCCCAGGGTCCCAGTTCCCAGAGGAGCCAGATCCGATGCACATTTATAGACATTGGCACGTGTCCATGGCTTCAGACCGACAGAGAGTGCCGGAGGTGTCTACTCTCCCTTCTCTTTCCAGTTTCTTCCCACACTCGCGGGGCCGGGGGGGCTACCGAACCACAGAACAGTTTACGGGAGCTGAGTCTGCAAGCCCTGTCCTCACTCCCCGGAATGCCCACTCCCCCATGTGCCTGAGTCTCCTCTCTCATTCCCATTTATGGTGAAGCCTGCCCATGTTCCAGAACCTTCCGCCGCTCATGCCATTCCCACCCCTTCCTCCCCACCCCGCTCCCACTCTGCACTGCCGTGTAGGCATGTTTTGCCTCCTCGGGTCCACAAGCAGCGGGCTTCTTCAGGACCAGGGCCGTCCCCGAGGCCCAGGAAGTCCGGCACCAGCAGTGCCTGTCACAGCACGTGCTCAGTGGTGTTTGTTGGGCTTGGTTGAATCCGAGTTCTTGCCCTGGAACAGGTGAATTTGACGGGTCTGTGTTGACGCACACACTTAGGCAGGGCTGGAATGTGCGCAGTGTGTCAGGCCGGTGTGAGCTCCTGAAGGCGAGCCAGCACCACCTCCTTTAGTGACCCTCAGCCGTCACAGTGGGGCTTTCACACTTTCCAGCCACCAGCCTGGACCCTCCTAAAGCCTGAGAATCAGCGATCGATTGGATCTGTACTTCTTGAAACATGCTGGTTCCAAATTTCCCTGACTTCATGCTCATGAACACCGACCCCACGGAACTTGAGAACAAAGCGGTATGAGACGTGGTGCCTTTCCTGTGCCGTGTTTGTCAAACAGCTGTATCACGAGGAACCAATGGACGATGAACTGGAAAACTCCCCCGAATAACGTGTGCATGAATTTTAATGGGTGCCAGAAAGTGATGGCAGCTTGCAGGTGCCCTTACAAGCTCATGAGACATTAATGTCCCATTAAAGATGCATGTCTTCTTTCAAAAACCTCTCGGAAGTGGAGGTTCCCGCTGAGCAAGGTGACATCTGCCGCCGCAGGACAAGTTCCGTGCAGAGCGCATGTGCATGCGTGGCGGGTGCCTCACGTCTGGGGGCCACCCCACCCCGGGGAGCACTAATGGCAGATGACACAAGCTCTGGGGGCCCTGTGAGAGCAGCGAACACCATCAATTATGGAACGAGCTCAGGTCCATGGGCACAATCCGTTTTGACAGACGCAAGGCATGCAACCAACCGGCAGCGCACCCTGAAAACCATCGAATGGGTCACTTTACTCCCTTGTTGACACTGACACTGTCCTCGCAAACCTGGAGAAAGCCGTGTGAAACTCTCTTAGTACAGACAGTGCCCAGAAATGAATGACCAGGTCCACGACGTTGGGGACGCAGTGTGTTTTCAAGGCTTGAGCCCTAGAAGGGGGGTGAGGAAGCAGAGACCCGCCTGTGGGACAGGGATGGAGGTGATGTTGAAGCTTGAACAAAAGCCCACCGACCTCATCTTCACAGTAACAGCAAAGTGTTTAAGTCGAGTGAGGGCATGTCCCATATTTCCCAAGACGATCCTATTGCCCTGGAGTCCCATGTAGCTTTTTATTCATCCTGGTGTTTTTTTTTTTTTTTTTAGAGAGAGAGAGAGAGAGATCAGGAACAGGAGGGAGGGGCAGAGGGAGAAGCAGGGTCCCCGCTGAGCAGGGAGCCCGATGCAGGACTCGTTCCCAGGACCCCGGGATCATGACCTGAGCTGAAGGCAGACGTTCAACCGACCAAGCCACTCAGGCGCTCATATTCATCTTGGTTTTTAATTTTAATTGCTTTATTATAAATAAGCATGTCTCAACATGCTGGGATAGCTCAGTGGGCCACCCTGTGTACTGCCAAGGGGTGTGTGTGGATGCAGGATGAAGTCCAACGTCGGGCAGGACAGACCGCCAGTCTCCATGAGCAGAAGTCTGCTGAGAAACCATCCGCTTGTGCTCCAAAAGTTAGCAGTTATTTTAAGAGCATAATGCGCAAAGGTGAGAAATTAAGATGTACGATGTCAGAGGCTGCTTTTAGAAACAGCTTTGAGAGGCATGACTTTTTAGATCAAATGGCTGTCATTGCACATTAATTTTTTCACTTCTATTTCTGGATTTTCTGCCTGTATCAAGAGAAAAGCCATATCTGTTAATATGTGGCCTCTGTTTCCAAAAATAAAACTTCGAAATCAGTTGAACAATGTCAATTTTTGTCAGAGTCATTAGATCCTTTAAACTAGAAAATAACTCGATAAAAATTATTTCAATTTCTTCATTTAATTCATGGGGTCAACAAAAAGCTTTCACAAGTTTATCTCATGGACAATGAAACGTCTGACATAATTCTGAATGCTATCCTAGATTTAGTTTAAAAGTCGATGTTGAAGATAAACTGAGTTCTTTATGGTGCTCATGTAAACACATCTTCGTCGTGTGCACGCCCTGGAAAAACAGTGCCCGCACTGAATGACGAGACCACAGCCTGGAATGTTCTTACTGGAGCCCGTGACCCAACATCCAGGAAACGGAGTCTCTGTGCACAGATTCACGGAGGGAGCGGGCGCAGGTGCGGCACGGCCCAGCAGGACTCCCTGCCGATGCGTCAACCCAGGCCACGCCTGTGCCCCATGCCGGCGGGAGCAGGACTTGCTGTGATCATGACAGAAAGCAGACCCCAGAACACAGACAACTGCTGGGGGCAGAGACGGACTAATCCAGTAAAAAGTGTGAGGACCCGATGTAGCGCCCAACGCACGTTATGGGGACAGATGACAGAAGGTGCCTGTGATGGAGGGGAATGCCACCTTCACGCCCTGGAGGCTGGGACGTCGTGGAAATGTCAGTGCCCTCCAAATGAATCTGCTGGTTCTCCAGTGAGAACACCTGTGGTTAGTGTTTATGGAAAACAAGCCGATTCTAGACTTTCATGGAAATGTGAAGGGTCGGTAAGAACCAAGACACTTGCGAGGAAGCGGAGCACACGACACACAGAATAAAAATACTCTAAACGGACTCACATGTATAGGGCCCCTAGATCGATGACAAAAGAGGAAAGGAAATGATTTTTAATACATCAGTCTGGATCAATCTTCTATTCTGTTGGAAGCTATGCGAGCAATACTGCAGAGCTAATAAGTGTGTCTCTTGCACAGAATAAAGGCGAGGAGCAAAGGTGCTCCTCTTGGACCAGTCTGGTTACAGGTAAATTCCCTTCCTTCATCTTCCCGTGTATTTCGAGATCCACCACACAAGGCTGACTTTTTATTTTTAAAAAATTTACATGCGCTCTTTCCGAAAAAGAATGACAATTTTATCATTCACATTTTCCCCCTAACTGATAAAGTTCCGTGTGTTTTTTTCTTTTTCTGCCAATCGCCAATTTTTTTGGTGTCTCTGCAGGATACTTGCTGGCATAGAAATTACTTCTCAAATTTGAGTTTAAAATGCATTATGAAACATTCTACATAAATTCTGGAAAGAGAAACTGCATCTCATTCAAATAAACATCCCCATTTCTGTGCTGTAATTCAGAATAATAAAAAAAATCTCAGCATGCAAATGAGAAGAAAATTGCCCCAGGCGTCCAGCCGATGAAGAATAAGTGATGATAAACATCACGATATCCAGCAGAATCGATCGATTGATATTGTGCATGCCTCTGAGGCTTTACTCTAATATAGCATTGGCAATAAATATTCTGTCTTGTGTCCTTGAAGAGACAGAAAAGAAAGGTGATAATACGAAAATCGGATTTTAACAATTCAAACTCATTCGTTTCTTCTCTGTTGCTGTAAGAGCGCTGAGTGGGGTAATTCAGTGGTGCCAAGATCAAATCCTCAAATGTTGGGGCTTGAACTGCAGCGTCGAGACACCTGACTTTCATGAGGCTCCTGTGAGATCCCCCGACAGTCTGGGCATGTGCCGGATAGGTGGGACCTAGGGCTTCCTGAAGAGAGGCGGAACCCAGGGCTCCCCAGAGAGGGGTGGGACCCAGGGCTCCCCAGGGAGGGGTGGGACCCAGGGCTCCCCAAAGACAGGCGGGACCCTCAGCTCCCCGAAGCTGGGACTTGACTGGAGGCCTCTCTGCCATGCTCCTGACTGACTCCTGGGGGTGAAGGTGAGGCTGCTAAGGGTCCCTTGCAGCTGGAAGGGGCTCACGGGCCAGGTTATTGTGTCTGGGGGGGTCAGCTTAGGCTCCAGGACTCCATGGGGGATGGGGGCAGGCACTCACCCCAACCTCAGACACCTCTCAGGGCAGACGTGCAAACCAAGAAGGTGGTGGCGGGGGGTTGGGCTGCCGAGAGAGGTTTTCCCACCCCTGCCACCAGCAGCTCTGCCCCTCAGACCAGCAGCCCCTCCCCATCTCTCCAGGACGCTCAGAATCACAGGGAAGCGCATTTCACCACTGTCCGCTGAGATCCAGGCCGGGGCTGACCCCGGGGCTCTGCTTCTGACGCAAATGCCCAGCCTGCTCTCCCACACTGCTGAAGCCCCAGCTTGGATCTTCCTCCACCCTGTTTGGGTGCTGGGAGATTTTACCTATTTGGCCTCAAATCCATTCCTGGACAGTGCATGCCAGGGACATGCCCTTCACCCCCACGCAGCCAACTCAGGTCAGATGGGCTAATTCCTTCCCCCCACCTGCTTGGGGCCGCCTGCCAGGCTCCCCTCCCCTCCCGCATTGATCTGTGCCCTGGGCCAGCTTGGGGACGCTCCTCCTGGCTTCCACGGGCTGCTCCCCAACCTCGTCATCCCTGACTTGGCTCCCTCCCGAGTCTGCGCCCCAGCACCTAGTCTGCGGCGATTGTCCATTGGTCCAATTACGTGTGCATTTATTGAGTGCTGAATGCATCATGCCAGGTGAGCCCCAGAGAGGGATGAGGTTCCCCCGGCACAGATGGTTAATCGCTGTGTGGCCTGTGACTTTCTGCTTTCCGGGAGTGACAATCCCTCGAAGGGCCCTCAGTGGACGCTGGCAGCTACCGCCGGCATCCCCAGTTGTCCCTGCAACCAGTTCTTAGCACTAAGCTCTCATCCGGGAGATGGGAGGCAGTGAGTGTGCAACCCTCACTCCCGGTCCTACTGTGTGCACCTCGCTACCCCCCCTTAGGCAGGGTCTGCAAACCCCCATAAAGGGTTGGAGAGCAAGAGAGCCATACGGCTCCTGTCACACCTTCCCACTCTGCCGCCTCAGCCGGGAGTCGGCACAGAGGACGCGAAGTCCCCAGTGTCTCTGTGCCAATAAAACTTGGTTCACGTTCGCGGAAATCCGAATCCCATGGGATGCTCACGTGCCGGGAAGAGTCTCCTCTTTGGATTTTCTTCAACCATCTGAAAACCTAGAAACACTCTTCGTTTACAGGGCTGCACAAGACAGGTGGTGGTGGAGTTGGGCCAGGGGCTGTCCTGTGCTGACCCCCAGCCGCACGGCCGACCTTGTGGGAGGTCCCAAGGGTAGCCCCGGGCCACTGCTCCGGGAGCCTGCTCAAACCTCACGTCAGGGCTGACCACTATAGCCCCTGGAGCAAACCCTGAGCCCCTTACAGATCGGGGTTGCTGGATGAGTTCAGTTACGCATCCCATCCCCCAACCCCAAATCC
Source organism: Callorhinus ursinus (assembly GCF_003265705.2). Classification (NCBI taxonomy): domain Eukaryota; kingdom Metazoa; phylum Chordata; class Mammalia; order Carnivora; family Otariidae; genus Callorhinus; species Callorhinus ursinus. Next base: position 8,035,557 of record NW_027397122.1, on the reverse strand, counting down.
TGGCGTCACCTCCTCTGCACAGCCCAGCATGACCGGGCTCCTGACTCCTCTTCAGAGGCCCAACTGTCCCCTCAACCAGCAGTCCTTCACGTTAGGGCAGAGGTTACCACTTTCTCATCAAGGTTTTGGAAAGCAGTGACGCAGAACAGTAATCCTCGCTCTCCAGCAAGCTGTCCCTGGTCCTCTGGGCAGGATGCCTGCCCCCAGTCGGGGGCTTCTGTGCCCGCTCCCCATGGGACCCCAGGCTCCAAGGTGGCAGGGCCCCTCATCCCACAGCCACGCCTGGAGCGGGAGCAACTGGTGACTGGGCCTCAGGCGCAGATGAGGCCCGTTGCATGGCACCAGAAGGAGCTGACAACCCTGTCATTCCAGGGGTTGGTTTGGCATTCATTCAACAAACCTTTATCGTGTGCCCGCTGTCGCCCATCCTAGGGGCATGAACTGGTGAAGCAAATAAACATCTCTGCCCTCACAGAGTTTGTGTTCTAGAATCTTCTTCCACATCGTGGCAGGAAAACCTGGCTGCTGGAGGCAGCGAGAGCCTAAGGCAGTCCTCATTAAGTCCCTCACCTGCCCACCCAGCTGAAGAGGAGTTCCAGGGTCAACCCCCTCCCCAGGACACTGTTCGGGTCTCCTTGCAGGGTCCTTGAGCGCTGGCCTGTGGCTCTGTCCCTCCTCCAGCCAACCTCCATCCCTCCCGCCGTCCCCCACACCGGCCCGTGTCCCTGCTCCCTGCCCGCCTCCTTCCACAACAGATCCTAGTATGATTAACCAGGCAGAGTGCAGTCAGCTGCCAAAGCCCTCCCTGTGCGGTGCTGCACCTCTGCTCCTCGCTCTGTACTCGCTGTGTGGGCAGACATCTGGGCAGACCCCAGCGTGCGTGGTTGGTGACGGCCGTCCTGCAAGACCCCGTGAGTTATTTCCCTTCCAATGCTGGGGCTTTTCAGAAATTCACTCCTGCAGAGTATGGAGCTTTATTAGTGCCCAGGTGACTTCCTAGGTTGGTGGGAGTGGAGAAGATAAATAAGTCATGGTTACTGATCTCAGGAGACTAGCAGCCAGGCTGCCAGTTGGTTACTCAGTGACTACTAAGTGTCAGTCCTACGGCAAAGGCAACAGTGACATGTGGTGCCTGGAGCCAGGCTGATGGCAGTGTGTCCACATACAGGAGATGAGGAGCACCTTCTCTGCACCAATGGACCCCGTGCGGTTCTCAGGGGTTCCCAGGACATCTTGGGGCTAGGTCTGGAGGAGCCATGGGGCAGAATGTACATTTGGAAAATGTACATATCCTTCCGATTATAAGAATAGAAAATAAAGGGAAAAAATCTGAGGAATAACATTTAAATTGTCAGTAATACTTCTACCCAGAGATAACCATAGTTACCAGTTTTGTGTGTTTCCTGCTTTTTAGAAATTTTATGTAATGTGTAGAATTTTCACATATTGAAGCCCACTCTAAAGCAGAACTTTATCAACCACACAGTATGTGTGGCTGGTACTCCAGAGTGCCTTTGCACATCCATCTGTTGTTGGGCATTTACATTGTTGAATTTTATTCCTACAACTCACACTTGTGAGAACTTCTTCCTACAGGAACGTTTCCCCTCGCTTTCACTATCTCCTCGAATAGACTCCCAGAAGTGAGATTACCTATCAAAGTTTACAGTCATGGCAAAGCTCTTTTCCATATTGTACTTGCTTCCCATGAAAGGAATGCCAGGTTCCTCCTCCAAACAGGTGTGGAGGACCCTTCTCATTGTAATCACCAGTGTTGAACATCAGCACCTGTGTGTGTGTGTGTGAAAGCATGTGCATGTGAGTTCCTGAGCGTGTGTGAGTGTTTGTGAATGTGTACGCGTGAGCATGCGTGTATGCATGTGTGAGAGCGTGTGTGAGAGCATGTATGAGAGCGTGTGCATGAGTGTGTGCCTGTGAGTGTATGTGCGTGGGTATGCATATGAATGGTGAATGAGTGTGTGTGCATGTGAGCACGTGCATGCGAGCATGTGCATGTGATCATGTGTGGGTGACTGTGCACGTGTGTGGGAACATGTATGGGTGTGCATGTGTGTGCTAGCATGTGCACGACTGTGTGCATGTGTGCTCGTGTGAGTGCGCAAGTGGGTGCATGTGAGTGTGCATGTGCGCACGAGTGTGTGCATGTACACGTGTGCACACGATTGTGTGCATGTGAATGTGTGCAAGAATTTGCATGAGTGTGTGCATGAGTGTGTGCACGTGGGTGTGAGTATGGGAGCATGTGCATGTGGGTGTGAGCATGTAAGCATGTCTCTGAGTGTGTGCATGTGTGCATTGTGAGCATGTGAGCGTGTGCATGTGAGCATATGCATATGAGGATGTGCATGTGAGTGTGTGCACATGTGTGAGAATATGTGCATATGACTTCACACAAGTGTGTGCACGAGAGTGTGTATGTGGGTGTGAGCATGTAAGCATGTCTGTGAGCGTGTGCATGTGGGAGCATGTACATGTGACTTTGCACAAGCGTGTGCACGAGAGTATGCATGTGCATGCATATGAGCATGTACATGAGTGTGTGCGTGCATGCGAGCATGTGCATATGAGTGTGTACGTGAGCATGTGCGTGTGAGCATGTGCATATGAGTGTGTACATGTGAGCGTGTGCGTGTGAGCATGTGCATATGAGTGTGTACATGCGAGCATGTGCGTGTGAGCATGTGCATGTGAGTGTGTGCATGAGCGTATGAGTGGTATGAGTGAGGAAAGATGAATTGCAGAAAAGTGTGAACATGACCCCGCTCTGCAGAGACCACTGCTGACTGAGTTGTTCCATGGTTCTGTCCCACTGCTAAAAGTATGCCTTCCCTTCTGTCCGCCAGTTCGTCACAGTCACATGACACCAGTGTCAATGGTATGAAGGTGAGGACTTGAATCACTCACATCTCGCACCGCTACCTCCTCCTTGCTGCTCTCGAAGTTTGGTAGAAATAGCGTAGCTCATGTTAGCTATCTGATCTTGACTGCTCACCCCGACCTGCATGCCCTTTGCCTTCCTCCTCCCCCGTGTCTCTGGACTCAACTCCGCTCTGCTGTCACCTTTGCGGGGTCTCGGCTGGTAACGTGACAGTCTTTTCTGAAACTGAGTTGGGTGCTGCGTGCATTGTTTCTAATAGGTTATGACATTTAAAAACCAGGAAGCAAGTACTTACAGATCAACAAGTTCAAGGAAATTTGAACTTTAAAACCCTCTCTGTTCCCGCGACAGAAAAACGGGACCTGGAAGAGGGAGGGTAAGAAGAACAAGCCTAAATACAAGACGTGTGTATCTCTGTCGACAAGGAGAGAGCACCACGGGATTTCTAGTGGCTGCTGAATCCGTGGGTCGCTGGGCTCCAGTCGGGGAGGAGCAGGGCCAGCTTCCCTCTGATCGTGGGTGAGAAGAGGCTCGGCCAAGCTCCCAGGGCCTGTGTTGGGGGGCGTGGCACCACCTGCCTGCCAGGAGCCGTGTTGTTGCCAGAAACTGTGGGCTGTGGGGCCTGGGGGACCGGCTGGCGGCCAGAACCATGAGATCCCCACATGGGCTGGAGGAGGCGGCTGAGGGCAGGTGTTCACAGAAGAAGAGAGAGAGAAAAATACCCGCCCTCACCAACTGTGCCTGAAAACCCAAATTCCAAAGCATGTGAAGGGAAAAACCATCACAAATGTGGCAGCGAGTGCTTTAAAATACCGGCCTCGGGGGCGTTTGGCGTCCAGATGGGCTCTCTCTTCTCACACTCCACCGGTTGTGCAAGATCAGGCCATGCTGCGTTTCGCGCTGTACATTCTGTTCTTTCCAGTGATGACATTCTAGTACATGTTGGGGCTGAACTGTGTCCCCCCCAGGACCCACATGTGGAAGCCCTAGCGCCCTGGACCTCAGAGTGTGGCTGTGTTTGGAAATGGGGTCAGTGATTGAGGTAAAATGAGGTCACTAGGGTGGGCTGTCATCCCACAGGACAGGTGTCCTCGTGGGAAGGGAACATCGGGACACAGACCCGCACAGAGGACAGCCACGTGAGGACACAGGGAGGAGATGGGCCGGGGGAGGCCTCAGGAGACCAGCCCTGCCGTGTCTGGATCTCGGGCGTCCACCTCCAGGACGTGAGGAGTGAATGTCTTGGATTGAGCACAGACCTGGTGCTTTGTTACTGCGGCCCCTGATGCCTGCTGTGGTCTGGATGTCTTCCCTGGAGACTTGGCTCATGTTCTCGAAGCAGAGTGGTGTGCTTTCGTCCTGAGAGCCTGCCCGCCCCACCTGCCCCAGGAATTGGGAGAGGTGGCCTGGGATGTGCGGGGAATGGCCAAGGGCAGCCGAGAGCCTCGGGTTCTTGCTCTCTCTTCTTGGCTTTTCCTCTGTTTCTGCAGCACATTTTCCAGTCACTTCCAAGAAAGGTGTAAACCCAGATGCTTCTGGAAGCTTCTGTGCGTCTGGTGGTCCCACGGTGGGCCCTCGGCGTGGCTCCTGCCTGGATGCAGAGCTCGGGCGGGGCCTCCCTGGGAGTCTGGAACTTCTGGCGACCCCTCGGATGCCTGCTCGGTTCTGGTCCCTCTGCCGGTGACCTGCTTATTTTCTGTGGAAGCTCCTAGAATTCTGCCTTTATCCTTGGCATCTGCCCAGTCTAACAAGGGGCTGACTTGGTGGGCCCGTTCCCATCAGTGCGGTCACTTCCTGGTGGCCTCCAGGACTGAAGCTTCTCCGTGTTATTTCAGGGGTGGAACAGAAACCCTTTCCTGTCCAGTGGTGGCCGTCCTGCACCGATGTTCCGTCTGGCTTCAGCCCCTCCTACTCTCTGTGCCGGCTCTCAGCCCCGTTTTTACCTGAACAGTTGGTTTTGTTTCTGAAAGCTCGCGCTTGTTCTCCGAGTGTCCCTTTTTCGTGGTATCCAATTTTTATGTTTGTTCTATCTTCCTGAATAGCTCTGAAAACACAAAGTCAAATCCTCTGGAAAGAGCTCTTCTGTTGCAGAACAGTTGACTCTTCTGAGGAGGTGGGTGTCAGCGGGTCTCTCCTGGCTTTGCCTTCGTGCTGTGGGCTCTCCCCCGGGGTTGCCTCCTGGGCCCGGAGTGGCCTCTTTTGGGCCCTGATGGCGTGGGCCCATCTTCCAGAAGCTCTGGAGCTCCCCACCAGCTCCATTCTTCAGGGGGAGCCCTCTGGTTCTGCCTTTTGGTGAGTGGCTTGTGCAGGCCCATCCCGTCAGAGTGACTGGGTGACAGGGCGGGGAGACACCGAGGGGCCTGACCACACATCAGAGCCGGCACTGGTGCTGGGTGTCTCCACCATCCCACACCCAGCCTCACTATCTGTGCTGACCTTGAGCTCAGGGCACTGGCCTTGACCTCAGTGCTCTGACCTTGACCTCAGCACACCGACCTTGACCTCAGTGCACCGACCTTGAGCTCAGCACACTGACCTGGAGCTCAGTGCCCTGACCTTGACCTCAGCACATTGACTCTGAGCTCAGTGCCCTTGGGCAGACCTCCGGGTGCTCCTGCCTGTGACTTTCCTTGCTCTGTTCCCGCGTCCACACATGCCTGTCCGCCTGCCTCAGGTCGCCCCCTCGCCTGGGCGCACCTTTCCTTCCTTCTTTGTGCTGTGTGGTTCTTTTCTGGGCTTCTAAGGGGCCATTCAGTGCGGTCTCCAGAGGAATGAAGTGAAGACAACATCAGGTTTTGCTGCTACAAGTGTAGATGATAAGAAGGCCTCTCTTCGGGGCATTTCTTGGCTTACTTTTCTTCTGAGATGTGCTTAGTCACTTGTATTCCCTTGGGACATGGCTCTTCGCATCCTTGACAAATATTTCGGTCTTCATGTTTTTCTTGACTTATATGAGCTCTTTATATATAAAAAGTTGTTCACCCTTGTTGTAATTTTTGCTTACTGGTGTTCACAGTGTGACTTAGGAATACGAAGGAGAGTAAAACTGGCGAAAACCGCATCTTGACAAGTCCCCGCCTTATTTGTACCTTAGCTAGGATCCCAAAGCCGTTCACGGATCCCCTTGAATTTAACCCGGACACCTCCTGTACACCATTTTGAGAGCCCCCAGAGTTGGACAGAAGCCAGGTGGATCCTGGGGAGTCCGGGTTGTCTGGGGAGAATGTCATATGCTCCTTATAATTACTTGTGACTTGAAAACTTGATGTTTTTATATTTGTTAGAATCAGGTGGTGCCAGTCTGGTTCAAGAAAAAGCCACTTGACGGCATTCCATGTGGTTGCATATGGGCTAATTACATAAATTGGCCATTTGTGTTCCAAACTGAGCTTTGAAAGCTGTTCTGACTCCTTCAATTGTTCCCCACAAGCAAACAGAATTATGCCCAGAAAGCCAAACTGCCTAAAATACTCAAGAGGTCGCCAGATCATGACGGTCGGCTTTCTGCCCTAAGAGTCCGCCCCTGAGGGTCATCATCCTGTCCATCAAGTGGGTTTGCACCTCCTCCCTCCCAGAGTTACCAGGCAGATCCAACCAGGCGGCCTCCGTATCTGTCAGCTCGGGCGTCCATCACAAAGCACCACAGACGTGGCTTGAACAACAGACATTTACTCTGCTTGTCCTGGAGGCTGGAGGTCCGAGATCCGGGCGTGGCAGCGCTGGTCCCTCCCGAGCCCTCTCCTGGGCGTGCAGACGGCCGTCTCCTCCCTGTGTGCTCACAGGTTCTTCCCTCCTCGTGTCTGAGTCCTAACCTCTTCTTCTAAGGACCCCAGTCACTTTGGAGTAGAGCCCACCCTAGTGACCTTGTTTTATCTCAATCACCTCTTTAAAGACTCCTCTGCAGTACAGACCTGTTCTGAGGTCCTGGGTGTTGGGAGGAGACACAGTGCAGCCCACCTCACCTGTGTAGGTGCCCACTGGGATTTGGTGTGCACCCTACCTGTCTGCAGATATTTGGAAAGTGTCCCTAAAGGAGTGATGTAAGGGACACAGATGATCCCGGTCCCTCTCCCAAGAGCTAGTGATCACTAGAGCAATGGCTGCTGTGGGGCCCAGGAGCCAGGCCTGTGGGATCTGGCTACATGGTTCCCCCCCTTCTCCATAATGCTTGGCATCAATATTTGCTGATGATAAATCATCATGGCGGCCATGGTGGCCTTTGAAGCAGATTTCCCCAATCTTCCCTGAAACAGCAGTGGGCTGGTGACCATGGAGGACGACGTCGTTGACTCATGAAATTTTATAAGCAGACGGGCTCGTCAAGTCCTCAGGACGTAAAGCTCTCCAGCTTGAGGTGGGAGGTGATCCGAAGCGTTGGTCCACACGCTTAGATGGAGTGGGGCCTCCTGCGCACCCCGCTCATCGCTCCGGCTCCCCGAAGCCTTGCTCATCTGGTCTGTGTTGTGGGAAACTCTTGCTGTGTTGGCCACCATGAGCCTCACAACACAACCGTGCTCAGGAAGGAATTCTGGCCTCCACTTCCCGTCACCTTGCCGTGTGACCTGAGGGGAGTCCCCTCCAGCACGAGCCTTGGTGTTCCCATCTGGAAAATGGGGATGTTGGCCTCTGAGGGCTTTTGGGTTTCCTGTGTCAGGAGAGAGGCGTTTGTGCCAGCCCCGGTGTCCCCCGTTGGTCCCTATTACCTGCATCCCTGCTCCTCCCCAGCAGGCAGAATTGGGGCCGGGGGTGATGCTGGCTCTCACGACACATGGGTCCCCTTCCTATCAGGAGCTTGGCCTTAAAACTATGAAATCATTGGGGAAACTCCTTTTGAATGAATGACTTGACTTCCTTTCCAATTTTATTTAGTGGGAAGGGAATACTTTCCTTATGCATCTAGAACTGGGTTTTAGAAGGGTCTGTCTACTCCACCTGCAAATGGGAAATCCTGATTTTTCCTAGAAAAGCAGCATTCTGTACCTGACAGCATGAGAGCAGGATTGCTAGGTCATGTGACTGTTCTAATGTTAACTATTTGAGGCACCTCCACACTGTTTTCCAGAGTGGCCGCACCAGTTTGCATTCCCACCAACGGTGCACGAGGAGTCCCCTTTCTCTGCATCCTCGCCAACATCTGTTGTTTCTTGTGTTGTTGATTTTAGCCATTCTGACAGGTGTGAGGTGATATCTCATTGTGTGTGTGTTTTTTAAAGATTTTATTTATTTATTTGACAGAGAGAGACACAGCGAGAGAGGGAACACAAGCAGGGGGAGTGGGAGAGGGAGAAGCAGGCTTCCCGCCGAGCAGGGAGCCCGACGCGGGGCTCGATCCCAGGACCCTGGGATCATGACCCGAGCTGAAGGCAGACGCTGAATGACTGAGCCACCCAGGCGCCGCTCTCATTGTGGTTTTGATTTGCATTTCCCTGATGATGAGTGATGCGGAGCGTCTTTTCATGTGTCTGTTGGCCGTCTGGATATCTTCTCGGGAATAAATGTCTTTCTAGGTACTTTGCCCATTTTTAAATGTTTTTTGTTTGTTTGTTTGCTATTGAATTATATAATTTCCTTATATATTCTGGATACTGTCCTCTTATTAGATGTATGGTTTGCAAATATTCTCTCCTCTTCCATAGGCTGCCTTTTCGTTCTGTCCCCTTCGCTGTGCAGGAGACTTTTCGTGTGACGTTGTCCCACTTGTTTATTTTTGCTTTCGTCGCCTTTGCTTTTGGTGTCAGATCCAAGAAATCACGGCCAAGACCGATGGCGAGGCGTTTTTCCCGATATGTTCTTCTAGGAGTTTTATGGTTCCAGGTTTCACGTTCAAGTCTTTAATCCATTTTGAATTGATTTTTGTGTGTAATACACCCCTGTGTTTGTTATAGCATCCTTCACAATTGATCAAGATATGGAAACAGCCTGAGTGTCCGTAGACGGATGGATGCATAAGGAGACTGTGGTTTATATACTAAATACGACAGAAAAAATACATACGATGGAGTATATTTATCCATAAAAAGAAGGAACTGCTGTCATTTGCAACAATGTGGATGAACCCGGGGGGCATCACCCTGAGCGTAATAAGCCAGACAGAGAAGGGTAAACCCTGTGTGGTATCACTCCTATGTAGAATCTAAATAAAACGGTGGAGCTCAGAGAAGCAGAGTGTAACTGTGGCTGCCTGGGGCTGGGGGCGGGGGGGGGGGACCTTGGTCAAAGGAGACCAACCTCCAGTCACGAGGTAGGTGTGGGGAGCAACCTTGAAGCCCGGCGACCTGGCTAGCAGCATAAGCTACATACTGGAAATGGCGGAGAGACTCGATCTGAGACGTTCGCATCAAAAGAAAATAAAAGTAATTAGGAGAGAGGTGATGTGTTAATTAACTTGCTTGTTGTGATTATTTCAGTGTGTGTGTCTATCAAATCATCACACTTGACATAGATTACAGTTTTGTCAATTACACCTCAATAAAGCTGGAAAAACAGCAAAGTCAGCAGACACTCAAACTTCATCACTTTCTAGTTATTTTATTACATCTTACTATTTTCTCGAGGTTGCATCTGTGTGGTCGACATACTCTACAAGAGTGCACGCACTATGTGCATTCCTTTATTGCTGTTGTTTTTCTGAGAGGTGGTTGTTAAGCCTTTACTAGCACACGACTAATTATACTCTTAAAACACCTCAGGTCGTTTTCTTGCTTGGGAATTGTCTTTGGCCTTTCCCTGCTAAGAGGGGAGCCATTAATCTCAGTGGGTCATCCAGGAATCGGTCTGTGTTGGCTCTAACTTCCTGCCCTCTGCTACCACCCCCAAATGTTTTCTTCCTCGGGTATACATTCATTCCAGTCCCACAAAACTCTGATTGACGATAACTTCCAACTCCGACCCCCCACTCAAGGGCTAATTGCCAAAGTACAGTTGCTACTGTCTTAAGTTGGATATTAAGAACATGTGTATGGGTGCCACATGGTGCGGGTTAATTTTATGTCAGTTGGCTAGGCTATGATGCCCAGTTCTGTGGTCAAACAAATGTTGCTGTGAAGATATTTTTTAGATGTGGTTAGCATTTACATCATGTACTCCGACCCTGAGTAAAGCAACTATCTGCAGTGTGGGTGGGCCTTGTCTAGTCAGGTGAAGGTGCTCAGAGCACAGACTGAGGTTCCCTGCAGAAGAAGTCCTGCCTGAGGCTCCAGCTCGCTGACCTGCTCTGCAGACTCGGGTGGCCCCACCGTCACATGAGCCAGTTCCTTAAATTCTCTCTCGTGCTGCCAACATCCTGTTAGTTCTGCTTCTCTGGAGAACCCTGACAAATACATCAAGCCGAGACCACTGAGCTGAAACACAAAGAAAAAGATGAAGAAAGGAGGAGGCAGACCTGCTGGGCAGCGTCAAATGTGTGATGCATGTGGACCTGGAATACCAGAAACGCAGAATTCCATCGCTGGAGAAACAATCCTTTAAAAAGGAAGGAGAAGTAAATAATTTCTTAAAAAATTTTTTTTTTTTTAGATTTTATTTATTTACTTGAGAGAGAGAGACAGAGATAGTGAGAGAGAGCACAAGTGGGGAGGAGAGGGAGAAGCAGGCTTCCCGCGGAGCAGGAGCCTGATGCCGGACTCGATCCCAGGACCCCGGGATCATGACCTGAGCTGAAGGCAGACGCTTAACCGACTGAGCCACCCAGGCATCCAGAAGTAAGTAATTTCTAAGACAAAACTGAGGGAGCTCATTGCCACCAGCCACGCCACAGGAGAGTGTTAGAAGGGATTCTCCAGGTAGAAGGGAAGTCACGTAGAGCAGACACTTGCCTCCTCGTGGTGATGAGAAGGCTGCTGGACAGGGTGTGGTTGAAGGAGAGACATAGCCTTTATTGGTCTTGCCCTTAGTTGATCTGAAGAGTCATTATTTTTCAAACCAATAACAACAAGGTATAGGGTGACTAACTGAAAGAAATGATAACAAGGCAAAGGGACAGTTTGGGGACAGGCAGCACCTCTGTGCACGTGGAACGGTAGGGTATCACTTCGAAGGTTAGCTAGGATTAGTTAAAACTGTACAGTGTAATCTCTAAGACAACAACTAAAATCCTAAAAAGAAGTATAAATGTTATGCTAAGAAAATACAACACCCAATCATATAAAATGCTCAATCAAACCCACAAAAGGCACCAAAAGAAGGGGAAAAAGCAAATAAACAAATAATATGAATAGAAAATGGTTACAAAGATAGTAGATGTCAATCCAACCATGTCGATAATCACTTTGACTGGGACAATTAAGAGCCAGATTCACAGGGTGAACTGCCAGAACCCAACAGTATGCTGTCTACAGTGAGCCCATATTAAATGTAGATATTTAGGTAGATTTAAAGAAAGACACGGAGAAAGAACTGCCATGTTGCTAATCAGAAACGAATCAAAAGAAAGCTGGAGGAACTGTATTAATTTCAGACAATATTGACTTCAGAGCAAGAAAGAGGATCAGGGATGAAGAACAACATAAGGATAAAGGGGCTGATTCTCCCAGAAGCTGCAGTAGCACCAAACACATATGTACCTAACAACCTGTGAAAAGTACATCAAAACACATAAGGCATACAGAACTGTGTGGAGAGGCACGCACACCCAAACCTGCAGTTGGAGACTTGGTGCCCTCTGTCAGTAAGTGACGCACCAGGCAGACCAAGGTGCATTCCGTGCAGATGCCCTGCAGAACAGTAGCGATCACCTGGGCCCAGGGGACACGTATGGAGTTCTCCACCCAACAGCAGAATATGCGGAGCATTCACCATGACAGACTGCATTCTGGGGCCATACAACACACCTTAGCCAATTTAAAAGAATAGAAATCATACAGAGTATGTGCTCAGACAACAGAGGAATTAAACTTGAAGTGAATAACAGCACGATGGATGGAAAATCCCCAAATATATGGAGAGTAAGGAACACACTTCTAAATAATCCATAAATCAAAGAAGACTGCAGAGAAACTGCAGAATATTTCAAACCAAATGAAAATGAAAATGATCAAAATTTGTTGGAAGCAGAGAGAACAGTGCTCACTATGAAATTTTTCATACGGAAGACAAGAAAAATCTTAAATCAATAATCTGAGCTACAAGAACCAAGCTCAAGAACCTACAAAAGAAGAGCAAAATAAATTGAGAGCCAGCAGAAGGAAGGAAGTAGAAAAGACAAGAACAGAAATCAGAGAAATTAAAACTACAAAAGCAACAGGGAAGACACCCCTCACATACATACATGCACACACACAACCACATACACACATGTGCACATCCACACCCACATACACACATGCGCACACCCACACACACATGCGCACACACATGCACACCCCACATACATGCACACACACGCACGTCCACACCCACAACCACATACACACATGCACACCCCCACATAATGCGCACACATGCACGTGCACACCCACACCCACATACACACATGCACACCCTCACATACATGCACACACCCACAACCACATACACACACGCACACACATGTGCACAGTCAC
>NW_027397122.1:7980513-8023109 GCF_003265705.2 Callorhinus ursinus | reverse complement strand
CACACACACACATGCACGTGCACACCCCACATACACACATGCACACACACGCGCACACCCACACCCACATACACACATGCACACACATGTGCGCAGTCACACCCACACCCACCCACACAACATATACACATGCACATGCACGCATGTGCACACACCCATACCACACTACACCCACATGCATATACCCACACCCTCCACTGCTCCCCACACACGTGCACACCCCCCCCCACGCACACCCTTCCACATACACACACGTGCACACACAAAACCCTGAACATTCTGCTCTCCTCTGGCCTTCCAAGAGCTGGGGTTCCTCACCGTCCTCTGGCATCTCCCCTTCCCACCAGGGGGAGGTTCTGCTTGGAAGGATCGGGGTATTCTCTATCCTCTGGGAGCTGGAGGGACGGCCGTGTCTTCTAGGCCGGGCTCGGGATGTGCAGAAGCCTCACAAACAAGCTGGCTCCTCCTCGTGGGTATTCACATGTCACTAGGGGCATTTTCCACATCAACTCCAAACCTCGACTCCTTTCCTGTTAAATCCGCTGGGTAGAGACTCTAATTTCACCTCCCCAACCCCTCCCATCCTGGGTGCTTTGGGTCCACAAAGGCCGGATTTCAGAAACACAGGAGGGATCACTGGCCTATAGCTCAAGTGCTTCCCACTGATCTGAGCACTGTCCGGGAAGACGTGTGGTGGGACCGCCATTTCTGGCTGGGCACCGAGTGGGTGCCTTCCCCACGTCCCTTCCATCTCAGAGGCAGGACACCTAGCTCTGGGGTGTGCGGGGTTGCGCTGTCTCGCTGGCCCACACCCATCCCCCACCTCGCAGGACACAGAGTGACCCCGCCTTCTGTCTGGCGGCCGCTGTGAAGCCAGCCATGTCCCTTAGTCTCACCTTTGTGTTTACTTTTTGTTATGAAATTGTCCAGACGTGCATCACTATGACTATTCATCGGCTCCTCACGCCCTCATCACGTAGATTTCTTTGTTAACATGTTATTCTCCGCTACGTGAAGTGCGTCACACACGGTGGCGGCCAGTCCACCTTGCTTTGGTGTTCTCCCCTAAAGATTAAGGACATTTCCTATCATCCCAATCCCATTGTCACACCTGAGAAAGTTAACAATGGTCCTTCAATGTTATCTTATACCCATTTAAAGATCAAATGTCCCCCCATTGTCCCCAAGACGTGTTGAGTATATGGTTTGCGTAGATCAAGGACAGAGTTTGGATTTTGGGTTTCTGACATCCTTCTTCATCACCTTGACTTGTTGGCAGGCTGATCAGTCCCTGAGGCGCACTGTCCTGACCCATGTATTTCCTGTAGACCAGGAGGGTCTCCCAAGGCCCTGGGGCAGCTCTGGGGGAGCCGGTCAGGCAGGAAGGGTGCATGGGGGATGCCCGGCCACCTGGCTATTGCTGGAGCTGAAGCAGCTGTCTGGGCTCGGGAGCTGAGACCTGCAGGTATGCGTCTGGAACCCCAGGCACCCCCTGCCTCAGTGCCCCTGGCTGAGCCACGCCTGGGTCAGATGCTCATCAGGGGACAGGAAGGCGATCTTCTCATCAGCCGCCTCTGGTTATGGTCTGGCCTCATTCTGAACAGAAGGATTTTTTTGTTCTCTAGGCAGGTGGGGTGGGCGCTTCATTGTTCCCGCTGAGCCGTGCATTTCCAGAGGAAGCAGTGGGAATAACTCTTGTTTCCAACAGAGACAAATTAGGGCCGCTTTTGTTCTCTTTCTCTCTGAGAGTTATTATGGACTCATGGATTTTATACGGATGGCACGTGTCTGCGTCAACCAGTCATTTTTCTTGCTGACGTCCTGGTTGTCTCTACTTCGATCAGTGGGAGCCCTGTGAAGCTCACTTTGCATCCTTAGTCCTCATTTGGGATTTGTCACGTTGGACACCTTTGGGGAGCAAATCTTAAGACTTTGCATTTATTCCAATTAGACATGATCCGTTGTTCAAGGCTGTTAAGGTCACATTTTCAGCCCAGGGCAGGTGCCGTGGTCCACGCCCCATACCATCCAGCCGATGGCACCTGCCATCTCGGTGAGCGGCTTCACAGCAGTCCCACAGGGAACACATGTCCACTCACCCCGATGGGGCACCTCGGGGTCCGTGGCACCATTCGCCCTCAGCCTCATGGAGCGTGAGATTTCCCCGTGGGCTGGAGGAATTTCCTCCAGCCGGCATGAGGAGCTGCAGTGAAGGGGTCCAGGTGAGTCCTAGCCAAAGGAATTACAAGCCAGTGTCACGCCAGAGTCAGCCCCGTGTCCCTCGGGAACAATGGGTTAGGTGTGTGGCCCAGGAGCCTGGGGGACGGCTGTGGCCCGGCTGCCTGTGCTGGGCGTCCAGGGCAGTGCCGCTGGTGGGCTGCTCGGTGTCACTGTGATCCCGTGTGATGGGGATGGCAAAGAAGCAGGAGCGGGAAGATGGTGGACGCGCTGGTGTGTGGGCTGCAATGCGGAGGTGGAGGCATGCCACATGAACCAGGCCCTGAAGCCTCGTCCTCCACTTCCAAGGGAGGAGATGGGAGTCCAGGCAGGAGGGAGAGGTGGGGGCCACACCTGCCACCTGCTCTGACCAACCCCATGGAACCAGAGCCCGTGGGGAGGTGGGGTGGCCGCCATACAGGAAGCGCTTTCTGCGGTCACCCCCCCAGCACCGTGACGTGGGGGGGTGCTGTTTCTGCAAGTTACACCCAGAAGCACCTGCACTGAAGTCTGCGAGTGCATGCTGTCACCCAGTGTCCACATGCCATCACCCAGTGTCCCACATGCGGTCACCCGGTGTCCTGCACGCTGTCACCTGGTATCCTGCACGCTGTCACCCATTGCCTGCACACCATCACCCGGTGTCCAGACACCGTCACCTGGTGTCACACACGCCTTCACCCGGTGTCATGCACACCATCATCTGGTGTCCCGCACACTGTCACCTGGTGTGATGCACCCTGTCACCTGGTGTCATGCACACCGTCACCCAGTGTCCCGCATGCCATCACCCAGTGTCCTGCACACCGTTACCCAGTGTTCACACGCCGTCACCCAGTGTCTGCATTCTGTTACCCAGTGTCTGCATGCCATCACCCAGTGTCCACACACCATCACCCAGTGTCCACACGCCGTCACCCAGTGTCCGCACGCTGTCACCCAGTGTCCGCACGCCGTCACCCAGTGTCTACACACTGTCACCCAATGCCCGCACGCTCAGCGACCTGCACAGAAAGCCGTCCAGCAGTCAGCTGTCCCACTGCCTGCAGGGATGCAGAGGTGCTTCCTCGTGGTGGCTCAGTGTTGTCTGCAGCTTCGGAGCACACGGGCACTCTTTCTTCTTACTGCAATGGGACTGTCATTCCCTGCACTCCTGGGGCAGCAGAAGTCCCCTTAACTGGAAGCTGCATAGCAGCCTTTCTCCCGTTAATAGTCTGAACAGTGCTCACAAAGAGAATTAGGAGGTTCGTCATTTCGTGTGATATGCCAAAATATGCCTATTAGCTTTGGCAGGCTGCGAGCGGAGGGCACACACCTCGGCCCAGGGGCTGCATTTATAAACATCAGAACGTTTGTGTTCTCAAGTGTGGCCTGAATTCGCCTCTACGGACACAGTCATGCAGTTTTCACTCAGTTTTTATTTTGTAATGTCAGCTTAAGATTTTCAAAGTGGAACACAAAATGGTTTCAAACATATTTTAAAACATGGTTGTTTCCTTTTAGATAAATACACTTTTTGTTTTTTTCTTGTTTTCCAGGATTCCAGTCCCTGTGGAATTTATCCAGAACTCTCCAGGGTCTTTGCTATCTGGCTGTGTATTCCTGCCCTTGTTCTGTAGCCCCCACACAGGACGTGCTGGGCACCGCCGTCACCTGGAGCAGCGACACCATCACTGTTCGTAGGCTCTGGGATGTTTGCAGCTGAAGCTAATACAATAGCAGCTCTAGTACTTCAAATAAATTGAGAAGTTGGAGTTCGGCTCAGCAGCCCTACTGGGTTGGTGAGGTTGTCCTAGCGAGCCCCTGGTCTGCTCCTCATCGCCACAGGGTGGCCACTTGGGATCCAGCCATCACATCACCTTCCAGGCAAGAACGCATGGCTAACTTCTGCTCACCTCTCAGTGCTCTTCATTGAAGGGGAGAGTTTAGAAAAAGGCAGTGAACCATTTGACTTTTTAATTGTTTTGGAAAAAATTATATTTTTCAAAACCCTTCTGAAATGTTCTGAAGGAAAAAGAGAGAAGGGAAAAGCTCTGTATGTACATAAATCTCAGGGAACAGTCTAGCAAATCTTTTATTCATTTTTCCTAAATGGGAGACCTTAAGAATAATTTCTGAAGTTGGTCAACAAGTCCTGCTTAAGGTGAGATTTAGCTACTATTATTTTTTATTTTTTCCGTATCAAGGCCATCCTGCCTCTGGAGCATATGGTGTTGGGCAAGAAGTAGGATCAGGGAGCACAAGCTCCGGGCATCGGTACTGCAAGGTCTCCAGGTGAAGGGCCCCTGACAAACAGTAACCTGGGAGGGCAGGTCTGGAAGATTCTGACCCCCCCGACCCCCGCACACTTCCTAAGGCTTTAGTGAAGCCAGGGCTCGTGGAAAATGCACAGATTACAGAAAAGACATGACTACTTTTTTGAGTAAAATCTGGGAAAAAGTAAGAGACCGTAAAGAGTTTTCCTAATAGCTGCTGTGTCTACACGGGGTGGCAGAGCCACCATCACTGAAGGCCAGGATGCGTCTGTAAGAACAGGAACCTCAGCTCCCTGCCCACAAACTAGGAAATACGCTCCATCCACACAGTGGATTATCATCAGAAGGAAGGGAATTCTGGTAGCTGTTCCGACGTGGGCGGACCTGGAGGGCATGGCGCTGTGAGATGAGCCCGTCACAAGAGGACAGATCCCACATGGTTCCACTTCTGTGAGGCCCCTGCTTTCAAACCCATAGACACAGAGAGTTGGGCTGATTGAGGCGAGCAAGCTCCCGGGCTCTGCTGGACATGGCTGTGCCCACGGTCAGCACTACCGAATCTGATGCAGAAACATCTGTTAGGAGGAGGGCCTCATGTGAAGTGTTCTTATCATGATAAAAGTGAAAATCAGAAAAAGATGAGAGAGAAAGACGAAAGCCCTTCCAGGCCTGATTCTGAGGCCGGGGCGCTCCGTCCGTCCTGTCGCCCATGGGGCACCGCAACCCCGGTGGGTTAAAGAGCTGGACACTTCCATCCTGCCCCCTGTGGCCAGGCCCTGGAGACCTCGCCCAGCCCAGTTCTGTGATGTCTCAGTGGTGGTGCTGAGGCCCTGAATCCCATCAGGGGGTAGGGTGGGGGGGCTGCCAGAGTGTCACGGGAAACACTCTCTAATTACCCAGGTGCGTGTGCCCTGAGATCAAAGAACATTGCCAGGGACGTACCTAGACTCAAATTATTCATTGCTTATCTGACATAAATGGCAAGTGTCTAAGTTTCGCATTTTTTAAATTACATCTCCACGATGACTCGGCTTTCCTCGTCAGTGCTTTGAGCTTGCAGAATTCCTTGCATTGCACCTTCCACTTCCGGGGTCATGCACCTGCTGCAGGGTCACACGCCCCCGGTTTCCTTCCTGTGCCCGTTGACCTTGCACTGACGAGAATACACGCTCTGCTTCAGCACTGGGAGCTGGTCTACTGCAGACGTCCAGGCATCATGCAGGCAGGGGCTGCCCGGGTTTGGGTTTCTGCAGGCACACACTGCCCCCTTCTATGGAGTAACTCACTTCTCTATTCTTCAGGACTGTTGCATCTCCTGTTCAATATATTTTTATTTTTTATTATTTTTTAATTATTTGAGAGAGCATGAGTGAGAGAGTGCGCGAGTTGGGGGGAGGAAGAGGAGGGAGGGAGAAGCAGACTCCCCGCTGAGCAGGGAGCCTGACGTGGGGCTCGATCCCAGGACCCTGAGATCATGACCTGAGCTGAAGGTAGACGCTTCACTGACTGAGCCACCCAGGCGCCCCTCAATGACTTCTTAACATGCTGTTCACGGACACGCACAGAAAGTGAGCACGACAGTCAATTTTTATCCCTTTGCCCTCAGCACTACACTGATGCTCTACTTGTCCCCGTGTGGGAGGGGTATTTAGTGACATCCAGGCACAAGGAAAGAATCATCAAAGAGGTGAAATCCATTTCAAACATAGTCACGGCAAATGCTGTAACGATGATCCATTTCAAGTCACAATTTCCTTTTCTGCTCATAATTAATGTTGTTTCTTCAAAGAACAGCCTTGACACTTAAAGGAATAAATATTTCTTCCATTATTTCTTTAATGTATTCAGCGAGTTCCTTTAAGCGGTGGAGCGTTTCAATAGTGCTCTGGGCGCTTCTGTCAATTTGCATAATCCCATTGCTAATGGGGCTATTGAAAACTCTGCACTAGAAATAAGTAGGCTTCACTCAGTGAATTATTTATAAAATCAACGTGAAGTTTGGGACTTTTCTTCAAATGAAAGTATGATTTGGGGGCCTCAAATAAAGTGAGCGTGTTTTTGACTGCACCCAGAGAACCCACCATTTCCGAATGTGAGAAGAGAACATGAGGTGGCAACAAGGTCACCAAAGTCCTTTCGTTGCTCAGTTGGAAGAGCACCACTGCATGAGGATGACTTTGATGTTGGCAGGAAGCACCAGATGCCATCGGAGCAGGATCCCACGGAATCCGGGAAACATGGCCACCACGTCCCCGCACCGGCCGCCCATGCATAAACACCTGTTGTTTGCACCTTTGTGCAAATTCCCAACCAAATTTGTATTTGTATTGTCTTCACCCAAAGCAGGACAATTTTCCCCATTAACTCCTAACTCAGTGAGACCATCTGCAAAAATTCACGGTGATGAACCGAGTCACCTCTGGAAGAGCTTTTTACTCACAACAGCTTTTTAAGCAGGGCCTTTCCTGGAGAAGAATCTTGCACAAGCAAAGGGGAAATATTTCCGTGTCATGTTTCTGTCCGTGGCTGTGGCGTCCGCGGTGAGCAGGAGAGATCTGCAGTACTCTCTCTGACAGTACATGGAGCGTTATGCTTTCATCATTGCAGGAGTTTTTGTTTCGGCGCCTGAGCATCTGCTTCGAGGTTGGAGTCGGAAGACACTCGGGCAGTGGTAGGTGGGGGTGGTCGTTTGGGTGGGAAGACGGACGGCAACATAGAGCGCGGAAGTCAGTTCAACGTCCGCTGTGGATATTTGGTCTTCATGTGAATTTCTGTTAAGCAAAATAACCAAAAGTTATTTTATGACTTTTGTTGGTAGTGGTCAAGGGAATCATACATGTTTTGACTTCACTGCTGGTCTACGATGGGTTACGTTGGACTCTCCACCATTTCCGTATGGGATGGGCCATGTGCCCTGAACAAAGAGCTTCAAAGAACGTTTTTTTCTGCTTAGCAAACGTTCACTGTTCAACAAACTTGTCATGGTATTTGCACTTGCATTCTGGTATCTGGGGCTCAAATATGCACACCAAATACAGGTAATAGAGAGCACAGCAAGAATGGAAAAGACAGAGTGGGATTGTCGCATGGTTGCCTGGGACCAGTGGCCTTGAGCAGCCCCGGGCTTGGGACTGGTTTCAGGACAGGGCCGGTGTGGACGGCCAGGGAGGGAGTCCATCCTTGGCTGCCCCTTGGAGGCTCTAGCATCAGCTACCTGCTTGCTTCCAGATGTGGGTCATGGCGGCGGGAGCGGGGGGGATGCAGCTCAGAGCGCATGGGCCGGTCTGAAGTTGGTTCTTGTTGGAGGCGGGGACGTGTTTGTGGCTTGGGGCTTGGGCCATACCACGGTCGTCCTTTCTGGAATATGAGAAACAAGTGAGCTCCGTTCAGCACTCCAGGGTCCCACCCTCGGGAGGGGCCCCGAGGGACGGCCGGACCCTCACCTGTGGAGGTCTGGCTTTGTGTGTGTGGTGCCGCCTACACGATTCAGGCCTCGAGTGCTGTGCTCGCAAAATAGGTCCAACAGCAGAATTTTTGCCATGTGTTGAGAGTATGGACTATGGGGCAATTCGGGTGTCCTGAGAAAGTCAGTAGGGGAGTTGGGACACAGCCAGGAAATATGGGTCCTATCTCGTATCCACGGGGTGTCTGGCTACCCCAAGTTAGGGTTCTCTGGCGTGAGCGGGTCATAGCACTTCCCCTCACTTTGGTGACATAAACGTAAGGTTTAACAATGAGGCAGGCTGTGCTTCAGATCCTTGGCCTCTTGTCAGACAGGATGGATGGCTTGGTGTCCCCACCTAGAAGGTGGACCTTTCTGGACCAGTGGGGGGCAGGGGGCTGAGGCTGCAAAGCCAGACTTGGGGTCTCCTTCCCCGACTGCATACAACCCCCCTCCCCCAGGGGCTGATGTGGCCACCAGGGGTCCTCTGGAGGGTGTGTGCCCGGGGAGCTCCAGTGCTCCGTCCGAGGATGCTGTGTGGCAGGTGCACACCACAGTCCCTACAAAAACAATCAGACTGTGTGAAAGGTCTGAGCAAAAAGAATAGCTTCATGGCAAATATGCTAAATAAGAAGCATTCGCTTCCCCAGGAACACCTGTCAGGGCATGATGAGAAAAGGCACCGGTTGGGACTAGAAACAAAAACCACACAAAGCACGAAATAACAAGATTGATGAGAGCTGTCCCGGCCCCCAGCGCCTCCCGGAACACATCAGAGGACACAGAGCCCGGGGCATGTTCCCTGACAAGCAGGCCGAATATTGCAAGACGAGACGGCTCGCTCCAAATTCATCTGCGTCTTTAATGCAAAGCCAACTCTTTCAGTGTCTTAAAAGGATTTGGGAATGGATGAAATATTCGAGAAAAGAGCCGAAAGATACAGGGGAAACATACGTGTGAGGTTATCAAAGCTTCTGAAGCAAAATAGATATGGTCAGGAACTCAAATTCTGGAAGATGGTGCTGCCAAGGTAAAATTTACAAGAGAAGGTCTAGACAGAGGTGTAGGCATGCAGATCAAAGGAAGACCAAGGGAACAGGCCCCGTCTGAGACTCCATCTGAGACTCTGAGATGGAGTTTCCAAGAAAGGACTTGTTAATGAATGTTCTCAGAACAAGTGGGTAGCAGCCTTGAGAGGGAACATATTGGATCCGTACCTTCTAGCCCTGAAATTAGATTCAGCTAAATTTAGAATAAAGAATTGCATGGGGAGAAAAATAAGATTTTAAAAACTAGCAGAAAGCATAAAATTATATTATCATGCAAGATGATTTCCCCAGCTCTGAAGCAATGGGAGAAATCACGGAGGGAAAATTAGATTTTTAACATAAAGATGTTAAATTAGAGTATCCTTGGAAAGACCTGAAGTCAGAGGGAGGAAAGCTGGTTGTGGAAGTTTCCATTCCCGGGATCATGGAGGACATGAACACGATGATGGGCAGAAGGCATCTGGAGTGTAGACGCTAGCAGAGCTCCCGGCCATGGCCACACTCGGGGTCTGTGGCACGTGGTGCTGTCACCGACCTGTTTGTGGGAAACACCATAACCCCGCGGAAAAATGGGCAAGGACTCGAAGGGACGCAGTTGCCCCCCGCCCCCCCCCCCCCCCCCGTGTATCCTTCTATTTGAATTCTTTGTCTTTGGTCTAAAAAGAGAAATACAGTAAACAACAATCTGATAAATCGGTCGACTCCTTTAGGGGTTCTTAACAGACAAATGAAACTCCCTTGGTTCTTTCAAGCCAGTTCAAGTATTGTGTAGAAGTATAAGGAAGGAGACAGGTGGGTGCTCAATGCTTGCACTGGAGCTGAGGCACACCCAGACTGCCGTCCGTTCCTGCAAACCATCGGAAGCAAAGGGCGGAGTGTCATAGCCCTGGGAGCCCCGGGGACAGGGACGTGTCATCCCAACCCTGGAGGGTGCTGTCTGGTGGGCACTGCAACGCAAGAACTAACTGAATTCCTTAGAAGAGGCTTCATCCTCCGCATAAAAACAAGGGAGAGACACCCTCCTCCCATTCCCTAGAGCTTGTACTTGAGGAAACTTGCAATTGTAAGTTCTTTCTCTGCCCTTGGAAATGTATGGAAATCCTTTTTCAAGCAAAATAAGCCTCTTGCCAACTTCACGAGCCAGGGCTATCTTTCTCAAGGACCAGGGGCAACCTCTTTGGGATGTAAATACCCAAGAGAGACCGCGCCCGGCATCCCAGTGTCGGTGGGAGACTGACTGCGGTGGGCGCCGTGCAGTCTCCATGTTGCAATCTCCACTCTGTCATGAAAACAGGAGGTGTTTACTCGTGGGGCTCCCCTCCAAAGGAGCCGGGACACCTGCAGGAAGCAGGCGGCTTCGGATAGGACCAAAGCTGCAGACGGCGTGGGCACCTGCCTGGAGGGGCCATGGGGGCTATGGTGCTGGGGAGTGCGCAGGCTCCCGGGCCCTGGGGAGGCCTGGCTTGGCACAGCGGGAACCCACGGCCTTCAGATGCGCCTGGGCCCACTGCACAAGCATTGCCCTGAGCGGTCAGTGCTGGAGAGAGATCACACAGGGCCCTGCACGGGGCGGGGAGGGTGGGTGGTTTAGTTCCAGACCCGGATGGCTCCTCTGAGGGGGTGAGGGACCACCAGAGGCTTGTCAGCAGGGAAGAGACTCCATCTCCTTTTATGTTTTCAGGAACATCTGCTGGGAAAGGTGGCCATGGGGTTCAGGTGTGGTGCGCTCAGGGCGGGGAGCGGGTGTGGGTGGACAGGTGAGGGGCTGCTGCAGCATGCTTTCAGGGGTTAGCACAGGGAGTCCCGTGCCTCCCTCTGCAGCCTCGCATCAACGTGAGGCTGGTCTGCCCCTGTCTGTCCAGAGGGGCCTGGAGGACATGAACCGTATTTAAGTGAAATGGAGAATATCCGTAGGTCAGGCGTCTGCAGGAAGCCAGGCTGGGAGGGCGAGGGAGAGTCCTGCTGACAGCGCCCGGCACCTTCTCCGGGGGGGTGGGGGGGACGCCCGTGCTCCGCAGACCCACCTCCTCCAGGACGCCCACCAGCCCAGGAACAGAGGGGCTAAAGCTGCTCCCTCTGCTCCCCGTCTCCTGGGGTCTCCATGGGGTCGGACCCCCTTCCCCCTCCCATGGCCTCCCAGAGCCCCCTGCTCGCACGAGGAACATGGCACATTTTTGTCAAATTGGGTTGAGCCCAGCAGAGATTTAACTGAGTCCCCAGGAACCCTGTCTCCAAAAGCCCTTCTGCCTCTTGGGTCCCAGAGACAACTATTTTTAGTGACTATTTCATTTTGTTTCCTAAGGTGAATGAATGTGGTAAAGAACTGCTGGGGGTCTATCTGATCACGATGCTCTTGGAAGTGTTCCCTCCAATCCCTGCAACCGCTATTTGGGGGGGGGGTCTGGCAGATCCTTCTTCTTGCCCCCCTCCCCCGTCGGGGAAAGCCGGTGCCTGGCAGGCAGAAGGCACTGCCCGCTGGGGCGTCCCCGGTCCTACCCTGTGCCTCCCCTTCCTTTAGATAAACCCTCCTGGGGAGTCCTGGCCCCAGAGCCACCCAACAAGCTCACGCACCCCACCACGGATCTTACACACTTTCATGAGCCGTAGTCCCTTGCCTGGCACAGAGGTGATCCGCGGCCCCACGCACACAGAGGTGATGGCATCATTTAATATTGCTGACTCCAGACTGGGACAAGGACCATCTCCCCTCACCCTGCTCTCCCCCACTCCCACCCCTGCTCCCCACCTGCCCAGGCTGGGTTCAGAGCCTGTCCTGAGGGCTCCTTTCCCCGTGGCAATGATGTTGGAGTAAAATCCGCCTTCACCGCTTTAACCACCTGGCCCTGGTTCTCTTCAGCAGACGTGAGCGCAGAGGTTCTCCCCCCGGAGCAAACACTAAGATGCTTCTTGGCTCCAAGAGGCTTGTGTGTTCAGACAGGGTTCTCCGACCGCAGTGTCTGTGTGTTGGGGGGCTGTCCCACGCTTCGGGTACAACCTGATGGGACCTCCCCAAGTTCACAAAGACCCCACAGGTTAGGGGCAAGGTCCCCAGCGAGTCGGTCCCCAGCTCCAACACCAGCCAGCAGCGGGGTCCCCACCTCTGCCTGCCGATTACAACTTCAGGGGTCCCACCACCCCTGCCCAGGCTTGATGATTTGCTAAAATAACTCACAGAACTTGGGAGGCACTGTACTTGCGATGCTGGCTTTGTCGAGAAGGCCACGGAGGGGCAGCGGGAGGGGTGGGGAGCCTCTGTCGCGGGCCACGTGTGTCCTCACCAAGCCTGGAGGTCCCAGCCTCTTCAGTGTGAGCGGCCTGAGGATCAAAGCGTTGTCCTTGGCGCCCTCTGACCAGGGCCTGGCTTTTCCCACCAGCAGCGCCATCCGTGGGGCCCCCCATTCCTGTGACAAAGGAAATTGCCAGGGCTCCTGAAGCGCGGGGCGCCCCCCACCCAGGGACAGAGACCAGGCATAGCCTGGGTGGGGAAGAAGTCTCTAGGAACATGAGAGATGCACACCACCTGCTCGACACCCATACACGGCGGTGATAGGGGTCCTGCCTCAGTGGTACGGGCTGGTCCATGTCCCCCAAATCCACGTGGTGAGGCCCTGACCCCAGGACCTCGGACGGGCCTGTATCTGGAGACAGGATTCTTACCAAGAAGTGATTAAGGTCAACGAGGCCGCTAGTTTGGGCCCTGCTCCGCTCTGGCTGGGGTCTTGCAAGAAGAGGACGTCAGGACGCAGACACGCACGGAGGGACGACCCCGTGAGGACCCGGGGAGGAGACGGCCGTCTGCACGCCCAGGAGAGGCCTCGGGAGGGACCGGCCCTGCCACGCCCGGATCTCGGGGAGAATGGATGTCCCCAGCTGTGGGACTTATTAAGGTTAGCCTGGGAGACAATAGGAAATGTGACACTGGGCTCCGCCTCTGGTACCAGCACAGAATTCCCTAGTCCTTGGGATTTCCTGGGTGACAGGAGCATGTTTTTCTCTAAGAAGGTGGACCCTGGACGGCCTCAGGATGGGGCCTGCTCACCAGAAACACCGAGGCAGGATGAGAAGCCCAGAATGTACCTGTTGCATACCTGCAGGGTTAATAATGGATGCCACCCCCTGAGACCCTAAGTCCAAGGCTCGCAGAGATTCTGGACCGGCGCATCCAGCCGCCTACTGGAGGGTGCGGCCCCCAACCGCCACTTGTAGGCGGCACGTGCGGCCAGCACTCAGGTGCGGATGGTGTTGTCTGTGTTTGTTAGGAGACACCTAAGCTGAGGTCCCGGCTGGCTGGTGAGGACCGCTATGAGAGAGCGCGGGCCTGGGGGCAGGGGGATGTGAGGACCGAAGCCACAGGGGACAGCTCTGCCCGAGTGTGGGAATAGCTTCTCTCAAGCGGACATGGTCTCCGAGGCCTGGCCCTGGAGGTGTGGCGCCCCCGGGGCCGCAAGTGCAGGAGAGTTTCGGTGACCGTCAGCCAGCGGCAGGGAGGGGTCTTGCGTTCAGAGTGGTCATTCCGTCCGGGGACCTGCACGGTGACCATCGGATGGCCTTGTCCCGAGCGGGCTCACAGACCTGGTTCCCGGCGTCTCACGCGCAGAGGTCACGTCAGGTCTCTGCGCGTTTCCACTGACTTTTATCCTCAAGAGTTTTAATGTTCCATTTGACATTAACCGTAATGTTTAAGTTTCCCTGACATCCAGCAAACTACGCAGATCCCGTAAACACTGAGGGCTGCACCCACGATGCTCATGCTCAGGGGACTCCTCGTTCCCGGGCACCGTCCTCTCCCGTGGCCCGTCCCCGCCTCGGGAATGGTGAGACCATGCTTCAGCATGCAGGATGCCCGCCGTGTCCGCTTCCCACTGCAGTCACGGCTGAAAGGGGTCTGCACCTTCACATGCTGTCATCACACATTTGCGTTGCTTCGTCACGCGTCCAGTGGGAGGCCGGGCCTGTCGCTGGTGATCAGTTTTATCCTGACTTCCCTCCTGCCGGAGCAAGGATGTGGGCATGTCCCCTCAACCTCAGGCGTTGGGTCCAGGGACAATGGAGGGACGTTAGCAGAGAGCGGCTGCCCCAGGGCCTTTGCTTCCAGCCCAGCCCTGTGACCTGCAGATGATGAATCATGAGTCCTAATCCTCGGAGTGTGCCGGCGAGCCGGCCACTCAGGCCGCACGTAAGCACCTCTCCTTCCAGGTCCGGGAAGGGGCCGCGCACGGACACCTTCCCTCTCCTATCTTTGCCGCCACGCCATTCCCCTGCTGCTCCACCAGCCTGAGCAGCACCTTCACGTTGTCCCAAGAGCCCGCCCGCTCCGCCATCCACACTCTTTCTGCCTCAAAAATGTCTGGGCATTGCGATTACTTACTTGTCCGCATAAACTTTTAGATGAGTTTGCCAGTGACTTAAAAAAAAAAGTATCGCGTTGTAATTTTCTGAGACGTTCGTTCAGCTTCCAGAAGAAGTGTGTGCGTGGAGGAACATGTGGAGAGATGGCGCGTGCGCGCCGCGTGCAGGGACATGGGCTCGTGGGAGCAGGGAATCCGCGTCTTACTCCTAACCCCAAGACGAACGTCATCAGGATAGAGATTGAATGTAAATAATAAAGCCCAACAGGCATAAGAACCTTCCGCCGGCGTCTCTGCTGGATGAAGACGTGAGGTCCGCGGAGCAGGGACGTGAGACTGTGAAGAGCCGTGATGGTGGCCAGCCCGTGGAGGGGGACAGGAGGCCGGAGCACCATAAACCAGCACTAGGTTCCTGGTTACCTTCCTCCCTCACTGTCCCCACCGGGCCCAGGCGGCCCCAGCCCAGGTGGGATGCCAACAGAGAGCGCTTCGGGGGAGCTGGCTCGGAGAGAAAAAAGACAGGAGGGGCCAACTATCCCTCTCTCTTCCTTTCCTCTCTTTGCCCGAGACCCGGCCTCAGGGTCCCCAGGCGCTTAAAATGCCGGAGAAAGGGCCCTTCCTTCAGGAGCACAGGGTGAACTGTTCTGCTTCTCGGCTCCCGTTGCCCTCCATCCTTGGTGCAGGACGCAGGTGCCGGCTGGGGAGGGGCAGGACGGAGCAGGTAACTGGAGGGCAGGGACCCACAACGGGATCCGCAGGAGGTGCCAGGGAGATCGTGGGAGGGAGGGGAAGCCATACGGTCGTCTGTGAGCTTTGTGAACCCTCACTGCCCACCGTGTGCCCAAGCACTCGAGACCCGGGAAGGCCACAGAGCAGAGCCTCAGAAAATGGAGCACACATGGAGGCCACAGGGCACAGCCCAGAGCTTACAGCCGGAACCTGACCCGATCTCACGGGTTCAGGACACAACCCCAGCTGCTCAGCATGCAGGACAGGGGACAGCATGAGACCGTCCACGGGAGCTGGTGCCATGGTGACATAGGCAGTGGGTTTGCCGGACCTCGAGGCTGTCATCAGAGACGCGCTGCAGAGGGTACCAGGCTCCAGACACAGGGACCTAGAAAGGCTCAGAGAAGCTACCGGAAACACGAAGGACAGCTAGTGGGCAGCGCAGGCTGGGGAAACACACATCCATGCGGGCAGATGCAGCGCCGGCAGAACCCGGGGAAGGAGCCTTTCGTGCTGGGGATGGACAGATGGACGGAGAAGGGACAGAGCCCGAGCCTCAGTGACACACGTCAGGGCTGAAGGGCCCAACATTTTCGTCAGGACCCCCAGAAGGGGACACGGAAGACTTGGCGGGCCAAGGATAGACTTAGCGGGTGGCCTGAACCTTGAGGTTTAGGAAGCGAAGCAAAGCTCCGGCCGGATAAACCACAGGAACAACAGAGGAGAAGGTTAGGATGGCAGCCCCTGGAGATGATGCCACACCGATGGATGCCACGTGGACGGACTCCACCCCAACGGACGCCATGCTGATGGACCCCACGCGGGCAGACCCCACGCAGTTGGACCCCACGCAGGCAGACCCCACGCGGGCGGATGTCATGCTGACAGACCCCATGTGGGTACACCCCACGCGGACGGACCCCACGCAGGTGGACGCCACGTGGGCGGACCCCACGCCTGAACTGATCCAGGCCCAGAGCCAGACAGAAGTGGGGAACAGTTCTGAAAGGAAAGAACCGTGGACCCACGAGTCTGCAGGGTCGGAACGTCCTTCAGCAGTGCCAGTGACAGAGACGTCCCAGTGATGGAGACCAGAGCCAGGGCTGGCCACGGGCGCTTCCGGAACGGTCTGCAGCCTCGGCCACGAGCAGGATGAAGAGACGCCAGAGACTGGGGCAAATAGACTAACCGGCTACTCTCTCTCGAAGTCTGACCGCGGGCCACAGCCGAGAGCAGGAGTCACCGCTGCTCGACAGGGCTGTTGGGGTTCACACGTGTCATTTACAGACGATCGTGCTGGGGGCAGGGGTTTTGGTGGCGGCAGGGATTTGATATTCCCTTGGAGGGGTAAGTCGTGGATCCCGAGGGGTCCGGGAAAAGGGAGGTGTGTGCTGTGCTCCCCAGAGCGGTCGGCGCGCAACCTCTAGGAACAGGCATGCTGAAGTGGATTGTTTAAAAATGCTCCAATAATCGACAGGAGGAGGAAAGGGGAAACCGAGGGAGAGAAGCAGAGGGACAGACAGAACACAAATAACAAGATGGTTGTGGCATCGGGGGAAGGGCGTGTGAGAGGCTTACGCATGCCAGTGGAGGCTCCGTGGGAACGCGCTGACTGGAGATGTGCTTCCAGAGCCGAGACAGGCTGACGGACACACGGGAAGCAGAACATCTGGAAGCGGATGGAGCACGCGGGCACCGGTCCAGAGAGACGGAGCGGCTGTGCTATTTTCAGGCAGTGTAGACAGGGTGGACTTCAGGGCAGAGAAGGGTACTAGCGATGATAAAGGGTCAGCAATCCTAAATGCGCGTGCATCCAAACCAGAGGTTACAAGCATGTGGAACAAAACTGCAAGCTCTCATTATGGCTGGTACATCGTCCTATCGACCGTTCCCTGTTCAATACGCAGGTATATACGGGGCGAGAGCGGACACAGACGAGCAGACAGACAGATCCGCGATGGTAGTCAGAGGCTCCTACACTCCCGGTGCGGTGGTTTATGGAATGGGGACGAGGAGGGGCAGCAGGAACATGGCCTGGACAGCACAGTCCAGCTGGGAGCCCGGGGTGACTGACTCACATCAGCTATTCCACGCCTGCCACGCAGGACCGCTGGGAGCGAGCGGGACAGTCACAGCGCTCGGCCACACCCCGAGGCACAGAGACCCCGCCACAGCTGTGGGACAGCTGGAATCACACCAGGAAGACAGTCTCTGTATGACGGGTCTGAACAGAAATCAAAAACAGACAGAAAAGAAGAAAACCCCCAAACGCTTGGAAAGGGAGCATAGTTTAAAACCATCTGTGATCACAGGGAAATCTTCAGGGGAGCTAGGAAAATATTTAAGACTGAACAAAAAGGAAAATATATGGTATTTGTAGGAAGCGGCTAAGGCCGTGCTGGGAGGAAGAACAGACCACTAAAGGCTTGAGTTAAAGAAGGAGAAAGTTGAATCCGTAACCCAAGCATTCACGGTGGAACACTGGAAAAAGACGAGCCGAGTGACCCAGGGAAAACCTGTTCTGAGTCGGTATTTCTGTCATTGCATTCCCTCCTTTCAGATGGCAGCAGTCAGGCTGCCCAGGAAAAACCCCACACGTATTCACGATGGGAAATATTCCTGTTGTCTCCCAGACCCTCAGTGGGTCACCATAAAGTGAAATGTGAGAAGATCTCTTGGAATGGATTACCCTTTGTCATGTTAAGTGATGCCTTTCTTCGATTACCAGTTCGTAGAATTTTTAAAAATTAAGAATGGATATTGAATTTAATTTTATTTGTGTATTGCTGATCTTGGAAGGAAATGAGGTGTGGATGGGCACAGAGGGGTGGCTCAGTTGGTTAAGTGTCCGCCTTCGGCTCAGGTCATGATCCCGGGCTCTTGGGATCCAGCCCCGCATCGGGCTCCCTGCTCAGTGGGGAGCCTAATTTTCCCCCTGTCCCTCCCCCTGCTTGTACTCTCTCTTCCTCAAATAAGTAAACAAATAAAATCTTTAAAAAAAAAAGGAGAAAGAACGTATAGAAAAGTCTCCAAGAAATCTGAGATCAAAGCCACGTCAGGCTCCACGCTCAGCGAGGAGTCTGCTTCTCCCTCTCCCTCTCCCTGATTTTCTCAAATAAATAAAATCTTAAAAAAAAAAGAGAGAGAGAAGGTATAGAAGAGTCTCCAGGAAATGTACAATTTCCTTTAGAGGAACTTGGAAACCAAATGCATAATTTATACGATAATGTGTAGAGACAGTAATGGAAAGTCCATTCATAAAAGCTGCCGCAGTTGCCTGATCTACATATTATAATCTGCATATTCTTAATATTTCAAAAAGGAGTCTTCAATCCCAGTCATCATCTCAAGTTATTTCTCTGGGAACTGTCCTTACAGCAGACACCAGTTAGGTTCCAAACAGAATCATGAGTGGAGAAGTAATTTAGGACGTTAGTAGACGGTGCAGCCTGTCTGAGCCCAGCTCCACCCCGGGCTGTGGTCTGCTCTGTCCACCCCCGGTTGTCAGGAACCGGAAGGGCTGGGATGAACGCAGCGTGCTCGCTGTAGAGTGCTGAGTCACGCTGCCTACGCTTACCGTGAGCGTCAGGCTGATGGGTGCTGGCCACAGGGCCGGTGCCTCCAGGGGCCGTGGTGGGCGGTCTTCAGCTGGGGCAGCCACGGACCCGGGTTTCTTGCAGCTCTGGAGGCTGGACATCCCTGATGAAGCTGCCAGCCAGTTGGGTTCCTGGTGAGGGCCTCTTCCTGGCTTGTAGACGGCCGCCTTCCCACTGTGTCCTCATGTGGTGGAAAGCGTGATCTCCTCTCCTGCTGGGGCACTAATCCCACCATGGGGGCCCCGTTCTCATGACCTCTTCTTTTTTTAAAAATTTATTTATTTGAGAGAGAGAGAGAGAGGGCACATGAGAGGGGGGAGGGTCAGAGGGAGAAGCAGACTCCCCACCAAGCAGGGAGCCCAATTGCGGGACTTGATCCCAGGACTCCAGGATCATGATCTGAGCCGAAGGCAGACACTGAACCAACTGAGCCACCCAGGCGCCCTCTCATGACCTCTTCTAACCTGGACCACCTCCCACACCATCTCACTGGGGTTAGGGTTAAATGCATGAATCCGGCCCAGAACCCTGTGCGAGCCGGAATCTAGGTGCCCGAGGAGCGCAGGTGTGGCTGACACCTGGCTTCGGTCTGTGGGTCTGGCACTGGCTGAGCGCTGAGCACCAGAGGAGTCTGGGTCCTTGCCATGCATCTGCTGCTTGTCTAAGTGCTGGGCTCTGTACACCTGCCGGGCCTCCTGTCTGCCCACGATGGCCCACGTGGGGCTGTATTGTGCTTTGTGGGACATTCTGTCAAATCCAGACCCGGGACCGACTGATTTTGAGTCCATGGTTGGACATGCACAATTCTCCATTCCTGGGGCTGCCAGAGCCAATGAACACAGATTTGGTGGTGAAAGCAACAGAAAACTGTGTTCCCTCACCGTCTGGAGGACGGAGGTCCAGGTCTTCCTGCGTCCTCCTCATAAGGACACCAGTGTGGATTGGGGCCGCCCTAAATGCAGCGTGGCCTCGTCTCAAGGTCCTTAATTACACCTGTTTCCGGATACAGCCCTGCTCTGAGGTTCCAGGTGGATGTGAGTTTGGGGCGACACCGGCCCACAGATACCTGGGGCATCTTTCTTTCTGCCATTGTCCTTAGGCTCCCTCACCGTTTACCTCCACACTGCGCGACGGGATGTAAGGTCAGTTCTTGCGCTTCTGCTCCGGTTTCCACGTGCGTCCCTCTCCTTACTCCGGATGACTTTTCTGCTGTTTTCCTTGTCCGTCTTTCTGTCTCCTAGTCCAGCCGTGCTACGAGTGCTGCCACGGGCCTCGGGGCGGTGATATTCCTGGGGAGGGCCCCGGGAGGGTAGGGGTCTGCCAGGCCAGCCTGGTGTGGGGAAGCCTCGTCTGGGAAGAGTCCACGTGTCCGTGGCCGGGGAACAGGAGGGCGTTGGTGAAGGGGAGGCGGGAGCAGACGGCTGGGTGTGGCTCACGCGTCTGGGTGGCGGGAAGCCTGGCTTTCCTGAGAAGAGTCCTAATGCCGTGGTGCTGCACCATGGACGCAGTGGCCGGCTCGCAGTGGGAGAGGCTGGGGCCTGAGAGAAGTGCTGGCTGCTCAGACCCGACTTTCTGAGCTCACAAGAGCTGATGAGTGTGCGGAGCATGGTGATGTCAGTAGAACGAGAAATGAGGGTGAGGGACAGCAGGCTGGCGGGGAGCGCAGCCTCATGGGGCTGGCCAGGGTTTGAGCACGGGGGAAGGGGCGTGGGGGGCAGGTCCGACGGGCGGGAGACACAGCAGGGGCGCCACCCGAGGAGGCAGGGCTGGCCGCCGGCCACACTTCCCCACGCTTCCCCCCATCCCCGGTGGGTGGCCCCCAGCTGCGTCCCTCCCCCAGCCGAGACACCTGCGGGCTAAGCTCCACCTGCTGCCCTCTCCCTGCGCACAAATCCTCACCCCAGAGTCCACCCCGGGCCACCCAGCCTACCGCAGGGCCTGGCAATGATAGCATCTTGCAGGGGCGGGGGGTCGTGAGGACCAAAGCCAGGCGTGGCTGGAACAGGAACGCCCCACCCCCACAGACTGTCTTCCAGGGCAGCTCTAGGGGAGGCAAGTGGATGTTGAGTGGGGGGCCAAGGACTGAGGGCGAGACCGCCCCTCATTAGCTGAGAGGCGGCTGGGGGCCATGCCTCACCTCCCCGGCGGCAAGGAAAACAACGTCCAGTTCCCTCTGTTGGCCGCAGCTTTGCAGCCCCGGGATGCGGCCGACTGTGGGGCGCAGGCCCGAATTAGACCCCACGCAGGTGGTCACAGAGCAGGAGGCCGGCGGGAATTGAGTGCCGGGTGGCGTGTGGGGACGGTAAAAACCACACACTTAATCGCTCCAGAAAGCGCTGCGAGCGTCAGATCTATATTTGGATTGGAATGGCTTATTGGCAAAATATTGGAGCAGATGCTGGGAGGGAGAGGCTTAATTGGGGGAGTCTGCCTGCTCAGTCTCCAGACTTTCTGAGTTCGATGCAATTTAATTTTTATGAAATATAACATCTTTTAAAAGGTCGAGAGCTACAATATAAGCCATTTGTAGCTGTTAGAATGGTATTTTTCTTTTCAAAATAATTTAAAGTGATCTGTAAGGACTGGAAAAGACAGCGTGGTTTCTGGGAGCCTGGGGAAGGACACGCTGCAGCTGATCTGTCTGCCCCACGATTTAATTTGCCCTTCACACTAAGCCCCCGAAAATTGAATAATGTTCTTGCTCCTTTCAAAATGAATCAGGCATCACAGAGAGCCAGTGAAGAAAATTGATTCTATCATGTCTAATGAGGACAAAGCTTTGCACCTGAAAGCCACGGGATTTTCGAGGCACATTTGCAAACATCTTCCCAGGATATGCAGTGAATGTCAGGTGGTCGGCCCAGCCTTCTCTAGGAGCTGCCTCAGCCGTCTCGAGGCTGGCCCCCCTTTGCTTCCTGACCCCCAGCCCGCCTGCAGTTGGACACAGAGGGACGCCTGACGGACTGAAATCCGGTTTTCTCTGCTGGGCGGAGCGAGAATACGCAAGGAGAGGCCACCCAGCCGGGCAGCGATCTTGCAGAGCGGACATGTTTGTTTCAGGCTGAGGGATCCTGCATGCCCTGCATGCAGCGTGAGAAGCAGAGAGTCTAGATCAGAGGTCCTTGATGTCACAGAGCCACCCGGACGGCGTGTGGCCGGGCCCAGCTCCACGTGTCTGATTCAGCAGGTCCAGGTTCGGCGTTTCTGCTAGGTTCCCCGATGATGCTGATGCTGCTGGCCTGGGAACCACCTCAGAGATCCATACTCTCCCGATAAATACGATGACGCTTCCCATTCAAATATAGCAACACGCATGATGAACACAGAGATGCGGTCTGGAACAGGGGACATTCTGGGAGGGGAGAGAGAAGTCGTTCCTCTGCCCTGAAGTCAGAATCCTGACGCAGAACCGGGGCAGGACCCTTGAGGGTGTGAGAATGAGCTGCCGTCAGGTACGGCCCGCTCTGGCCGCTCAGAAGTTCTTAAAACAAGCAAGATGAGGTTTCCAACTTCAAAAAAAAATATCATAAACACACATGCTTTTCTTAAGTGTACAGCTTACTGACTTTTTCAAAGATTTCATTTATTTATTTGAGAGAGAGAGAGAGAGAGAGCACAGTGGGGGAAGTAGAGGGAGGAGCAGAGCTGAGCAAGGAGCCTGATGTGGGGCTCGATCCCACGACCGGGGGGATCATGACCTGAGCCGAGATGGAGTCGGATGCTTAACTGATTGAGCCACCCAGACGCCCCCTTACTGATTTTTTTAACCTTTGTACCCCGTGATACCACCCTCGTGAAGAGCAGCTGAACATTTTCATCACCTTGTACATCATCTTCCTTCCCCGTCCATCTCTCCAAAACGGAGGCAGCTGCTGTCTCATTTAAATCTCCGTCGATGCGTGTGATGGTTCTTGAACTTCCCCAAAACGGAAAGCCTGCGGCTGGCACCCGGCCTGGCTTCATAACCTCCTGAGATCCAGCCACGTGGTGCCGGTGACAGCAGTTTGATCTCTTTAAAGGTGTGCAACGTTGGCTTTTAAAAAAACTTTCCACTCTGAAATAACTGTAGATTGGCAAGAAGTTGCAAAAATAGTACAGAGAGGTCTTTCGTGCCCCGCAGCTGGTTTCCCTGGTTACAGCCTGCCTAGTGGTGCAGGGGCGGCCGCTGGAGGCTGATGTGGGTGCCGCGTGCACGTGGTTAGAGCTCTGTCCTTTATCTCGTGTGTGGACACCTGTGAACACCCCTGCAAGCACATCACAGAGCCGCTGTGTCAGGGCGCGGCCCTCCCTGTGCCCCCCTCTGTGGTCACACCCGCCTGACCCGTGGAAACCACCAACCTCTTCTGCACCGGTACAATGTCGTCATTTCAAGAATTACTGATCACACGCCATAATGACGCATTATATAAATGGAATAGCGTGATCCAGGCCTGCCTCTCTCCCCGTGGCTCAGTGCCCTTCGGATCTCTCCCGTTCTTGTGTTTCAATCCCTCAAACTTTCCACGACTGAGTGCTGTTCCATGTCCTGCTGAAGGACGTGTTAGTTGTTTCAGTTTGCGGTGATCATCCATGAAGCTGATATTTACATACAAGCCTTGGCGTGGATCGAAGTGTCCGTTTTTCTGGAATACGTACCCAGAAGTGAGATTGTGCGGGAGGTCCCGAGTGTGTGTCCAGTCCGCTGAGAAGCTACCAGGCCAATTTTCAGAGTGGTTGCACGGTTTGCATGATCCCATCAGCAGCACGAGAGACCCGGGTTCTCCGTAGCCCTTGCCAGCCTTTAGCAGTAGCTACGCTAACAGGTGCGACTGGGTAGCTCATTGTGGGTTTTGTTTGCATGTCCGCTAATGGCTAAAGATATCGAGCTGCTTCGTCCTATGTGCTCTTAGCTCTAGAACATCCTCGCTCTCAATTTCATATGTTTGTTTACTGCTGAGTTTGAGGGGCTCTTTATATATTCAGGTGCTTGTCAGATACACTTTGTTGCAAATATTTTCCTACAAGTTTGTAGCTTGTCTTTTAATCCTTTTGATGGCGTTTTTTGCAGAGCTAAGGTTTTGAATTTTGATTCAGTTCAACGGATCCATTCTTTCTATTACAGATCATGTTTCTGGTGTCAACTCTGCGAACTCTACAAGAAACTCTAGATCTCGAAGATTTTCTACTGTTTTCTTCCAAAGGTCTGGAGTTCATAGTCTTACATTTTACACTTAAGTCCACGGTCTATTTTGAGTGAGGCTGGAGTCAAGGCTCATTTCGTTTCTCTTTGCCGCTGGATGTGTAACTGCTCCGGGAGCGTGTTGGAAACACCATCCTCCCTCCATGGAACTGCTTCTGTTACCGATCTTAGAAGCCACGGGGCTGCACCGAGTGGGTCTGTGTGCAGCATCTGCGGTCTGGTCCACTGTTGTCTGCTCTCCCTGCACCCCACAGTCCTTGTCCCCCGGGCTGTACCCTAAACCTTACAGCCAGGCAGAGTGATTTCTCACGCTTCCTTCTTCTTTATCAAAATCGTCCTTCTATTTGAGTTTTTGCGCCTTTCTATGTAATTTTTAAATTCTTCCTCTTCCCCTCCTCCTCCATCTTCTTCTTCCTCTTCTCCTTATTCAGAGAGAGCGGGAGGGCACACGCAAGAGAGGCAGAGGGAGAGAGAATCTCAAGCAGACTCCCCACTGAGCACAGAGCCCAACGCAGTGCTCGGTCTCACGACCCCGAGATTGCGACTTGAACCGAAACCGAGAGTCGGCTGCTTAACCAACTGAGCCACCCAGGTGCCCCACTATGTAAATTTTAGAATAATCTTGTCCAAATTTGTGAAAGGTCTTGCTGGGATTTGGGTAGAATAACAGCAAACCTGTATCTCAGTTTGGAAGACAATAACCTCTTTCTGTGCTGGGTTTTCCAGCACAAAACACTGTGTTTTGCTAGTAGAGAGAACACAGTTGCCTTTCCACGCACGTCTTGCATCCTATGACCTTGTTGAACACAGTCCTTGGTTCTAGGAATTTATAGATTGCTTGGGTTTTCCTCGAAGTTATGTCATCTGCAGATAGGGACGCCCTCATGCCTCCGTTCGATGTCTCTGCTGTTTCCTGCCCCTCACCATATGGCCCAGAGCGTCCGCGCCTCGTAGAGACTCATGTCCTCGGCTTGGTTTCCACCTCGGGGGAAAGTGCTCCGATTCCCCTGTGAACTACAACGTAGGTTTTTATAAATCCTGATTATGACGTTGAGAAAAGTTCCCTCTATTCCTAGTTTTGTGAGTTTTTTTTTTGAGTTTTTTTGAGTTTTGAGTGTTTTGAGGGTTTTCTTTGAGTTTTGAATGTTGTCAAAAGCCTTTTTCTGCATCAGTTGATACGATCTTGTGATGTGTCTTCATTAGTTTATTAATACGGTGATTACATTGGTTGATCTTTTTTTTTTTAAAGATTTTATTTATTTGAGAGAGAGAATGAGAGAGAGAGAGCACATGAGAGGGAAGAGGGTCAGAGGGAGAAGCAGACTCCCCGCCGAGCAGGGAGCCCGATATGGGACTCGATCCCGGGACTCCAGGATCATGACCTGAGCCGAAGGCAGTCGCTTAACCGACTGAGCCACCCAGGCGCCCTGGTTGATCTTTTGAATATCGAACCACCTTTGGAAACTCGGATTGAACCCCACTTGGTCATGGTGTGTACCTTTAGAAACAGAAAAAATATTTACCGGTCTTGGTGACTTGCGTCTGCTTGTCTTTTGTCATGGGTTTTGCATCTACCTCCATGAGGGAAGCTGGTTTATGTCTTGTCTTTGGGGGAGTGCTTGTCTGGCTTTGGTGCCAGCGTGATTCTGGCCACAGGGATGAGCTGGGGAGAGCTCACACTATTCGTTCTCCAAAACCTACATCAACTGTCACATTGGAGCCAGATCGGTGGACCCCTGTGCAGATGTCTCTGCAGCAGATCCCCGTAAGACCCCCCCCCTTAGACACTGAGCTCCCCTAGGACGGCGCCAGTCCCGAGGCATCGAGGTAAGCAGACAAGCTTTTGTACCGAATAGGGGAGCAAACACACATCTGATTACAAACTGGAATGCGGCCGGGCCCGAACTAGAACCCGAATATTATACTGGGCTCTGCGTCTGGCCCAGGTAAGGTGGAGGAGAGGCTGTGCTGGGGGCGAGGGCTTGGTCGTCAGGTCACCCTGAGCAGGTGAGGGTGAAGGGGACACTTCCAGCAGAGGAGGGCCCGGACGGAATAAAGGAGGTGCCCGACGCTCACCCGGAGGCAGGGCTGGCCTCTTGTTGTCGGGGGTCCCAGGAAGTGGGGCTGTTACAGGTGAGGGGGGCCCTTTCAGCCGCTGTGGCTCCGGCCCTGGAAGGGGTGTTTGGGGCTTCGGGGCCCAAGCACATGAGGACACCAGCCGGCTCTCAGGCTCAGGGCTTCTGGGTTCTTCTGGGGACCTTGACAGGACTGCAGAGGATATTTGGGGCTGGCTCTAGGGACAACACCCCTCTCTGTTGTAGCCTCCAGAGAACATTTCATGAGCAGACTTTTTCGGGGCCACGTTCTGTGCCCTGTGGTTTTCCCTTTATCGTGGGAATAAGTTTAATTCTGCACAAAGTCCGGCCTCAGTCAGGCGGACTTCATCATTCCTGCATTTGGCAGCTGAAGGAGAGGAGCAGAGATGACAGACCCAGTTGGGGTGTCGGAGCAAGAACGTCGGAACCGGCTGCAAACAGAACTCTCGTCTGGGTTATGCAAGACCTTCAGACCAACACCAGCTCTGAAGTTCCCGGACTGCTGCCCCGAGGTGGGCATTCCTGACGTCCAGGCTTCTGTGGGACTCCCGGTGCAGCCCGGGTCCGAGAGCCCACGGAGCCACGCAGTGCACAAGTTAGGGAGGGTCATCCCCGAGGCCCCTGACACTGTTCTTCCTCCATCTCTGCGGCGTGTGGGACACAGCCCGGAGCCTCGGCTAGGGCAACAGCGGGGTGAACACAGTGGGGCTCTTTACTGTGACTTCATGTGTCGTTCCCCCAAGGGGCCCGGAGGGGTGGTCAACACAGTTCTTGCTCTTGGGAATGAGGACACTTCTCTAGCCTGGGAACAACTTCATAAAACAGGGGCCCTGGGTGGCTCAGTCGGTTATGTGTCCGACTCTTGATTTCAGCTCAGTTCATGACCCCAGGGTCCTGGGATCAAGCCTTGCATCTGGCTCTGCGCTCTGCAGGGAGTCTGCTTGAGATTCTCTCTCTGCCTCTCCTTACCCTGCTCTCCCTCTCTCTCTCAAATAAAAAAAAAAATAAATCTTTAAAAAATAGTGAATTTTATGGTATGTGAATCACCTCAAAAAAGTAAACACAAAGTAAAATTCAAAGGTAAATAGCCAGAAATTATTTGCCACATTTACAACGAACAAAAAGTTCATATCCTTAATATACATAAAGGGCTGTTAAAATCCATTTTTTTAAAACAGCACTAGAAACATCAGCAAAGGACAAGAAAAGACAGCCTCATGTAAAATGAAATAGAAATTTACAAGGCAGGACATAGATGGAGAGACTTCTGTTTCACTAGTAGATGAAAAGGAAATACACATCGTTGATCTGTTCTCATAGTTCTCTGTATTTTTTTTTTTTTTTTACATCTTCTGCAGTGTGTGTTAGTTTTCTATTTTAGAATCAGGAAAATTCATCTTTTAAGATGTGTGGTGCCATTAACTCCGGCCTTGGGGACAGTTCAGGGAGCTGGAGCAGCTGTGGAGGCAGGGGCGTGCGTGTGCCCATTTCTGGATGACACCTGCCTGCCAGGTCCTTTATATAGGTGGCCGCACGTAGCCCTACAGCAGTATGGTCACCCTCATGCACGGGGTGGGGGGAGCTGAGGCCCCACGCACACGGATTGACTCGTCCCGGCCGCGCAGCCAACATCTGTGTGGGAAAGCAGATCGCCAGGATCACGCTCCTTCTCATGCTGTTTCTGTCCCCATTCTCCTAGACACGGAGACTCCTGTTATCGGCCACCCCTGAATCGGCCGTCACGGGGGCACCCGGGCTGAGGGGAGGGGCTTGTCCCCAGGCAGGGGCAGGAGGGTGTCAGGTAGAGGGAACCTGCGCTCCACAGCGGTGGAGACCGCACGGCCCTTCACGGGAGTGAACGCAAGGACGGAGGAGGCAGCACGTCACGGGGTGGCAGTGGCCGTGGGGCCAGGAGAGCCCAGGAGAGCCCTGGGGATGAGTTCCCCTCAGAACCTGGGAAGACTGAGCAACAGAGAGGTGACAGCCGGAGCACCCACCTCCGGGTGGGAGCAGGGACAGAATTGTAGCAAAGATTTAAGACCTGTTAGGGTGCAGTGGGGCGGGCTTCTAGGGAATGTGGGTGCATGAGAGGGGTATGGTGTGCATGCACCTGTATGTCCTGAGTGTCTGAAATGCGTGCACATGGGTACCAGTCAGAATGTGCATGAGCTCATTTGTGTGTGTTGCTGCCGGCCCTTGCTGGGAGCATGGGTCTCTCACTGCCCACGTAGCTGGGGCTAGGCTGCATCCCCCAGCCTCAACTCCCGGCCCCAAAGTGGAGCTAACAATCCGCCACCCTGAAATGATTGAGTGTGGGTCTCTGGGGCAGGGGCCCCCTGCAAAGTGCTGTTCCCATGTGAAGGACCCCTGAGCAAGGCCAGGAGGCCGAGGGGCCCCTTCCTGGCTCTCTGAGATCTGGCCCAGAGAAAGGCCCCCTCGGTGGTGCTGGAACGCGGGCTGCCTGAGCCAGCTGAGCGCAGCGGGAGCCTCCCTCACTGCCCTCTGCACCGGGCAAGTTCTCCCTCTGTGCTTGCTTCTTCCCAGTTCCCTAAATCAGGAAGTGGCTGGTGCAGGATGGAGCCCTGATTGCTGCTGTGGGACCGCGGGCAAACCCCTTGCACTTCAGTGTCCTTGCCTGTCCTCGCTCGGGGATCCTGGGGAGGACGCACTGGGTGGCGATCGGGGTCCAGCCACCGTAGAAAGTGTGACAGTGGATGCAAGGAGCTGTA
This sequence comes from Callorhinus ursinus, assembly GCF_003265705.2. Lineage (NCBI taxonomy): Eukaryota > Metazoa > Chordata > Mammalia > Carnivora > Otariidae > Callorhinus > Callorhinus ursinus. The sequence continues at coordinate 7,994,469 of NW_027397122.1, read as the reverse complement.
ACTCCTGCACGGTGAAGGTTTCCACATGCCCAGAGTCGCCCTGAACGCACACGTCTGACCTTTACATTTCCCCGCTTACCATGAGTTCACGAGAGCCCGTCGTGCCATTAATAATTTCATGGCTGTAGATGCACCGAGAGCTTTCTGTTTCTACTCGTACGAAGGTCTGACCTAGAAACGGGGGAGACCTGTGCGTCTCCTCCCGTGCCTCTTCCTGAAGACTTCAAGGTGAGCAAGCGCATTTGGACAACACAGAAATTCTTGCTCTGGCTCCCGCCCCGCTGTGCTGGGTGCAGTGGGGTCAGCTGGGTCCTCTGTGCCCTGGTGGCCATGCTGTGTGCTGGCCAGCGGACAGGAAACACACAGCCCCCTCGACATCATGATGCTTCTGTCATTGCTCAGGTATATCTAGAACACGTCTTGTCTGGCAGGTAAGGTGCTTAATTTCTACTCCTGTTCAGACAACAGCAAATGCATAGTTTAAGGATGAAAAATATTTTCCCAACTGTCCAGAGGTCAGTCCTTCTATTTTATAGTCTGGTTGAGGAAGCAGAGAAGCACAGGGTCCTCGGACAGAAAGACATATATACTGGCAGCTCTGGGAAATTGGTTAAAATGCGCTGTCTCTGGCCCCTGCCCAGACCTACTAAACCAGAAAGTGGGCTGGCAGAGGGTGACCCTCTGGGGCACGTGGGGCAGGCGCGAGTTTCCCAGGCACTAGCTTACAGCACGGAATTGGGAATGAAACTCCCGCTTACATTATTCAGCAACACACACACACACACACACACACACACACACACACACACACACACACACGTGGAAGGCTCTCTGCGTGACCGCAGATAAAAGCCGTGAGCAGGTTGTCTGTGAATGAGGGACAGCCTGAACTTTGCTGTCCCCGCCCCCGATCTTGTGAAATAGGTTTGTTTTGTTTGTTTCTCACATGTGTGTGCATGCCCCTAAATACTACATAGTCTCAATGGACTTGTTTTCAAGTTGTGTGAAAATGATGTCATCATCCTTCTGACACACCGATGCTGTGGGGTGAAACTGTAATGATTTTCTTTTCTTTTTTCTTAAGATTTTTTACTTATGAGAGAGAGAGCGTGCAAGCAGAGGCAGAGGGACAGCGGGAGAGGGAGAAGCAGACTCCCCACTGTGCAGGGAGCCCGACTCGGGGCTCGATTCCAGGACCCTGAGATTTTAACCTGAGCCAAAGGCAGACACTTAACAACTGAGCCACCCAGGCGCCCTCCTTGATGTTCTTCAAAAAGGGCTAAAACATTGCCTTTCATGTTCGTCTTTATTCTAAAGAGACTGAGTTTTAGGGGTGCTGTAGACAGCATAAGAACCGATTTTTTATTTCCTAGCTCTTGAATATCTAGGTTATTGATACTGAATGTGTTAGTTATTAAATATCTACCATTTTCCTAGCGATCAACCACGCTGCCTCTGCCACATGACCGGCTTCCATAGGCACGTGGTTCTGTTTCTGGGTCACATTGTTCCTTCCAGAGCCTTGTTGGCCCTTCTTTGTCCGGAGCATCTGAGCTCCCCGTCGTGCTCTGCCCTTGCATGAAATTTAGAATCAGCTCGCCAATTTATTTTTAAAAACTCGTTGGGACTTTCATTGGCATTGCAATAGGTTTATAGGCTAATTTGGGGAGAATGGACATTGGGTGTTGGGTTTTCTTACCCACACACATAGCATATCTCTTTCCATTCATTTGGGTTCTCAGAAAGTTCCATAAAGTTTCGTAATTTTTCCTTGCGGGACTCATGCCTCTTTTGTTAGATTTAGTCCTTTTTAATTTTTGCTTTTATTGTAAATGGACTCATTTGGAAACTTTTGTCTCTCTTTCAGAGACAGAATAAATATATTGTTACATGTTTAGGTTGATCATTTATCCAGTCATATTATTACAGGCTGATCACTTCCAGTAATTTAGGTCTAGAAATTACTGCATTTTCTTTGTGGAATATCAGATAATATTCAAAGAATAACAGTCTGGTTCCTTACAATTTTCAGGTACTTCAGACGTTTGTTTTTCAGAGTTGCTTTCTATTCATTACACTTTGCAAGGACCTCCAGTAAATTCTGAATGTAAGCTATGAGACAGCATTCCTTGTGTTCTTCCTGATTTTCAAAGAAAGTGTTTCAATGATTTTATCATGAAGAATAATGGTTTCTGAACATTTTTGTTAGGCACACATTACCAGGTTAGGATGTTTCCTTCCATTTGTGTTTAATTAGGTTGATCATGAATGTGTGCTGAATTTTATCAAAAGCTTTTGCTGTATTAATTAAGATGATCATATGGTTTTCCCCTTTTTAATCTGTTTATTTGGAGAATATTAGAAGATTTTGCTCATCTTGGCAGGCAGAAGAGCCCACAGAAGAAACTGGTGTGTCCTCTTTGTGGTTTGGAAGAGTGTGTGAGTCTTGGGGCGGGGGGGCTGACCGCCCATGTCCCTGGCTTCCTGGGCCCTCAGCTACCGACCCAGCCATCGGCTCTAACACCACCGATGCTTGTTTCCTCGGGGGATGTCTGCAGGTCACATCTTTCCAGGACCGGTTTCGTGTGCTTTCCAGTCTATTGGCACAGATTTACTCCTGGTAGCATCTTAATTTTCTCTCAGCTGCAGTTTCTGTGATTAGGGCCTTTTTTACATTCCTGATGGCCCCTTAAAGACCGTTCATCTCTGCAAAGGATTCTCAGTGTTTAGTGGTCTTTTTAAAGAACTCATTTGGCTTTGTTGATTCTTAAGATTGAGTACTTGCTTTCTATTTAATTTTAGACATCTTTTTGAGTTTATTCTATAGTTCTTTTTTTAAAAAAAGATTTATTTATCTTGGGGGGGAGAGCCCGAGGGGGAGGGAGAGAGAGAAACCGAAGCCGACTCCACGATGAGCACGGAGCCTGATGCGGGGCTCGATCCCACGACCCTGAGATCATGACCTGAGCTGAAACCAAGAGTTGGAGGCTTAACCGACTGTGCCCCCCAGACTCCCCTATTCTATAATTCTGTATGCAGCCTCTTAAGTGGGGTTCTCAGCTTTTTATTTTCAGCCTCAATTTCCCATTAAATACCGTGTCTAACATATCTCTGAGGTGTCGGTAGGCAGTATTTTTAATTATTTATGTATTTATTATTATTTTAAGTATTTTAATTGTTTCTGTTATTTCATTTTGAGTCATGAGTTACTTAGACATTTGGGGACATCTTAACAACCTTTTTCTATTTACATCTGTTTTCATTTTATTGGGGCTGGATGACCGGTCTGGGATCGTTGAGGTTTGCTCTATGTTGGATTTTTGCCAATATGGCATGTGTGCCCAGAACCATGTATAAGGAATCAAACAGTTCTGTTCATGGTGTTGTTCAAATCTCCTCTACCTTTACAGACTTCCTGTCACCTTGATAATGGAAACAGGTGGATTGACAGGTGGGTGATCAGTTCCTCGATTTCTCCTGGTAGTTCTGTCAATTCTTAATTCACATATTTGGATTCCCTCTCTGTGTGTAAGCTTAGGGTGATTATATTGTATGGACTGAATGCTTGTGTCCCTCCCCCAAATTCATGTGTTGAAAGGGGACCCCCAGCAAGCCAGTGTCAGGAGGTAGGGCCCCTCGATGGGGTCAGCGCCCTAGCAGGAGGGGCCCCTGAGAGCCAGTGTCACCTGTTTCTACCCAGGGAGGAGAGGGCAGCCCAGAAGGGGTCCTCAGCAGACCCCAATCTGCCGGCACCTTGTTCGGGGGCTGTGGTGTGTGGGTCTGTGGGGATCAGCCTCTGTCTTCCAGGTCTGTCCAAGCTGAGCCGACCCAGACCCGGATCTCCCCGGTGAGTCGAAGCGGCTGTCACTGTGTGTGAGTGTCTCCAGTCTCCCCAGCGCTTGTCGTATTAAAGGTCATCTTGGTTGGGGCTTCTTGTCGTTGTCCTTTGAAAGGTCTGCTCTCGGTCTCCTGTGGGTCCGCCATCGGGGGCCCATGCTTGCATCCGGCCCCCCCTAAGATGTAGTGCCTTCAACAGCTCAGCCGCCTGCTCACTTTCTAGCGACATCTTCGATTCCTCGGAAAACGCGCTCACCGCCGGTCTGTGCTCCCTGTGTGATCCTTACGACATCTCAGGTCCCTTGGGCTGCAAAGCCACATTTGCTTCTCCTGCTGACGTCGGCCTCAGTCGTTGGCTTCCTTCTGCCGTTCGTGTGGACGCAGGCTGGCTTGTGTCCGTCTGAGGACAACCAGGGCCACCTGAGAAGCCGGCCGCCCGGGGGCCTGCGCCCTGGCCTCCCTGCCGTGTCCCTTCCCTGACTGCCAGTGTCAAACTTGCAGGAAAGGGCAGGGAGGTCTTCGCTGATGGAAGCACTTCAGTGAAAGCTGCAGGTGCCGCGTCCCAAGCACGTGGGCCCCCACGGCCCAGGTTCAGGACACGCCTTTACTGTGCCATCCTCTGTGAGGAAGGGCGGGCCGGCGGCCACTTACTAAGGGCTCGGAGTCGTTCGAGACCTGGCCGTCCCCACACCCCTTGCCGTCCCCTTGGGTTCTTTCACGGACTGTTAACAACTAGCACCCAGCAGGGCTCCTGTGTTGCAACTGATCCTGGTGCCTGGTTATTCTAGAACAATCCCCAAACCTTTTCATATAAAAGCTTTATTTCCCCTCACACATAATCTCCCGAAGGGGGTTGGTCAGGGGCTGGCTCCAGCATCCACGCGGAGCGAATTTCCCCGGGATGCCGTGGCTAGGGGGCCCCGTTCTCCCAGCCAGCAGGAAGGAAGCCGGGGGTGGGGGTGGAGGACGGCTCTCAGGGCCGTCCACAGTGGTCGGGCCCCCGTCTTCACAGTGGGAGGGGTCAGCAAGGACCCCTCCTTTTTTCAGATGACCATGTTGAGGCCAGGCGTGAAGGGGTGGCCGAGCGCTCCCTGCACAGGTGAAGGGCTTGCTCTGGAAAGGTCCACAGCAGACCCGAACCCGTGGAGTGTGCAAGGCCAAGCCCTGAGGTCTGTGGGTTTTTGCCAAGCAGATCGTGCCCCCGCCCTGGTAACCACTGCCCACATCAAGATGTGTCCGGTGGCCTGGCATGCTCACAGGTGCAGGTGTGCATGCAGGGGGCTGGGGGCTGCACGCCGTTACCCCTTGGTGCCCCATAGCGGTGTGCGGGAAATGTGACACGCACCCGTGCCCGTGTCCTGATGTGACCCCCCCCGGGGGGGACAGTGATGGCTTCTTGGGGTTTTGATCCCCCTCCCATGATGACTTCTTGGCATCCCAACTCTCGCCTTGGGGACTTTAATTCATGTGCCGTAACGAAGCGGTTATTCTGGCTGGCAGAGGCACAGGGAGCGAAGCTGGTGGGAGGTCACGTGACTGTCTGGGGGGCAAAGGAAGGCCCACCTCTGTCTCGTCAAACAAGGTCTCATTGGAGGAAAGGCGCATTGACCAGACTCCCCTGGCACGCCGGGAGCCTGGCTCCATAATGTGCACTGGGTAAACGCCAGAACTGGCCTGCTTTCCTCCGTTTGCCACTCGCCTTGACCTCAAAAGAAATATTTTTACAGTCACGGTGTATGTTTGCCTATGCTTTGCGGTGGCCAGACTCCTTCCCTGTACGTCGATTTATTCACCGGTCCTCACAACAAACCTGTAATCTGCTAGATTTCGACCAAACCTCCTCGTAGTAACTTACAGTTTTCTGATTATAAAAATTTATCGTAATGCTTTTGTAAACCAGGAACTCATATAGGAGGAAGGAAAACATCCATATTCTCACCCAGCAGAGACCTGTGGACACAGGGCTTCACGCTCCGTTGCCGTTCCAGGAGCTTTGCCACACCGTTCCCGGGTCTTCGGCACGTCGGTGAGGGCAGGGCTCGCTCATTGGGCGCCGAGGACCACGGGTGATCGAGTCACTCGCCCTGACTCAGTGGCTCCGGACCCTCGAAACGCTGGACCCTCAACGTTGTGAGACTCAATGCACTTTAATCCATGAGCATTCGCCCGGTGCTGGGAGCTGAGCCCTGGGGCCACGGGAGTGGGACTTGTATAAAAGTGAATAAGAAGAGGTCTCTGTGCTCAGGAGCTCACAAGGGAGGGGCATGGATGAAACTAATTAATTGTCACTCGAGACTCTAAGAGTGTCCTGGGCTGCTGTGGAGAAGATCTCCAGACCCGGTGGCTGTTCAACCACGCAGGTCCCTTCTCCTACCGCCTGGCGGCCAGAGGTCCCGATCCAGGTGTGGCAGGGCCACTGCCCGGGAGCCTGCAGGGACCCCTCCCCACCCCTCGCCACGTGCGTGGTGCCGGCCAGCCTGGGGCTTGTGGCATGGTGCCTGCAGCCTCTGTCCCGTCCCCTCGGGCTGCTTCCCTCTGCGTCTTCTCCTCCTCCTCCAAGGACACCTGTCCCTGGACTCGGGGCCCACCCTGAATGCGGGATGCTGGCAACTCGAAGCCCTTAACTACTTTCACCTGCCAAGACCTTATTCCAAGTAGTTACATTCTGAGGTTCCAGGTGGACATGAGTTCTGGGAGGGTCCCGCTCACCCATTGCAAAGACAGACCCTGAAGGGCCGTGGGGCAGAGGGAGTGTGGAGGGGTCCCTGTGACACCCCCTTACCTCAGGGTGGACACAGGGCCCCGGGCTGGGGCTCCGGGTGCAGCGACTGCCCCAGGAGTGAGCTCTCGAGGGCCCGGAAGGCTCTTGGCCGAGAGCCCAAGCGCATGTGCAGTGGGCACCTTCCCCTTCAATGGTCGACCCCGAGTAGGAGGCTGGGGCCACTGGGCTGTCTTCTCGGGCACGTGGACGGAGCTGACCTGGGAATGACCCAGGGCACAGGGGACACTTCCCCGTGTTGTGTCACTCCGGCTGCAACACGAAACACAACTTGGGCCAGCACCTGTCACAGACGTGTGTGAATGAGCCCCGAGGCTCTGGCTTCCAACCCTCTGGCCACTGCAATGGGCAGAACTCTGCAAGGCAGGGGTGGTTTGATCCCTGGCCACGCAGGGATGTCCGGGAACAGTTAAAGAATCACCAGGAGGGCTGGGGGCAGCTGGCAGGGGCGTGGGGCAGGTATGCTGGGCGAGTGTGCAGGGCAGGGGTGCAGGGCAGGGGGTGCTGAGAAGGGGTGCTGGGTAAATGCAGAGGGTAGGGGTGCAGGGCAGGGGTGCTGGGCAAGTGTGCAGAGCAGGGGTGCTGGGCAGGGGTGCAGGGTGGGAGGTGCAAGGCAGGGGTGCAGGGTGAGGGTGCTGGATAAGTGCAGAGGGCTGGGGGTGCAGAGCAGGGGTGCAGGGCACCGGTGCTGGGCAGACGTGCAGGGCAGGGGTGCTGGCCTGCCAGACTTGCGCAGAGAGCCCTCACGATACCCAGTGCCAGCAGATGTCCTGGTCAAGTCACTGCCAGGCTGTGTGAAACCGGGGTCAGTGGGGTCTCGCCCACTCTCGCCACTGCCTAGTGTGTGAGACACAGCGTAGCTTTCCTGAGGGTTTTCCCAAGGACCCGAGCGCTGCCAAGACACGCCTGGGGAAGCTCTGAGGCAGAAGGAAGCCTCTTTCTTTTTAGAGCAAGGGATGGATAAGACCCTCCCTTCCTCTACGTTTTAGGGAAATGGAGCAGGCGACTGGGTGGTGGGAGGGAGGGCAGTCCCCCGTCCTGGCAGGAAACCGCGGGCCTGGATGGAGGACTGCCTGCCCCCTGTGCTGGCGCGGGAGGAGGCTCCTTTCGGGGGGCGAGGGAGGGTCCCGGGCTGCGGTGGAGGGGATCGGGAGCGGCTGAGCCCTGCTCCCGCTCCCGGCAGCAGAAGCCGCTGCTCTGCCCCGCCCCCCACCGCCCCTGCGCGCCGCCGACCGGTGTCCGTGCCTGCTGAGCACCCTCCCTGCGCGGGAGCCGCAGAGCGCACCGCACCCCTGCGACGGTTTTGGTTTTCCTGCGAATCCCAGATGGCCTTCTCAGCCTCTGGCTCCTATATTTAACCTATTTAATGAGATTTCTTTTCCAGTAATTCCTGAAACTGGTAATCTCTAATTGGGTCAAATTCTCTACCCACAAGCCACTGATGTTATTTTTAGCGCAAATCCTCCGGCTGAAGCTTCCCTGCCTTTGCGGGGGGCGCAGCTGTCAGAGCCGACTCTGCACTGGGCTCTCCCAAGCAGGCCTGATTCTCAGTGTTCACTGGGCGCGGTTCAGGGGAGCCTGCCCGCGTGCCTCCCGCCTCTCCACCTTCAGCCCCGGCCCCCCAGGACCGTTGACACAAATCCACTTAATGCCCGCTGCCAGGTCCCGTGTCACTATAAGTAGCCGAGTCGGGAGGCTTTGGGCAAGGCCGAAGGCACGCCTCTCCGGTGGCCTTTTGTGCCCGCCGGGGACAGTCCCCAGGAGACTGAATACTACAGCATTGTTTTGTGACCTGTAAGGACCCTGAATGTCCCCAGTGACCACGCTGACCGGCATTAAGTTGAATTCGTAGAGGATCCTGTCTTGTCCTCATTCAACCAGGGGACCCCGCTCTGTTCAGGGGCACACCAGCCCTGCCTCCAGGGTGGGAGGCCGTCATCCTCGCGGATGGCCCCAGCCCCTCCAGCGGCATGCTGCCCGTGTCCCCATGGCCTGGCTTGGGTCCGGGAACAGAGTGGGCTTTCAGGTGCAGCCCCCTTGCCCACCGACCCCGGCAGGACCACGCAGCGTCCTTCCTGAGAGAACAGCGGGGGCGTGGTTCTACATCCACCAGTAGGTGCTGGAGCTGCATCTGTGTCCTAAGTGCTCTCGGACGACGCTCAGGGCGAGCCCCGACTCCCCCGACTGCACCGGCCCGGCACCTTCCAGCATCCGTGACACAGGAGCCGAGGATCGCTGTCCCTCGGAGCCACACTCAGGCTTCAAGGCACACGTGGCAAATATTGGCAGCGTTCATGGAGTCCTTTGTCATCCCTGGGATAACCAGGGATAAGCGAGAACCCATCTGGGCCCCGGGGGCCTGGCAAGGACGGAGCCACTGCCCGAGGAGGGCGCGCGCCCCCGCACGTCCACCGCCAGGCGGAGAGTCCCCTCCTTCTCGGAAAATGCCCCGTCCGGAGTGTAGCGTCTTTTGGATTTAGTAGAAAGCAGTTGTGGTTTAGAGGAACCGGCAGGGGATACACGTGGCTCGGCCTCTTGAGGGAGGCGTGGTCACATCTGGGAGGAAGGCTCTTCCTTAGAAGTCCCGAGGGGACGTGGATGGGCTCAAGTGAGGTGCGTCTCCATCTGAGAGTGTCCACTCCGACCTCCCTCCAGGGCCCGTTCGACCCCTCCAGCTAGCCTATGGCTGGTGTCCACCATCCTGGGGTCCTCAAGAACCTTCCACCCTGCCCTGGCTGACCTCCACCGCAGCCTCACCCCTGGCTCGTTAGACCCTCCTGCCCGGCCCGTGGCCGGCATCCACTCCTTTGAGGCCACTTGTCCTGGGGGGAGGGGGTGGGGGAGGAGGACACCGACCACATAGGACCCCTGGCTCCGGGGAAAAGACGTCAGCGCCCGTGGCCCTGTGTCCAGATTTGTTGTCTGGGTCTCCAGAGCTCAGAGTACTATTTCTGCCCACTGCCTCTAAGAGCTCACCCTTCTGGGGGCTCAGGTGCCCCACTCTGCCCCCCACAGAGGGCACGTCCTGTGGCGGCTTTCTGTGGGAGCACTGGCCACGGTTTTGAGCATATATTTGTCTGTGGGATTCCTGCGCTGGCCCCGGCCTCCCCCACTGGCCAGGGGTCCTGCTCTGCTTGGGGCCGAATCCTGGTGACAACAAGATTTTGCCTCGATCAAGAAAACCTCCTCCTGCCAGCCGGGTGTCCCCGCAGACAGGTATGCCGTTGGTGTTATCTGGCGCCTGTCGCTCTGGGCTGGCCTGAGACCCTGGCACGGAGGCGAGGACGCCAAGTCCCTGGGAGCCCCGAGCCCAGGGCCAGGCGCAGGAAGGTGGCAGAGCTGGCCCTGAAGCCCCAGTTGGTCTTCCTAGCCATCAGGGCATGGGGACAGCGATGTGTGACCTTCACACATGAGCGGGTGTGAGCGGGTCCCATCCTGCCGCTTCTGCTGGGTGGCTCGGTGATCACCCACCTGCCCGTCCAGCTCCGGCCCCTGGTTTAGCTGGAGGACCCGCTCACTCTCGTTTTCAGCCTCCTGGGCCCTGCGCCCCGGTGGCCTCAGCCAGACTGGTCAGCGTCCTGCTGCGGGTGGGAGGGTGCGGCCACTCGCTGCCCGGGGGGGGGGGGTCCCGAGTCAGCTATCCCGGCCTCCAGTGAGGTAAGCAGACGTGGCCTCCAACTTTTGGGTTAAGGGAGCTGAGCTGGAGTCCTGTGTCCCGTTCTCCCTGGAGAAGTCCCAAACAGACCCCTGTGACCGTTTCCAATCACCGTCCACACTGCCCGCCCCCAGCAGCCAGCCCAGCAGGACGTATCTGAGAAAGGCACTTGTGGGGCAAGAAGGAGGAGGCTGAGCCCCCATGTCGGGGTTCTCCTGGCGCCCTTCGATTCCTAGAGACAGCTCTGGCAAGATCAGCTTTCCTGAAGGCACTTCCCTGTCGAGGACCAACCGCCTCTTCCCCGAGCGGCCTGCATTTCCACAGGGTTTCCAACACACCCACAGGGGAAATTTCACCCCAAATATAGAGTGGGAGCCCAGGAGAAACACTCACTTGGAAGCCGTGTCTCTGGCAGAAGTCCCAGGAGCTCGGCGAGCGTCCCCAGACGGAAGCTGGCTTACGGCGACTTCCCTGGCAGTTGGGCCTCTGTCCGGAGGGCCTGACGTTCACACCTTGAGCTCACAGAGTTAGCACGATGCTCGCCCGGTCCTGCGTGCACAGAACACGCACAACAGCAGCTGTCCCTGTGCTAAGTGCAGCCTCCATGTGCATTTGGGCCTCTCTCCGCACGGTAACCCTGTGGGCCAGGCGCTGTTACAGCCCCGATTTGTGGAGGAGATGGGGCGCAGGGAGGGTGAGCCCCTGCCCAAAGTCACACAGCTGGGAAGGGTGGCACGCGTCTGCGCCCTTAGCCATAACACCACGCGACACTTGACTGTACCCCTGGGCCGGCCCCTGCCACACCACGCCACACCCGCGATCCAGGGCAATTCCGGGGTTTCTCTGAAGGACAAGGCCTCAGCAGCTGGGAGCCTCGAATGCAAAGAGACAGAGTTGTGTGATTGATGAAAAGTCCAAGGGATGCCTGGCGGTGCTACCAGTACGGGAGGCCTGCATTCCTGTCTCAAATGAGGTGCTGGCCATTCTTGAGGGCTTCTTCCCAAACCAGCAGGACACAGAGTGACTGCGATGGCTCCCCTCCATCTGCTCACCTCCCACGGGGAGGTGGTGCTTCCGGGAAGAGCAGAATTTCCCACCTCGGTCGGCGCTCTGTGCCACCCCTTTGCTGTTGGTCAATATTTACGCTCTGTAAGAGGCAACGTTCTCCAGGGTAGACCATATGCCTACCTGTGCTAGCTGGCCAGGGCCGTCCTCCCGAAGCACCAGAGCCCAAGCTTGGACAACAGACACGCCTTGTCACAACTGTGCAGACTGGAAGGCTGGGATCGCAGGGTCTCGGGGCCCCGATCCCTGGGGGAGGAGCCTCCTGCTTTCCTGTGGCTCCTTGGCTTACTGGGTGTCACCACCTTCAAGCTTTCTCTCCTCCAAATGTCCCCTTTGCATAAGGACACTGCTTATATTGGATTAGGACCCACTCTACTCTAGGGCGGCCTCATCTTAATGATGTCTGAAATGGCCTTAGTCCCACAGAAGGTCACATTCTGAGCTACTGGGGGTCAGGACTTCAGCACATGGACATGGTTCAACCTATGAGACTTTCGAGAGCATGGGGCGTGTGCGCTGTCTCTCAGACAGCTTGCCCATCATCCCTGGCAGCAAAGTGCCCACTTGAGGCCTTGTCCTTTAAACCCAGCAGACAGGAGCTGAGAAGATGAATGCAGCAACAGCCCCAGCCATGCTTCGGACAGCAGCCCCCCACCCCACCCCACGGGGCTGCAGTGGGAGGCTCCCTCGGGAGGCCTGGCACCTCCCATCTTGGTGAAAGAGGTGGATGCCGATCCCTCCCTGTGAACGTGCTGGCGAGGGCGGAGGGCGCTGTCGACCTGCGACCTTGGCCCCAGGATGCCTTGTCATACCTTCCTTCTCAGGTGGCTTGCCCAATTTTTGGAAAGTACTCCACTTTCCTTCCATAATATCATTAGGACAGGAAAATACCTATTTATTTATTTATTTATTTGACAGAGAGAGAGAGACACAGTGAGAGAGGGAGCACAAGCAGGGGGAGCGGGAGAGGGAGAAGCAGGCTTCCCCGCGGAGCAGGGAGCCCGGCGTGAGGCTCGATCCCAGGATCCCGGGATCATGACCTGAGCCGAAGGCAGACGCCCAACGACTGAGCCATCCAGGCGCCCCAGGAAAATACCTATTTAACAAGAGAGTCTATGCTTGATCCTCGATGCTTAAAAGATCATGCAGACTTTGCTACCACTGGGGACAGGTGGGCACAAGATGAGGAAGATGGGCACTTTGCCATGTCAGCCAAAAACAGAGGTGGGGCAGGCAACTTCCAGTCTCCCCCGCGGCCCCAGGGGCTGCCAGTTCCAAGTGGGGACGGGGACAAGTGACCAGGTGAGCAGATAGAGCACCGGGTACTAGGGGTACTGGGAACTGGGGTGGTTGGGGAGTCAGGAAGGCTTCACACAGCAGGGGCCCTGCATGGGGAGGCCTGTCCAGGAGGAGGGACCGGCTGGCCACCAAGCATGTGCTCATGTGAGCTGTTGGGGATGGAACAGTGAGGGCTCCTGGCCAGGCCGACGGTGAGGCGCCACCTCTATACCTATCAGAGCTGATGGGTGACCACGATGTGTCCTGTATAAAAATGGCCACTTCACGCGGCCCGACTAATACCAACGTCCCACATTCTAGACCTTGAGCCCATATAACAACACGTAGCGAGCCTACTGAAATCCCTGGAGTGCCTGAAAAACAGACCCACACCTGGGCCACACCAGCTAAATCTTGGTGTCTGGAGGTCACCTGGGCAGGACCTCCTGCAGAGGGGCTAGCCTCCGGCTCTCTGGTCTCTGTGACTTTAGGGGGCCCCTAGGTCCCGCTCCATGCATGTGGAGCGGTGGACAAGAAGTAGCGTGGGCTACCGGAGGGGTCAGGGGTTTTGCCCGGAATCCTTACCTCTCCGCAAACCTCCTGGGGCCGGCTGCTTACCCTCTTCCTGGTGTGTAAGGGCGCACAGAGGCACCCACCCCAGGGCCCACTGGGAGCGCCAAGGAAGGCAATGCGGTGGAAGCGCTGCACAGAGCCCCTTCCCCTGGAGTCAATGAGCATAAGCCGCGGGATGGGAGGCGGTGGGGGGACCCACACAAGCGTGGACACCACCGCACCTACATCTGTCTCCTGTTGGCAGCATACAGCCCGCCCTCACTTCGGTTTCCAGGTCGCCCCCCTCCGCCCCCGTGGGGCAAACTCAGTGTCCCTTTACTTGCGCCTCCCGCCCCATCTCTGCACCCACAGCCTCGCCGCCAGCCAGGACTCTGGCCTGACTTGTCTGTCTGTATGTCCGGCAGCCGGGAGGTGCGGTCCCACGCCGCGCGCCCCCACATTCGTTCACGGGGTTCGCAGGACCAGGGCGCGAGCGTCCCGCGTGGGGGCGCCGGCGGCGGGAGGGCGAGTCGCAGGCCCCGCGGTGCCACCCCCCGGGCTCCTCTAGAGCCAAGGGGCCTGCTCTTACTTGGGGGGTAGGGGTCACACGTTCGGCAGGATGGAGCCCCCTACCCCACCCCAGGGCATAGCGCAGGATTCCTGCGTTTTCCACGCCCCAAGAGACGGCCCGGCGGGCTGCGCCGCCCGGCGGAGGGGAAACTGAGGCTCGGGGCGCGGCGGGCGCCGAGGTCACGCGGCCCCTCGGTTCGACGCTCGGCGGGGCTGTCGC
>NW_027397122.1:7960548-7980113 GCF_003265705.2 Callorhinus ursinus | reverse complement strand
CCGGCGCGGGCTGCGGGCGTGCAACGAGGAGTTCGCGTGCCCCGAGCTGGAGGCGCTGTTCCGCGGCTACACGCTGCGGCTGGAGCAGGCGGCCACGCTGAAGGCGCTGGCCGTGCTCAGCGGGCTGGCGGGCGCGCTGGCGCTGGCCGAGCTGCTGGGCGCGCCGGGGCCCGCGGCCGGCCTGGCCAGGGGCTCGCACCCGGCGCACTGCGTGCTCTTTCTGGCGCTGCTCGTGGTCACCAACGTGCGCTCGCTGCAGGTGCCCCAGCTGCAGCAGGTCGGCCAGCTGGCGCTGCTCTTCAGCCTCACCTTCGCGCTGCTCTGCTGCCCCTTCGCGCTCGGCCGCCCCGCGGGGACCCACGCCGGCGCGGCTTCGGGGCCGGCGGCCGCCGACCAGGGCGTTTGGCAGCTCCTTTTGGTCACCTTCGTGTCCTATGCCCTGCTGCCCGTGCGCAGCCTGCTGGCCATCGGCTTCGGGCTCGTGGTGGCCGCCTCGCACTTGCTGGTCACGGCCACCTTGGTGCCCGCCAAGCGCCCGCGTCTCTGGAGGACAGTAAGTGCCGCTGCGCGCCCTCCGTCGGGTCTGGGATACACGCCTGCCCGGGAGGGACGGGGAACACCGGGGGGGCCGGGTGCGCATCTACAGATTGGGCAGGTGGGGAAACTGAGGCCCCGAGTGTGTGTAGGGGGGCGTTCAAGGTCACTCAGCGAGCTGAGGACGCGGTGGGGGCTGCTACGGCCGGGCTCTTTTCCGAGTTGCCATCCACAAAGCTCCCCTGGGTGTGGGCTGTGGAGACGGGAGCCTGGAGAGGGCAAGGATTGGCCCAAGGTCAGGCAGCTGGTGAGCCGCCAAGCCCCGCCAGAGCCCAGGTTGGCGCTCTTTGGTCGCAGGCATCCTGCAGGAGGGACGGAAAGTGGGCGCGGGATCGGCCGGGCGGGCAGGGCTCTTGAGGGCTGTGCGCACAGCTCCGGGCTCCTCTCCAGTGTGCCTGGACCTCGTGCGGGGCTGGCAGAGTCTCCCTTCCAGCCTGCGGCACCCCGGGGATGTGGGGAGGGTACGAGGACTTGGTTCCCCACCATTCTCTCTGGCGCCCGTTGTGGACCCGTCTCTGGTCTAGAAAAACAGGTTTGCCAAGGTCGAACGGGGCTCTGGTCCTTGCCGCCCCTGCCCTGCCGGGGCCTGACCGAGGCTGGCCGCAACCGAACTTTGTCACTGCCTTCCGGGCGAGCCAGTGAGACCATAGCGAAGGACAAGGACGCTGCCTGCTTCCCGTGGGCCCCTCCCCAGCCGGGGACCTGGGAGGCTGGAGGCGGATGTCTTTGCTGTGTGCGGCTCTCTGAGCCTGTGGCAGTGTAGCCCGGCCCAGCCCACTGGGGCTCGGAGGGCCCTGCAGGAGGGTTTTGTTTCTGCCGCTGGCAGCATTTTGGCAGGAGGATGGGGGGAATCCGATGGGGTGGGCAAGCCCATCTAGGGAGAGAATGTGGCAGATGGAGGCGATGGGGGAGGTGGGGTGTGGGGGGAACCTGGACAGAGCAAGCTTTGGGAAGAAAAAGCGGGGGTGAGGGGAATCAGACAGCAGGGTCTGGAGGGACCCCCTGAGGATCCAGGGCGGTGCTCTCAGGCGGCGATGCCAGGGACGCACATGGTCAGAGGGGCCATGGACGGGTTCCTGCAGCAATCCTGCACCGCCCTGGTGTGCGGAGCTCTGGGATGTAGGCCGCGTGCTTTGGGGACCCTGTGGCGCCCAGGCGGGCCCAGACACAGTGCCTGGATGTACATTTCAGGGCCCGGAGAGGCCAGCTTGGCTGGGGGCTAGAGGGGGAGGAGGAGAGAATGCGGGAAGGGGGCTGGCAGAGGGGGTGCAGGGGAAGGGGCCTGTGGAGGTGGGGAGAGAGGGAGAAAGCAGGGGTGAGGGCCAGAGACAGGTGAGGCAGAGAAAAGGGAGGAGGGCAGAGGGCACCCTGCACCCAGGGAGGGGAGGGGGCTTCCGTTCTGGAGGGTTCTCCAGCAGGCCTCCTGCTTGTGGCCTTACTAGCCGTCCTCAGGAGGTGCTCCTGTACCCCTCCCCCTACAACCCTCCCATCTGTTGTGTGTTTGGTCCTCACAGCCTGGGGGGGGGGGGCGCCCAGCAGGACGACCTCCCCACCAGGACCAGAGGGGGAGGCCCAGCGGCCAGGTCAGCTCAGGGTGGGGAGGGGAGGCCCGAGATCTGATGTATTAGGGGTTCAGCTGGCTCAGTGAAAGGCTGTACTGTTGTCTTTTTCTGAAACAATTTTTTTTTTAATACAGTTTCTGGTCATTCCTTCTAGAGAACTAAGGGAGAGGAAGGACTGTATAGGTGCCTTGGGCCCAGGGAGCTCTGCTCTCAGGATAAGATGAGCCCCTGTATTCTCGGGGGAAGGGAGCCTATCCTGAGAGCATGGATTCTTAGGGAGCAGACATCTGGGGTTGGCTGCTGCTGGCTCTCTGGGCAATGCACAGCTTTCCCGCACAGAGCCTCAGTTTCCCTTACCTGCAGAGCCGGCATGCAGGTGGAAAACTCGTGTTGGAAGAGCACATATTCAGAGTCTCCTGCCTCCTCCAAGTTGTTCTGGCATCTTTAGAATGTTCCTGTTCAGGTCCGCGCATCGCTACCGGTGGCGGGGATGTGGATAAACAGATGGGGTGGGCGCAGACAAACGTGGTGCAGGGCCTGGGTGCTGCCCCGGGGATGGAGTCTGCGCATGGGCCGGGAGGCCAGTGGGGAAGGTGGGAGCCACCAGTACCACGCGGGGCCTCCCCTCCTGGCTACTCCATCCCCTCCCGGCTACCCTGCAGCACGGTCACGTGCAGACAGCCCCATGTTCTTTGGGAGCTGGTTTGGGGCAGGACATAAGGTGGAGGCCCAGAAGGACAGGGTGACGGGTGACCGAGGCCGTCTGTGCCTTTCCTGTACCTCCTGGGCGGAGTGTCCGTGCCGCGGGAGGGACAGAGGTGCTCCTGCTTGGGGCACTGAGGCCGGGGGTCACAAGGGAGGCCCCCAGAGCCTCTGCCCCTCCACAGGGAAGCTCCGGGAGTTTCCTGCAGCAATCCTGCACCGCCCTGGTGTGCGGAGCTCTGGGATGTAGGCCGCGTGCTTTGAGGACCCTGTGGTGCCCAGGCTGGCCCAGGCTGACAGGCTGAGAGCACCCAGGAGGTCGCGGACTGCATGGTTGAAATTCGGGGTGCTGCTCTGCCACCCTTCCCTGGGAGGGGCTCCTGCTTCTGCTCTCAGCTAGGGCACAAGCAGTTTAGGGAGAGGGTCTTATGCCCCCTCCCCCAGCCCCGCCCCCAGGAGGAGTCTCGGAAATACTGACCAGACTGGGCCCCTTCCCTCTTCCTGCCCCTTGCCCCCTGCCCACTGGTTGTATCCACGTGAAGCACAGAAATTCGTTTTTATTTAACTGAGCAATGTGTCAGAACCAAAGGCATCATGTTGGGGAACCCCTGAGGTCTGCTCTGGGGCAGTGGGGCGGGCATGCCTGGCTGGGGCAGGCTGGAGACCTGGGGTGGGGCAAGGGGGCCTGGGAGGTGAGGAGGAGGAAAGGGGGAGACACCACGTGTGTGACCCCTGCTCCCTGTGGTGGCACTTGGGGACTTGAAGGGTGCAGCTTGAGGGGGGAGTGACTGTGCTTGAAGATGGGGGGGCAGTGGTGGGGAAGCAGAGTCAGAAGTGTGCATGCCAAGGTCATGGCCTTGGAGTGGTGGTGGGGGCAGCGGGGTGTGTCTGGAGAGAAGCAGCTGGCTCAGGTGCCCCCACAGGAGATCCCTCCGGGGCCCTGCCCCTCACATGCCGTGCGTGTGCGCCTCGGTCAGCTCCAGCTTCCTCCTGGGCGGCCTCTCCCTCGCCCCCCCCTTCTGCGGCCCCCAATGCCCACTTTTTGGCCAGGGTGGGGTGAGATGACTGTATCTTCTTGGACCCATCCAGGGGCCACTGCCCTGTGCAAAATGGTGTAGTTCGGTTGCCTGTCAATGTAAGTGACGTATTTCGTGCCCCCTCCCTCCCCAGGTCTGAGAGTCAGGTAGGGCAACAGAAAGCACCATCGTCGTGGGCAAGTGGGGGCTGGCGGGAGTTCCCCTGTGCCCCTCCAGGTCATCTGAGGTCTGGGGAGAGCTCGAGTGCTGCAAGCAGGTGGAGCGATGTCACCGCCCTCAGAGCCCAGGTGCCCAGGCGGCTCACAGCAGGGCCCGCCCCCAGATATGCGCTGCCCGCTTCCCCCACGGGCTGTGCCCACTCCCCGCGCTACGGCTCTCCTGTTCCGGGGAGTCGTCCGACCTATGCCCCGCCCCCGGTCGGGCCCCGCCCCCGGCGGCCGCCCCAGCCGCCCGTAACTCCCTCCGCCGCGTCCCGCCCCCCGCCGGCCCCGCCTCCGGCGACCACTCAGCGCCGGTCACTCCCTCCAACGCGTCCCGTTCCCGGTCTGGCCCCGCCCCCGCCGACCACCCCCGTCACTCCCTCAGCCCCGCCCCCGGCCTGGCCCCGCCTCTTGCCTCCTCTGGGTCACCCCACCCCGCACTCCACCTGGGTGGGGCCCAGCACCGCTCCCCTGGTCCCTACCCCTACAGGCCGCGCCCCTGCTGCCCTCGCTTAACGGCTGGGCCCTCACCCAGCAGGGCCCCTCCTCCAGCTGGGCTCCGCCTCGGCTGGACCCCCTCTGCAGGCCTCCTGCCCCTGCTGCCGTGCACCCAGCAGCCAGGCCCTTTACCCAGGCTGGCCTCTCTCCCACACTGCTACCTCCTTCCTCCTCCCCCATCTTGGCTGGGCCCTGTCACTTTGTGTGCTCACCTGCTGGTGCATCCAACTGCCTTGGCTGACCCAGGGCTGCTAGGTGGGGGCTGGAAGCGGGAGGGAGACAGGTGGGTCCTACTGGCTCCCACCAGGCTGTATGAAGGCGAAGGAGTGGGTTTCTCTGCCTTGGTGAGGAGTGACCCCAAAGACAGCCTCCTTGGCCTTGGCTGGACCCTCTTTCTCCAGGCCTCTGGTCGCTGGGCAGGTCTCAGCTCTTTCCACCTCGGGCTTCCGTCACTCTGCACACTCAGGGCCCTGACACTCCCTGAGCCCCAGGTGGTGGTAGGTGTCTCCTCCAGGCCTGCAGGTCTGTGTCCAGCGGGCACCCCGCTAGGAACACCCGATCCCCCACAGGCTGCACTCCCACATCTGCCCGGTGGGTCCCTGGGTTCCCTCCCCATAACCTGCTCTGCTTCCTTGGAGACTCCTGTTAGCCTCCCGCCAGAGCAGTTGGCCCTAACTTGAAGAAGTACCTGGAATGGCTCAGGCCAGGGCACAGGAATTGGGCTGACGGGAAATGGGGCCTGGACGCTGAGGGGGCACATCCTGGCTTCAGACAAGGGCTGGCACCTGCTCAGAGCAGAGTCCTGGGGACTATTTTTTGCTGCCCCAGCAGGTTCCTGGTAGGGGTGCTTCTGCCACTGCAGGACCCAGGGACTGTGCGTGGGCTAGAGTCCGACCCCCACTGGTAGACCCGCTGGGGGTGCCTTTTCTGGATAGCTCTGTGATCCACGCTTGGGGGCCAGGCCCCGGGCTAGGGGCTGGGGGGTCCAGTGGGACCGAGACCGCTGCGCTCCAGGAATTTATTGATTGTGGGGGGGACACTGGTCAACACCTGGGACTGTAGTCTGTGTTGGTGAGGGGAGTCTGTGTGACCTTCGGGGGCGTGTGAAGGGGATAGGGCAGACGGAGGGCTCAGGGTGGCTTCCTGAGGTCAGTGTGCTCCAGCCAAGATCCCGGACAGAGGAGGCCTGGGGCTCAGCCAGGGAGGTGGGCGTGCAAGAAAGGGCAGCTGGGGGCGGCACATAGAGCATTTCCTGTTTCTTTGGAAAACAGTGCCAGGCCCTGCAAGCCTTTTTGGAGAGGGGTCTGATCTGGTTTCTGTTTCTGGTCCCCGTGATGCAGTGGTGTGCAGGGGTCCCACAAGTGGGCATGGGTGCTGCTGCCTGGCTCAGACTGGAGTGGTGTCCTTGGGGAAATGTCTGCTTGCCACGGTCCCCACCTACAGTGACACCTGCCTGCCTGCCCTTCCTGGGAGCAGATGGACCTTGCGCCATGCCCTTCTCCTGTCCCCTCTCTGAGGTCTGGAGGGCCAGGGCTCAGCTCCCAGGTGGACGGAGATTCTGGGTTGTGTTCCTGCAGACTCAGAGTCCAGAAACGTCCTCATGGCATTTCCTGACTCAAATGGGGCGGTGTGGAGAGTGGGGTGGAGCTCCTGGCTGTGGGACCTCAGGTGGGGTACTTACCCCGTGCCTCGGTTTCTTTTTGGGGCTCCATGGCTTTGTAGGAGCAGGTACATTTTCGGGCACCCTCCTGTCCCCTGGGCATGGGGCCAGCGCTCAGCGCAGTGCGAGCCACCCCTTGTGACTTGCGAACTTTGTGACTCCATGAACCCGTGTGTGGTCTTGGTTGGAGGTTGGAAGAGATGCCCGGGATTCGGGTGGCGGGCGGCCTGTCTGGACTGAGACCCGTGTCACCCGGCTACAGGTGCCTCAGTCCCACTTGGTGCTGGTCACGTGCGGCCCCTTGTCTGGCACACGTACATGCATGTGCACACGCACACACACACACACACATGAACCCCCCACATGAACATACAAACAGTCATGCACTCACGCTTCATGCACACGTCCTCACATTTGTCCACATTCACACACACACAAACATACCCACCGGCACACGCTTGTGCAAACCACATGTTACTCCTATATATTAACATTACCACGTTCTCATAGGAAGGGTATGGGGCGCAGGGCCCTCCAGTCCGTGACCTTGGGAGGCATCAGAGATCACCCAGGAAGGGAGCCAGCCTGGGCTTCATCTGGGTGGGGAGGTCAGGTGAGCGGGCTAGAGCATGAGGA
The DNA here is from genome assembly GCF_003265705.2 of Callorhinus ursinus. Taxonomy (NCBI): domain Eukaryota; kingdom Metazoa; phylum Chordata; class Mammalia; order Carnivora; family Otariidae; genus Callorhinus; species Callorhinus ursinus. The sequence goes on along the minus strand of NW_027397122.1, from coordinate 7,973,224 downwards.
CAGTGACAAGGGCCAGGCCCCCTGCCCAGCCTGGGTCCACACCCCTGAGGCTCCCGTCCTGTGCCCCCCTCACCCCCCAATGCATGGGGTGAGGGGTGGGGCAGGCTGTCCCTTACTGCGGTACCTGGATCCTCCCTGGGTCCTCCTCTGTTCCCTAGACCCTGGACTCTGTGCTCCTGGATTGGGGGTGGCAGGATCTGCTTTGATCTCTGAGGTGCTGGGGTCCAGGCTGCCTCCAGCCCTCACCGGTAGGAAGGCACCCAGCTCATGAGGGAAGGACTTCCTGCTTCCCAGTGCTGTCCATGTGGGGCCTCTGTGGGTGCACACACGAGTGTGCATGTACATGTGTGCACATGCATGTAGGACTCAGCACAGATGTAATGTGCCTGCACCTTAGTGGGCACACGTATGACTTTTGTGCACATGCATGTGCATCCTAGGGTGCACGTGAGTGTGTTTACCCATACATGTGTGCATGTGCATGTGTTGGTAGCGTTCAGAGGCCTGAGTCCCGCTGAGACCTGCAGGGTCTGGATGCGTGGGTTTGAGGCCGCTTACTTTGCTCTCAGCCTTCAGGAGCCACCTTGCTCCAGGCTTGTGGTGGGGTCTGTGGGCCTGTAGCTTGGGTGGAGGGACAGCAGCAGGGCTGTTGTGAGTCTAGGTCTGGAGTTAGGGGCGCTCCTCTTGGTGGGGAGTGGGGCTGGGAGGGGGGCCTGACCAGGTAGGAGCAGTCCACGGTGACTGTGCGGGCAGTGTGGCTGCTACAGGCCCACAGTGTCCGGTGTGGGCCCTGAGGTGCCCTCTCCGGGTGCGGTCTTCCCAGCGCCGTCTGCCCGTGTGAATGTGCGCCCTTCTGGGGGGCGGCGGGCTCGCACATCTGCACTGGCAGCCTCACGCTGTGCTCACATCTGGGCGAGGGCATCTGCTCTGGAACGTTCTCCAGCCCCGTGCCATGGCAACCCCGCCTGGTGACCTTCTGCGGGGTTGTTGGTGCGCGTTTCTCCGTGTCTTTGCCTGGTTTCCTGTGTGAGGGAGGCGCTCTCTTGTTAACGCCTTGCCTTTGGGAGGCAGCTGTGACCAGAGGGATCTGGGATCCTCACTTGTGGACGGTGGACCGCGCGCCCAGCTCCATGAAGGACCAGCCAGGGAGCACATTCCAGGATGCATCCGTTTAGCCTGAGGGTTTAAGAATATCTCTGATTCTTATTTTGCAGCAGACCTGCACTTACCAGACATTAGGGGCATCTCCCACAATCTGACTGTGCTCTGGGGGGGCTGTGGGGTGGGGCTCATTTCCAAAGTCCATTGGGGTCAGGCATCAGACATGGGCAGTGACGGGAGAGCCCCTCTGTGGCTAGAATGAGTGTCTGGGGGTCCAAAGGTACAGGAAGATGTCGAAATGTCCCAGGGCTGTGGCCAGGCGGTTGGGGACACAGAGGCCCAGCTGTCCCGCGGCGCAGAGGGGGCCGTGCCCCAGCAGGCAGGTGAGCTTGGGCTGGGGCAGAAGGCCCTCACGCCAGGAGCTGCCCTGGTAAAGCCATCAGGGACCACAGAGGAAACCCCACCGTGACTTTGCCGGAGCCCCTGGGAATCGGCCCCTGGGTGTGGTGGCCACAGCCCTGGTGGTCCTCCGCTTCAGGGGACGGGAGACCCAAGGCAGCAGCTCATGAGAGCCCATCGGAATCGTTTTTGTTTTTGTTTTTTTTAAATGATCTGTTCTTGTTTTGTTTTTATTGTGGAAACGTCAAACGCATGCTGAGTAGCGAGGTCAGCAGGGCGCTGATTGGGATTGGGGTCAGGAGGCTGCCCAGTGGACAGAGGGAAACCCTTCAGGCAGAGGCCACCATGGGAGGGGCAGCCCCGGGGGGGACAGCACAGTCCTCCCAGAGCTGCACGCTGCACGCATGGCGGGGGCACGTGCTCTGTGTGCACGCACGGATGTGTGACCCTGCCCAGCACACAGGGTGAGGGGAGAACGTGCCAGGTGAGAGGGCAGCCTGGAGAAGTGGGCAGAGCCCAGGGTTCTGCTACGGAGGGGGATGCTGTCCTGGAGACCACGGGGGTGGGGGCAGTGACCACTGGGACGGGGGGTGCAGTGACCACATGAGCATGGGAGCAGTGACCGGGGGGTGTGGGGGGATCACTGGGAGGCAGTGGGCAATGACCGGCTAAATTTTAAGGTGCTTTTTCTCAGTTGGTACAGACCTGTTTTGGGTTATGTTTTTGTGTTATGTTTCCCCTTCCAAGGGGCCCCTCTGAGAACGCACACGGCCGTCTGGGAGAACGCACATCAGGCAGCTTCTTTCCTGTGTCCCTGTCCAGCCTGTAAAGCCCGAGTGTGGCCCCCGGGGAGGCTGGGCAGTTATCTGCGTGCCCACTGGCATCTGTGGCCAGGGCCCTTCCTCTGAAGCAGCCCGGGGCTCACTGGGCTGGGCCAGGGTGGCCCGCGTCCGCTGGGGGCACTTCTGTCTGGACGACTGCTCACTCACCTGGTCCAGGTTTTGTCCTGGAGAGCCCGCTTGGTGACCTCTGCTGTGTCCTTCCTGTGTGAATGATGACCTCACTGTCCTCGTGGGCCCACGGACCGGGCTTCTTGGGAGGGGGGCCCAGGGTGCCGTCTGGGCTCTGTGTGGCCAGTGATTCCTCCTCCCCTCCCATGCCTGATGCTCCGGCCTGGGGTCACCTTTGTCTCTGGGAGGCTCACGGTGACCCTTGCCCGCCTCCCTTCTCATTTCGGCGTGGTAGGGGCTAAGCCACGTGGCCACCATTTCCTGCACACCTGTGGCCATGAGTTCAGACAGTGACTCTGGGGAAAACCTCCGGAGTGGTGAGTTTGTGTCATTAGGTGGCTGGGGGTGTGACAGTCTACTCTCTGCAAAGACATGGGGACGCCTGGTCCCCGTGGTTGACATGGAGGGGCGAGCCGCGGGGCTCTCCAGGTGGTGCCACAGGTGCTTGGCAGATGCCCCCACCTGGTCTTCCCGAAGTGTGCCTGCTCTCCAAAGATCTCCCGTCGCAAGAAATCCCTCTGAGGGGCTCTTCTGTGCGGGGTGGGGGAACCCCTAGCTCACTGGAGGCGGTGGTCTTCCAGCTGGGTGAGTGGCCCTCGGGACGTCTGAACAAGGGGCGAGGATGCCCCTTGGATACCCCAACTGCGGTGGGTTAGAAGCCCTCCTACCAGGATGGCTGTGTAGCAAATAGGCGGGGGGGGGGGTGTTCCTGGGAGGAATGGGGGCAGGGTGGGGGACAGGCGGCCCTTGGCTGCGCACTGCCCTCGGGAGGGGGCCCAGGCCCTGGCCGATGAGGATGGAGTGCTGACCGGTTGTTCACCTCGACAGAAGAACACACCAGCGTTTGTGCCCAAGGGCCTCCTCGTTCACGTCTGGGACCTCACCCCAAAGATGGGAGGGGGGAGTCTGCGAGGATACGAGAACTCTCAAGAGGGGGGGTTTCTGCCTCTTGACAGTTTTTATTTCAAGGGCTGGGGGTCAGCGCTCGCTTCCTGTAGAAGATGGCTCCTGGCGTCCCGTGTAAGCCCCTCCGGATGCCCCCGTGGCCCCCGCTGCCTCCTCCAGCGCTGACCCTCCAGGCCTCGTGTCTGGCCTGCGGCTGTGTGGACCCCACGTCAGTCCATCCGTGTCAACACTCCGCTTACGTGCTCCTTGGAGCCCCGCCGTGTGTGCTTCCTGACTCCCCGGAACTTGTGCCCGGGCCCTAACCCCGCGCCCTCTTGTCCTGAGAACATCTGCCGGCCCTGTCTCGGGGGTCCCTCCTCTAGCACTCAGCCTGGCGCTGGGCCCACCTCCCGCTCGGGCCTTGCCTGCCCTGGGCCTCCACTCCTGTCCTGTGAGGAGGAGAAGGGGAGCGTGAGACCATGGCCACCCCCCCGCCAGCGACAAGCCTGGCAGCCCTGAAGCCACGGGAGCCCCGAGGCCCGTCCCCCCAGTGCCTGGACCATGGCTCGGGGGGAGCTGGGGTTCCCTGCCTGTGTCCGTCTGTAAACCACATCTTCCCTGCTAACTGTGGTGGGCTCTGTGAATCCCAGAAGTCGTGCACGCCTGGCCCCCTGCACCCCTGGGCCACGGTGTGTCCAGTCGGTCTGCAGACACTTTCCACCCACTCAGGGCCTGCACCTGCCAAAGCTCGCGGTCCCTGCTCGGCCTCCTGGGCGTGGCAGGGCCTGAACAATGGCCCGTGGGTTTTCAAGCTCGTTCTCAGTTACTTATCTCAAACTTCTTAGTGATTGTAAAATTCAAGATGATGCCTCTGGCCAGCACAACACACATCACTGCGGTGCACCTGCGCAGCACACGCTTTATGGAACAGGTATGTGTGGAGGGGCGCATACCCTCTGGGGGCAGGGAGCCCCGTCCTGCAGGTACGAAGCCATCGTGCCGAGCAGGGCAGGCACAGAGGGGAAAGCACCTGTCCCCGCGCTCCGAGAGCTCCAGGACCCTGTTAAGAGGCAGGGGAGGCTTGGGGGGCAGGCTGGGTGGCCCAGGCCGGCCGGGACAAGGCATGGCTCCGGGGTGAGCGCAGAGAGGCTGGAGGTGGTGGGCCCGGGAGGCCTGGCGGGGATGCAGGACGATGAAATACAGGCCAGTGTTCGGAATTCCTTGTGTGCACCACATGCTCATGTGACCCGGGCTCCCAACCCCGCCGGGAACTTGGCCAAGAGCTGGCCCGTGATCCCGGCTCCGGCTGTGGGGGCGGTGTGTGAGAGCCCTGCCTCTGGAGAGCAGTCCCGTGCATTCCTGCATGATGGCGGAGGGTTCTGCTCTGCAAGCCAACTGTGGGGATGCGAAGGGCAGGGTCAGAGGCGTACCTGCCGGATCTTTGCCCCCAGCACCCTGAGAATGCCACGGAAAGGTCACAGGTGCAGGGGGTACCGTGCGCCACCGTGTCCTGCGGTGATCGAAGCCGTGCTTCTCAGTACTGTCCCTGACCGGCAGCGCGGATGCCTGGGAAGCCCCCAGCCTGGCCCCTCGGGGCAGGAGCCCCAGACACAAGGTGGTCTCCTGCTTTCCAATAACTACCGACCCAACTTGGGCCTCGGGTGGTGGCCCTTAACCTCTTGGTCGGGGTGTAGCTCTGGGGTCACGGCAGGCGTGGAATCACTTCCACGTGCCAGACCCAGTCCTGGTCATTTTTCATCCCTGTCAGGCTCTACTCAGAGCTTGTGTCCCCCACACGGTCATGGCCAGGGCGGGAGGGGCCTGCCCCCCACGGTGGACATCGGGACAGTTCATGCTGGCCGATGGCCGGGGCCCCAGGCACCTGCTGGCTTCTCCCGTCTCTACCCTGGCCCTCCGACCGTCTGAGGGACCCAGGTACCCACTGCAGGGTGGGGGTTGGCTGCTCACCTCGGGCCAGAGGGCTGATGAGCCTGCCCGGCAGTGCACACCTGTCTCTGGGTGATCCCATCCTTCCCTCCGCAGAGCCTGTCCCCCCAGCAGTTTGCCCAGGTCTACAGGGCAGGGGTCTGCCTTGACCCCTCCCTGCCCCTCCTGGCAACACAGGAGGGACCCTGAGCGGCTTTCCCCGCTGCTGTGGCCATGGCGGCTGCACGTGCCCCCTACAGTCCGTGTGCCCCGCTGACGATCCAAGGCTGCGTCTCTCGGTCAGCACTCAGTGGAGCTGACGGGAGCAGGACTTCCTGCTGAGGCAGCGGAAGACCACGCTTTCCAGTCCCGTGGTTCCTGTGCTCTGCAGTCAGGTGGGAGGAGGACAGAAGATGTGGAAATGCTGTGGGCTGCTTTTCCTGCAGCAAGCAGGTGCCCTGGTTGACGGCTTTCAGAGGTTTGGTCATTCACAGTGATGCTGGTTCCCTGACCAGAGTCCGCTTCCCCATGAGCCATGTACATTACTGCCTCAGACGTGTCCTGGATCGTTCCCAGAGGGGTCAGTGTGGTGCCCACACAGCAAGCGGGCTTGAACAGCCTGGAGTGCACACAGGTCCAAAGCCCAGCTCATGTTGTGTTCGAGTGGATGAGTAAATGGGTGTATGTATGTATGTATGGATGGATAGATGGGTGCATGGATGGATGGATGGATGGGTGAGTGGGTGGATAGATGGGTGCATGGATGGATGGATGGATGGATGGGTGGGTGGATAGATGGGTGCATGGATGGATGGATGGATGGGTGGGTGGGTGGATAGATGGGTGCATGGATGGATGGATGGATGGATGGGTGGGTGGATAGATGGGTGCATGAATGGATGGATGGATGGGTGGGTGGGTGGATAGATGGGTGCATGAATGGATGGATGGATGGGTGGATGGATGGATGATATGGATGGATGGATAGTTGCATGGGTGGGTGCATGAGTGATGGATGGGTGGGTGGGGTGGATGGATAGATGAATGGATGAATGAATGAATGGTTGGGTGGATGGATGGGTGCATGGATGGATGAATGGATGGATGCATGGATGAGTGGGTGTATGATTGGAATGAGGGGGTGTATCTCTACAGATCTGATTGCAGCTGGTGAAACCCTGATTATTGAAGGAGATAATGTGGTGAAGCATTTCTTTGTTGGCATCTTCATTCACTGGGAAGCGGCCGGGAAGAAGGAACAGGGTGTGTTATCCCGCGTCAGCACTTCGCAGGTGAAGGTGTGTGGTCCCGCGGCAGTGGGCAGAACTGGCTTTGAACCCAGGCCTCTGTCTTCATGGCCTGTGATTGTCCGGAGAGTTCACTCGATGCAGGCAGGGCCCAGCAGGAGGACGCAGTAAGGAGTCTGAGCCCAGACTGGCCCGAGTCTGCTTGCTCACCAGGCTGTGAGAGCCGGCCCACGGTCACACCCCAGCCCCGGTTTCACCTCTGGAAAGGAGGCCAGGCGGGAGTGTGGAGAAGCCGGGTGGGGCGTGGGCTGAGCATGGGGACCTTATTTTCTCCCACCTGTGACTTGTGGGACCAGGAGTCAGGGAAAGTACTGGGGATAGGTTCGTGCTGACCCTGCTCCTCCCTGTGAGGAAGGGCCATGGGGTGCTGGAGCTTTCGGGAACCAGGAGAGGCCTCAGGCCACCAAGGCCACCTGTGCCAGCACAGGTCTGGAGTTCTTCCCGTGGTGTCCTTCATGGCCCACGTAGGAAGGGTGGGGTGCAGGTGGAAGTTGAGAGTCTCCTCTATCTTGCCGGCCTGCAGGGGGCAGGCAGGGAGGGCCTGGGAGGGACAAGGACCTGCCCTCCCCCAGTGCTGATCCCAGGGCTGTGAGATCTGGTCCGTATATGCACGTGTCTGAGGGCCGTGTCCCCACGCCACCCGTGGCTCCCGCCAGGCTCAACCTGCTCAAGAAGCCGTGACCCCCTCTGTGGGTCATGGGAAAGTGGGGGTCACTGCCCACCCACCCACCTGACCACAGATGTGAGGACTGCAACACGTCTCGCCGGGTCCCATCCGGATAGCCTGGAGCAGTGGAGATCTGCCCTTGCCAGTCGTGTGGCCGGGCCTGGCCCCTTGCTCCCATGTGCCCTTAGTTATTCATTCAACAAACACCATGGCACCTGTTTCACGAGAAGCTCCATCCCAGCCTCGGGTCTGTCGGCAGGCTCGACAGGCCGAGACCCTCTGGAGGGGCAGACAGCGGGGAGGGGGGTGAAGGTGGTAGGTGAGTGAACCATCGTGTGTTGGAAGCTGGTAACTGCTGTTGAAAACGACAGAAGGAGCGCAGAGCTGGCTCCCAGCAAGCTCTGTGATGCACAGGTACTCAGGGTCCCTTGCTCTGAGAAGATCATGTCTGAGCTGAGCTCTTGGAGGCTGGGCATGAACTGGGCACCGTGGGAAGAGGGCCCCTGCCCAGGGAGAGACTCTGAGCAAGGCAGGCCAGGACAGGAGGACTTGGGGCCCAGGGAGCTTCTGGGCCAGGCGGCTGGAGCAGAGACAGGCCCATCTGAGAAGGGGTGTCTCAGGAGCACGGCAGGAGGTGGTGGGCGTGGGCAGGTGGCCCATCTGTGGAAAGTGGAGCCCCGAGGGTATGTGATGGTGGAAATGGGCCATGCCTGGGGGTTCTGGGGCCCTGGTCAGTTGAGGCGGGAGTGGCTGCTGGGGTGAGTGGTGGGAGGAGTCAGTGCCTGTCCCATGCAGGACTGAGTAGACACCCAGCAGGAAAGGTGCAGGGGTAGGGTCCCAGGTGGAGCGGGTGGTGCCAGGTGTGTGGCACAGGCCAGAGGGGCCTGAAGGGCTGGAAGGACAGGCTGGGCCCTGGGACATGAGTCTGGGCTGAAAGCCTGGGAGGCTGTGAAGGAAGGTGGGCCGGTGGGGCCAAGGAGGGCTGAGGCCAGGTGCGTGGGGCAGGTGCATGGAGGCCAGGTGCGTGGGGCAGGTGCATGGAGGCCAGGAGCGCAGGGCTGCAGCATGTGCACTGGGGCCGGCCCCTCCTCAGTGCCAGTGTGTCTGTGGAGTGGATGCTGGTGGGCGCGGCGAGGACTAGTCCTTGGCCAGAGGATGGGTTCGTGCGGCCACGTGCCATGGGCTCTGGAGGTGTTGGCTGGGACAGCAGCCCAAGGAAGAGGCCAGGGCACAGGGCCTTGGTAACCGGGACCCCCTCGTGGGGGTCCGCTGGTGGAGTGCTGAGCAACCGAGGCAGGATTGAAGAGCGGGAAGGGTGAGGAGGGGCCTGGCATGCCCCTGGGCAGCATCCCAGGGCCTGACCGGGTGTCCTGAGTCAGGTGTGGGGTCAAGGAGCGGTGGGGGTGGCAGCTCATATGGCCGGGGAGCAATGAGGAGGGGCCGGGCCTGGCAGCCCTGAGACCCCCGGAGTGAGCAGCTGGAACGGGGGGTGCCAGGGGAGCTGGGTTTCCTCAGAGCAAGGCGGGGAGGAGGGGGCCTGTGAGCAGCGTCTTAGGGTGCTGACCTCCACAGGCCAGCCTCCCAGCAGAGCCTCAACCCCAGAGGCCAGAGGGGAGAGGCAGCAGGGTTGCGGCTGGCCTCCTCCCTCACTAGCCCTGAAGCTCCTGCCCCAGCCTTGCCGTGCGGCCCCGCCAGCCTGTGGCTCTCGGGGTGCTCGGTCTGGACCCCAACACGTCCTTCCCTGAGCTTGGGGCCCCCTTGGCCTGTGTCTCCTGTGGCAGTCCCTTTGGCTGCCGGTGTGAACCGACACCCCGTCTGGACCACACCTGCCAGCAGGTGATCTGGGCACGCTTCTCTGCGTTGTCACCCTCGTCTCTGATCACTGATTAGGTGGCCGGTGGTGAAACCTCTCTGCGGCCTGTTGGGCAGTGGCTGTGCCTGATCACGGGGGTGGGGTGGGTGAGGGAGGGAGGGGAGAACAGGTGGGCAGGCAGTAGGGCGCACGGAAGCCCCCTGGCTGGGGGAATGCCGAGCACCAGGCGGAGGACACCCCCGTCCCCGAGGGTCTCTGCCCCCACCTCACCCTGCCTGCTGGACACCGACTCCTTCTCCACATGGGCAGCTTCAACAGTGTGGACGGGGCAGGCAGGCACTCAGTGATCGGCCAGTTGGGCCTCAGTTTCCCTGGGTGGGTCATCATGGCCAGAGGGAAGGGCAGGAGTGACGAGGGTGTGTGTAGAGGGGTGACCCGGTCTGCCCTCGCTCTGCTGGCCGGTTCTCCCACGACGCCATGGTCTGCCCCGTGGCTCTTGGCCCACCTCTGACCCAGCCTCCCTGGGGACACCACATTCCCCATCTTCCACTCCTGGCCGGCTGAGGCCTTACTTTCTGGAAGAGCCGTGTCTCGTGGCGTCCCGGCCCCAGCGCAGGGCTGTCCGCGGTGCCGGACCCTCCGTGTGGGGACTGGGGGCTGCCGGGATGGGAGGGCGTCTCTTCTCAGGAGGGTTGGTGCCGTGTCCCGGGAGGACGTCCTGTGTCTCTCTGGTTCCCTTGCCTTCCAAACGGTACATTGAGGCCGGGCGGGGCCACGCAGAGCCAGACCGGTTACGTGTCGGCCGGGAAGAGCCGTGTGCTCTGTGCAGTGACGTGGGATTGTTTGGATGTTTGGAAAAGCGCCCACGACGGTGCTTGTGGGCATGTTAACCACGCGCAGCACGCGTTTAAATATTGCGTCGTTTCACCCGAGCCGGGCGTCCCGCCGCCTCTGACACGTGGCTTCAGCGTGCACGACTGATCCCCGGGTAGAGCAGATGGTCTGAGAGGACAGAAAGCACTGCCCTGGTCACCGGGACACGGCACAGGCCCCTGGGACGGCCATGCTGAACCCCGCCCCGTGCCTGCTGAGAGGCTGGCACAGACGCCGCAGAAGCAGGTCCTCCCAGCCCTGCACCTGCTTCAGGCGAGGAGTGCCCCAGCAAGGAGACAGCAGTGGGGTTAGAGGGTCACAGGAGGGTGGCCGGGTCACACGGGGGTGACGGGCTCAGCGTGGGTATAGGACTCGGGCGGCTCCCCGGGCCCTCACTGGGACGGCGGTTTTCCGACTGCGCGGTGTGGAGGGGGCGCTGTCCTGGTGGTATGTTCGCGCGTCCTTTGAGACGTGAGCTCGGCAGGCGGACGTGAGCCTGCTGTCCCCGGTGTGCCAGCGAGTTCACCCGTGTTTGGGGGGAGGACGGTTCTGTGCGAGGCCCTGGGGATTCGTGTCCCTGTCACCTTCTTGAACAGCTCTGTTGTCTGCGACCGCAGCCCCATGTGTCCCTCCTGAGGAACATGTCACACTCACCAGTCCTCTGTGCCGCAGTCTGTCCCCACTGCGCCCCACACCATCCTAGAGGCTGCAGCCCGCCCGCCCGGTCTGCGTCCCCGACTGCTCCCCGCCCCCAGCCTCTGGCAGCACCAGGTGCTGCAGATTCTCCGTCCACGCGGCCTTGTGGCCTGCCTTCCCTTGTCCTGCCGCTTGTCCCGGGACCGCTGCCCGCCCGCCTCCGTGTTTGTTTCATCCCACGTAATCGTGTGCAAGTCGCAGCGCCTGGTGGAGAGCGGCAGTGATCCCCAGACCCTGCAGGAAGTGCGTGCGTCCCGTCTAGCCTCTTCACAGAGACTGAGCGCAGCGGCTTTGGGCAGCTCCTCGGGGAGGTGGGCCCGGGCCCCAGATCTGTGCCGTGGTCCTGCCAGCCGCGGGCCCAAGCGCGGTGGGACAGACCAGCAGAGGAGGCTGAGTGGGGAGGTGGGGTCTGATACTCCCCGGGTCTGCCGCGACTTGCGGTGTGGCCATCATGGGCCCCCGGGCGGTCAGGACTGGCCTCGAGTTAAGGCCGCTGGAAGCAGACATTCTGCAAGGCCCCCTTCCTGGTCTGGCAGATGCGAGCCTCTGAGTCTGGGCTGTGGCTGGCGCCCCAGGCGGGTCTTTCTCGCTGGCCCCTTCCTCGATTCCCATCCTTTGAAGGGGGTGGGAGCCCGGGGGTGTGGGCCGAGCAGGGCGCTCTGGACGCTGCGTTCCCTGGACGGTCACTCATCTTGAGTGCTCGCTTCGTGCTCACGTATGACCCGGTCCTTTCTTCCTTTTGCTTCTAATCTGCTTCCCTTCGCTGCCGGGTTCGGGAGCATCTGCTCTCTCCTGGCATCGTGTTTTCTCAGATGGTGTCCTGGGGCGGCTGTCACGCACAGCCCAACCCAGCGGCCTGAGCAGCAGAGGTTTGTCCCTCCCAGGCCCTGGAGGCTGGACCCGCGGGTCCTGGAGTGTGGGGGCCGGCTGTCCCGAGGCCTTGCCTGGGCGTAGACGCCGTCTCCTCCCTGGGTCCTCACAGGCTCGTGCCTGCATGCACGTCTGTGTCCTGGTCTCTTCGCCTTAGGAGGACGCCAGCCACACGGCCCTCCCCAGTGATCTCGTTTTAACATAATTACCTCTTGAAAGACCTTATGTCCAAATGCAGCTACACCCTGGGGTGCTGGGGGGCAGGCTTGCATGTGAATTTGGGGGACGCTGCCTGCATGCTGTTCTGCTCTATGACCGCAGGAAGTCAGCCGTGCACGGTGGGTCCGGCCAGCACCCCAGCCACCCTGGGCAGCGTGGTCGTGCCGCGGGCTGGTCGTCGGAGGGTGTAGGAGCCTCTGCCGAGCTAGCGTCCCACGCACATGGTGCTCTGTGTTCTCTCCCTTCCAGCTTGGTGCCAATGCCCTGCTCTTCCTCAGTGTGAACATGTACGGGGTGTTTGTGAGGGTCCTGGCCGAACGCTGCCAAAGGAAAGCCTTCCTGCAGGCCCGGAACTGCATCGAAGACCGGCTGAGGCTGGAGGACGAGAACGAGAAGCAGGTTGGTGTGGTGGGGCTGTCGGCTGCAGGGACGCGGGGCAGTGGGGGTATGCAGGGTGGTGGGGAGCACAGGGCGGGAAGCAGGGGGCGGGGGAAGGGGGCATGGGGTGGGGAGCACGGAGTTGGGCGGGGGGCGTGGAGGAGGGAGTGCGGGCCTAGGGTGCAGGGCAGGGAGCACAGGGTGGGGAGCAGAGAACACAGGGTGAGGATGGTTGGGGCATCAAGCCCAGGTTGGCCCCCCCAGAGGGGACAGGGCAGCGGCAGTGGGGGCTCCCTAGACCTGCAGATGGAGGATCTGCCACCCTGTGTGACCCCCAGCCTCAGTTTCCCCGTTGGTGAGACAGGTGCGCCCAGATGATGCTGTAGGGCTGGGAGGAATCAGGGAGAGCTGCAGAGCTCACCCTTGGAGGGGGCTGAGCTGCTTGAAAGCACGGAGTGGGGGGTGTTTTGCTTGGGGGGAACGGTGTTGGGGTGGGATTCCGCTGGAATCAGTTTCCGTGGAGCTGGGGGGC
>NW_027397122.1:7900929-7960538 GCF_003265705.2 Callorhinus ursinus | reverse complement strand
TGAGGCAGGTCCTGGCCGGCCCTGGCGCAGATGTGGTGGGCCCTGACCTGCCGGCCAGAGTGACCCACCGCGAGGCGAAGCCTCCACTGACCCTGAGGGTGTCCCTGTGACGGTGGTCGTCATGGTAACCGTGCACCAGCAGCTGGGCTGTGAAGCTGGGGCGCACCTGCCTGGCTCTGGCCACAGCTTGCTGGGGCAACGGGACCACCCACCCCAGTCTAGAGGGTGAGCTGGACACGTTCCCACCGCTCAGAGCCACTGTTAGCCGCGTGTCCCCGGACTTGTCCCCGTCAGTGGTGTCTCCTGGTCCGCTGCTGTCCTGGGCCCACGGGATGGTCTGGGAGCTCCAGACAAGGCCCGGAATGGGCTCTGCTTTACCAAAGTGTTGGTGCCCGAGCCTTGCGTTCGTAGGGGTGGCAGATGGGATTGGTTGGTGCTCGAGAGCCCGCTGGGTTGAAACGCAGGGCGTGGAGTAGGGCTGCACGTTTAAAACACCCACACACGTGTGTTTATTTATAGACACTATAACGATACCTAGTGTTTACAGCGAAGGTAGGTTGTGGTTTAGAAGCAGATGCCGTATGTATGTTTAGATCGTGTGTGTGTATCTGTGGATGGACTCGTCTGGGGGAGTTATATATCTGTGTGTAGATGCACATGTGTGATATGTGTGCATTTGTATGCATCTGCGTGTGTGTAGACATGCGTGGGTTTGCATTCATGTGGACTCTGTGCATGCCGAGGTCTCTGTACATGCGTGTGTGCATGTGTGTGTACGTCTATGGGGATCCTGTGGATGTGTGCATGTGCACGTGTGGGTGTGTACGTGTAAGTGTGCGTGCATAGAACTGTGTCTCTATGTGCATATGTGTTTACATGTGTGTGTGTGGATGTGGATGTGAGTATAAGTGAGTGTGCATGTGTGGATATAAGTGTGTGTGTGTGTAAATGTGTGGATGTGTGCACGTGTGGGTGTGTGCATGTAACTGTGTGGAAGTGTGGAAGTGTGCATGCATGTGCGTGGCCGTGAGTGTCTAAGTGTGTTCATGTGCATGCGTGCACACATGTGTGTATGATTGTGAGTCCTCGGGGGCTGTGCCCCGAGCATTTCTGCTGCCGGTGTCACCCCCACCAATGGAGAGGCTTTTAACTGCTTCTGAGACGCTCGAGTGTAGTGTTGTCATCCCCCCTTCGGTGCCTCCCCGATGTCCTTGAAGAAGTGACATTTGGGGCTGTTCCCGTGTCTTTCTGAACCTTCCTTTGCTTTTCCTCCTGGTTTCTGTCTCCTCTGCATTTCCTTTTCAATGTCTTTCCTTGCTCGCTGTGTGTCTATTTTCATTTCTTCTCTTACGTTGGTGGCCTTTTCCGTGGATTACGTAAGGTTCCGGCCCTAACGTGTCTCCTAAGGCTGAGTGCGCCACCCAGCTGGGGGTCGGCCGTGTGCGATGCTAAGGTGGTGGCCGCCGTGTGGACCGGTTTGCGTGCACAGACTCGTGGCACGATGTGGCCGCTGTGTGGACCACGCTGGCCCCGGGAGCCAGCGGTCACATGCACTCCTGCTGTCACGGCGGCTGTGCGGGCCCAGCACGGCGCTCTGCGTGTGCCGTCTCATGCGGGTTCAGAGCAGCTCCGCCGGCAAGGGTGTGTTTTCTCATCCTGCAGAGGAGTGTGCCCAGACTTGCGGAGGCTAAGGGCTGGTGTTCTCACTCGGGAAATCTGCAACACGGTAAATGCCACCCAATCCCATCAGCCCAGTGAGCGCTCCATGTCCTCAGGTTTGGTCTTTGTGTATCTTCTTTTCCCATATCGTTGTCATGTTGTCTGGATAGTTCTATTTTCTGCATTTTCCCATGGACGGGTCCACCAGTGCTGTAACTTGAGGTAGCTGCTCCTTTTCCCTGTGTGTGTGTGTGTGTGTGACTCTGTGTTCTCAGCACCGACATTTAGACTCCATGTTTTAAAAACGTTACTCCTCACGAGCATCTTTGTTCACGTAGACTGGATGTATGCTTCAGTTTTGTTGTTGAGAGAGCAAATACAATGTCGTTTCTCTCCCTGGGCGTGGGGGTCTTTTCCAAATAATGCTATGCCCCGTTTTATAAGTTACCCCCGATGACGCTCGGTTCTGAGGGGGGGGCCTGCCATCTGTGGGTGGGAAGGCTGAGGTGGGCCTGGTGGTCAGGGTTCTGGGGCACGGCCTCGGCGATGAGTCTGGCCCTCTTTCTCCGTCCCCCGCTGTCTGTTAGGTCTGCGCCTCCTGGCCGTTCAGTAACGCAGATGGCCGCTTTTCCACGTGTTCGCGTGCTTCTCCGTGGCGTGTGTGTTTGCATCCCTCCCGGTCTGTGCTCTCACTGTGCCCGTGGGTGCGAATGAGCCGCTCACTGTGGGGAGGCTGGTGCTTCTTTAGGAGGGATCCCTGTGTCCCTAGCTCTGTTTCTCTGGCCTTGCTTTTCTTTGTGTAAAAATGCAGTTGTTCCTATTTTCAAACATAGCAGTTATTTCTCTTGGTGGTTTCATCTGGTGCTTTGGGAACAGGAGGGTGAGTGCGGACAGGTCATTTCTGTGCGTCCCTGGCCGTCCCAAGACTGGCTGAGTCAGGACCTTGACCTGCACACCTTTCCTGTTGGAGCCTGTTGGTCTGTCACACGGCAACGGCTCTCTGGGCTGCCCCGTCCCCTGACCTCGGGGTCACTCCCTGCCTCCCGCCGGCCCGGCTGCTTTTAGCTCATGAAGCCCAGTCTCTGGGATGGCTCAGACGGGCTTGCTCAGACGGGCTTGGCCACCTCTCGGGGCCTCTCAAGTACCTGCAGGCACCTGGTGCCTCCCATTGTTTGGGGACCGGCCGGCAGGCCCAGGATAGCAGGAGGTGGCTGAGGCCAGCTGAGGGACACCCGACCGAACAGCCTGGTCACTGTCGGTGTGTGTTTTCATGTTTGACTCAGTTAGCAAAGAATCCAATTTAATAGCAGCTTCTAGGGCCTTTTCCATACCCTGAGCCCATAATAGGGCACCTGGTGATGTGTGAGAGGATATTGGTAGATGCACCCCGATTCCAGGAGGGGGTGCTGGGGCCACACCCCAATTCTGAGAAAGGGTCTGGGGGATATGCCCCAGTTCTGGGAGGGGGTCCTGATGGGATGCACCCTGATTCTGGGAGGGGTCTTGGTGGGTTGTGCCCTGATTCTGGGAGGGAGTCCTGGGGGGACGCACCCTGATTCTGGGAGGGGGTCCCGGAGGGATGTACCCTGATTCTGGGAGGGGTCTTGGTGTGTTGTGCCCTGATTCTGGGAGGAGGTCCTGGAGGGATGCACCCTGATTCTGGGAGGGGTCTTGGTGGGTTGTGCCCTGATTCTGGGAGGGAGTCCTGGGGGGACGCAACCTGATTCTGGGAGGGGGTCCTGGGGGACGCACCCTGACTGTGGGAGGAGGTCCTGGGGGACGCACCCTGCTTCTGGGAGGGGGTCCCGGGGGGGACATACCCTGATTTTGGGAGGGGGGGTCCCAAGGGGACATGCTTTGGTTCTGGGAGAGGATGCTGGGGTGTCTAGCTCTGGAATGACCACTGTGTGGTGGCAGGTGAGTCCACTGGCTTCTGCAGGAGGCGGCAGATGCTGGGAGGGGGTGGGTTTAGGAATGGGGTCCTGGGTGATGTGAGCTGGGGGAAGAGCATAAGCAGAGAAGCCGAGGCCCGGGTGCGTGGTGTGTGGTGGCCTTCGAGGCGGGTCCTTCATTTGTTGTGGCCTCAGCTGGAGGATATGGGAGATGAGGGAGGGGGGCAGGCACGCGGACACATGCGGGGGCTCCGACGGGTACGGGCAGGAAGGAGAAGGGGTCAGGCAGAGGTAAGAACTTGGAGGCAGGGGTGGGGGCCATGAGTGTGCACCCAGCAGGGCCGAGGTGGGAAGCTTCCTAGAGCAGGAGACGTTGTGTGGCAGAGTGCAAACCAGGTGCTTCAGCCTCCCCAGGGCTGTGCCCGCAGGACGGGCCTGGCTTGGGTGACACCTGCCAGCAGGCTTGAGGGCGGGGCGAGCAGGAGGGGAGAGCAGGGCCACCCTGAGATGCAAACGCCTAGGGTTAGAACCCTGCCTGTCCCAGCGGCAGGACAGGACACCTTGGGAGGCACGGCTCTGCTCCGGAATCTGGGGCTGGCGGGCTCTTGCCCACTGTTTGCAGATCTGATGCCAACACCTCCTTGCTCCACGTTGGTCAGTGCCGTTTCGGTGCGGGTTGCAGGGTGTTCGGTGCCTGAGATGCCCCCGGGGGGAGCTGCTAATCGCTCTCCTCCCCCCATGTCATTTAGAATGGACAGCCTTCTGTTTGCGGAGACAAATCTAGAAGAAAGTACAGCAGTTCTGCCCGCAGAACCTGAGTGTGTGTTCATCTCCTGCCCTGCTGGTGGAGCCACGGGGTCTGGGAGACAGTGGGCAGGGCTGTCTGCTGCATTGGACGCCTACTCTACTTCTAGAAGCTTCTCTGCCATACGTTGGAGAAGCTCCCCGAGTTGTCAGTGTCCCCGAGACTGACTCCTTTGGGAGGGACTTGGGTGTGTGGAGACCACCCCTCCCACCAAATCAACACCAACACCGGCTGCTACGGTCCTTGTGCAGGGTCGCGGCCGAGTGCAAGGAGGTGCGTGATCCAGAATGTTCTTCCTGCCTGAGTTCACACCCCGATTTCAGGCTTCTGCGTTGTAGTGCAGCCTGTAAGGACTTTATTCCATTTTGTAAATCTGGGGCTGGCTCAGGGAATTTCCTCCTGAGTCAGGAGGAAAACGAGGTGAGTGACAGAGTAGCTGGTGGCAGAGTGGGCACAGTGGAGGCTGAAGCCCAGGACCTCCCAGACCAGCCACGCCCCCCCCCTCCAGCCCCGCACGTCCTGAGACACGCTAGGCTCGGCAGAGGGTTTGGCCTTACAGATCCCCGAGATCAAATCCTCCAAAAGGACTGGGAGGGTCTTTTAGCAGGGGTCTTTCCCTTTCAGAACAAAAATGTCCAACATTGAGTCTTTGAAATACGAAAGTCTTAGAGCGACTGATTGGGAAAAAAGAACAGGCACACAGAGGTCTCAGGGGTGGGAAACGTGGCTGCAAACAGAGCTGGGCTAAAAATAGGTACGAGGGAAACACTCCGGATGCGCTGATACCAGAAGACTTGGGCACTTAGACCAGATGTGCGAATTCCCACAAGGTGTCCACTCCTGAAACTGATTCAAGAAGAAAACGAAGAATTTGGCAACCCCATGACTGCTAACTTGTAGACTTGGTGCTAATAGTCATCTCCAGGTCGGGGGGTTCACCCGTGAGCCATGTGGGTGTCCAGGGAAGGCGCCATTCCCGCCCCACCTGTCCCAGGGACGCACACGCAGGGTGACCCTCCAGAGTCGCTGACACGCAGGTTGCACACACACGGGGAGCGGCCCCTGCCCCGGGTGCTGTGTTTGTGAGTGCGGTCACCCTGAGGCCCTTTGCCTCCTGGTGCCGAGTGGGGAGTGGGTTTTGTCTGGACCCCTTGGCACGTCGATGTGCAGTGTATGGGGCTCTGCAGGGGCTGGCACGACCCCCTGTGTTGTCATCCCCACGACTGCCCGGACTCCGTGGAAGCAGAGCTGAGGCCATGGTGCTCAGCCCTGTGCCCCTGCAGCGCCCCTGGCTCAGGCTGGCACCAGGCCTTCTGACTTAAGTCGTGGGGCAGGGGCAGCCTGGGACACCCTCCGTCCCTCCTCCTGCACGAGCCAGCTCTGGAAAGCAGGGCCTGCCCAGCATTCCTTTGGCTGAGCAGGCAGGGTGCTCGTGGTGGGTGGTCCCATGGGAACAGGGGGACCATCCCTCCTTCCCACTGACGCTTCATTTCTACCTGCACACGAGGCAGGTGCATCCCACTGAGTTCTTAAAGCCCCTTGCATGGCCTTTTCTCAGTGCTCATGTGCAGAGAGAGATGTTGCATTCTCTTCTTAGCAGGACACTGGTCCTATCGGATTAGGATGCCAGCCTTTGGCCTCATTAAGCCTTAATTACCTCCTGAAAGCCCTTTCTGCAAATACAGTCACATGGGAGATTAGGACTTCATCCCAGGAATTTTGGGGGGACACACTTCAGTCCATGGCACCTGCCAAGTTCACGCAGAAGCCAGGTGCATGGTTTGAAGGTGAGGAGAGGCGGGCTGGCTGGGTCACAGTTGAGAGGCCTTGTGGTGCCCAGGGCTAGGTGAGCCCCCGGCCTTGGGGCTCCCTCCATGGCCTCTTTCCTGGGTGCCACGTGAAATAGAACTGGTGCAGTTGGAGGTGGAGAAGCAGGACCGGGCCGATGGAGGAGGGGTCCTTGGCCAGGAGTGGAATCACGGGTCACGTGGTGACTGTTGAGCATTTCGAACGTGGCTTTACTGTTTTCCGTTCCCACCAGCAGTGTATGAGGGTTTTCTCCACACCCAATTCATTGTTTTCTCTTCATGGAGTCTTTAGTTTGCGCTAATTACAGATGCACACGTGGTTGTGAGCAACAACACAGAGGCACCCCATGTCCCCTTCACCGCGCTTCCCCAACAGCAGGAGCCTGAGCAGGTGCGGCCAAGACACAGAACATGCCGGGGCCCCTACATCTCCTCCCCACTTCCATACTGGAGCTGGCAACTGCCGATCTGTTGTCTGTGTCTATACATGTGTCATCTCTGGAACGTACTGTGCATGGAGTCATACAGTGTGTAGACTTTCGGGGCTGGCATTTTCCACTGTCCCCTGGAGATCCATCCAGGTTCTTGCTGTGTAAGCGGCTCACCCCCTTTTCTTGTCAGTTGTGTTCCGTGGTGTGGAGGGACCACCACTGGCCTGACCGCTCACCTGTTGGAGGACATCTTGGTGGTTTTCAGTTTGGGGCGATGACGAAGAAAGTTGCTATGAACATTCCCGTGGTTTTTTGTGTGAACGTGTCTTCACTGCTCTGGCATGAATGTCTGGGAGTACAGTTGCTGGGTCATGTGGTAGTTGTGTCTTTAGTTTACTGAGAAATCGTGAGGCTGCTTTCTAGAGTGTTTGGATCATTTTTCACTCCCAACAAAAAGCCGTTCCTCTGCACCCTCACCAGCGGGTGCTGGTGTCATTGTTGGCTGTTGTAACACTTCTGATAGGTGTGTACTGATGTATCAGCGTGGCTTGAATTTGCATTTCCCTAGTGGCTGTGATGTTGAACATCTTTTCATGTGGTTATCTGCCATCTCTGTGTCCTCTTTGAAGAAATGTCTGTTGATGCCTTTTGCCCGTTTTCTAACTGATCGATCTATGTATTGTCTATCTGTCTATGATCGATCTGTCTATCTATCATATCAATCATCTGTTTTTCTGTCATCATCATCATCATCATCTAGCTTTTATTCTTGAGCTGTGAAAGTTCTTTATATATTATAGATACTAGTTCTTTGGGAGGTATGTGGTTTGCAAACATTTCCTCCCAGTCTGTAACTTGTTTTTTTCATCCTGTTAATGAGGTCTTTTGCAGAACAAATGGTTTTGATTTTGATGAAGTTGGGTTTGTCAACTTGCCCTTTTATGAATTGTGCTTTTGGTGTCAAGTCTAAAACTCTTTGTCTGGCCCTAGATCCCAAAGATTTCTCTTATGTGTTTTCTAAAAGTTTTAAAGTTTTATATTTTACATTGAAATATATGATGCATTTGAGTTAATATTTGCATTGTGTGAAGTTTAGATCCAGGCTCATTTTTTTTTTTTTTTTTTTTTTTTGCCTGTGGTTGTCTAGTTGCTCCAACACCATCTGTTGAAAATGCTATATGTCCTCCATTGCTAGTTTTATTGAGATATAATTGACATATAACATCATATAAGTTTAAAGCGTACCACATAATGATTTGGTATATGTATATGTTGTGAGGTGATCACCACAAATAGTTTAGCTGCATCCTTCACTTCACATAGTTATACTTTTTTTTTTTTCTCTTGATGGGAACATTTAAGATCTACTCTGAGCAACTTTCAAGTATTCAGTATGGTTAGCTGCAATCATCATGCTGTACATCACATTCCCCAGAACTTATTTATTTTATGATTGGAAATTTGTATCTTTTGACCCCGTCCTGCCCCGTGCCCGCTTTGCCCCCCCACCCCTTGACCTCTGGCAACCATCAGTCTGTTCTTTGTATCTGTGAGTTCAGTTTTTAAAGATTCCACATGTAAGTGAGACTCTACGGTATTTGTCTTTCTCTGTCTGACTTATTTCACTTAGTGTAATACCCGTAGGTCCATCTGTATTCTGATAAATGGCCGGATTTCCTTCTTTTTTATGACTGAATAATATTCCGTTGTATGTATGTACCATACTTTATGTGTTCATCCATCAAGGCACACTTAGGTTGTTTCCATGCCTGGGCTGTTGTGAGTAATGCTGGATTGTAGGGTAGTCCTGTATACCTCCTCCACTGAATAGCTTTTGTACCTTTGTCAAAAATCAGTTGGGAGCATTCGTATGAGTCTGTTTCCAAGGACTGTGTTCTATCCCTTTGCTCTGTGTGTTTATCCTTCCACACAGTCTTGGTAATTGCGGCTATATAATAAATCTCAAAATCAAGTAGAGTGATTCCTCCCACATTGTTGTTCTGTTTTAAAATGATTTCAGTTATTATTGTTTCTTTGCTCTTCTATATAAGTTTTAGAATAATCTGGCCTCTGTCTACTAAAATCTTTGCAGGGATTTTGATAGGATTTGTGATAAGCCTCTTCTGTCAATTTGGGGAGTATTGACATCTTTACTATTCTGAGTCTCCCAGTCCATGAACATGGCATGTCTCCCCATTTATTTAGATCTTCTTCAAGTTCTTTAACCAGTGTTTTGTAGTTTTCAGCATGCAAGTCCTATATATGTTTTGATATATTTACCCCTATCGATTCCATTTTTTGAGTGATTGCAAATGATAAATTGTATTTTTGATATCATTGTCCATGTGGTCATTCTCAGTATATAGAAATGCAACTGATTTTTGTATGTTGATCTTGTATCCTGCAACCTTCTGAGCTTTTGTCTCTGTTTTTGTTTTTTTCATATTGTTTTGTTTTCACATGGTTTTTCAGTCCTTCATAATTCTTATGTGGACCATCATGTTATCTGCAAGTATTTACAGGATTATTTCCTTTTTTCCAATACGTATGCCTTTTATTTCCCTTTTTTACCTTATTTCACTGACTGTACTTTCCAGTGTTATATGTTGAATAACAGTGGGAAAAGGAGATATCCTTGGCTTGCCACTGGTAAAAGTGTTTGGTTATTTCACCATTAAGTGTGATATTAGTTGTAGGTTTTTTCTGGATGTATTTTTATCAAGATGAGGAAGTTACCCTCTCTTCGTAATTTTCTGAGAGTTTCATCAGGAATTGATGTTGAATTTTTGTCAAGTTCTTTTTCTGAATCAATGGTTATGTGATTAAAAAATAACTTTTAAAGTATATGTTATAGTTGCAATGTCATTACAGTGTGCAACAATGTACAGTGTTACATTAGTTTCAGGTGTAGAACATAGTGATTTGACAAGTTTATAGTTTATAAACTATACTATAATTTATGGTATATGCTATGCTCACCCCAAGTGGAGATAGGTGGTTTTTATTCTTTATCCTGTTGATATGGTATATAACATTGATTGATATTTCAATATTGAACTAGCATTGTGTCCCTTGATTAAACTTGGGTCAGGTGTTATTATGTATTGCTGATATGCTAATATCGTGTTAAGGATTTTTACATCTGTGTTCTCCAGAGACATTGGTCTGTAATTTTCTTTTTATTTTGATCCGATTTGGTGTCAGATAATATTAACTTTATATAATGAATTGGGATGTGTTTGCTTGGTGTAAGGTGATATCTCATTGTGGTTTTGGCCTATTTGTATGTCTTTTTAGAATATTTATTCAGAATCTCTGCCCATTTTTAATTGCATCATTTGGCTTTTTTGATGTGGAGTTGTGTAAGTTCTTTATATATTTTGGATATTAACCCCTTATTGAAGCTATCATTTGCAAATATATTCTTCCATCCAGTAGGTTTCATTTCATTTTCATTTTGTTAATTACTTCCTTTGCTCTGTAAAACTTTTTATGTGGTATAGCCCCAATAATTTATTTTTGTTTTTGTTTCCCCTGCATGAGGAGACATATCCAGAAAAATCTTCCTAAGGCTGATATTTTCTGGAAGATTTTAGGTAGAATTGCTGTTAATTCTTCTTTAAGCGGTTGGTAGACATATTTAGTAAAACCATCTGGATCTAGAGATTTCTTTTATATGAGTTCTTAAATTAAGAATTCAGTTTATGTGATAGATTACAGAGCTATTCAAATATTTTATTCATAGTATTTATTTCTTATTGGGTGAGTTGAAGTGGTTTGTGCTTTTTGAGAAGTTTGTCCATTTCTTTGAAATTGTCAAATTTATGTGTGAAGAGTTGCTACTATTCCCTTTATCCTTTTGGTGTCTGCAGGGTCTGTAGTGATATATTTCCTGATTTTGTTTATTTGTGTCATGTCTGTCTCTCTCTCTTTCTCTCTCACTGGTTTTTCTAGAGGTTTATATATTTTATTGATATATTTAAAGATCACATTTTTGTTTCATTGATTTTCTGTTTTTTTTTTTCCCGTTTTCAGTTTCATTGATTTCTTCTTGTGTTTACTATGCTGTTCCTTCCTCTAATTTTGGTTTATCTTGCTCTTCTTTTCCTAGTTTCCTTAGAAGGAAGCTTAGATTATTTATTTGAGAATTTTCTCTTTTTTAATGCAAGCCTATCGTCTCATAAATTTCCCTTTCAGAGCTGCATGCCACAAATACTGATAGGTTGTATTTTCACTTTCATTCAGTTCTGTGTATTTTTTAAAATTTTCCTTTGGGATATCCTTTCAACTCCCAGATTGCTTAGAATTATTTTGCCTAATTTCTCAATATTTGGGGGTTTTTCTGTTGTTTTCTGCTATTGATTTCTAGTTGGAGTCCATGATTTTCCATAAACTATTATTTGATTTCCTTTCAATATGCTGAAGTTTGTGTCATGATCCAGGCAGGATATGGCTTGTCTTGGTGGGTGTTCTGTGGGTGCTTGAAGAGAATGCGTATTCTGCACTTCTTGGGTGAGGTGTTCTATAACTGTTGATTACATACTGTTGGCTGATGGTCTTCTCGAGTGCTTCTGTATCAGTGCTGAGCTTTGTCCAGCTTTTCTATCACCTATTGATATATGGGGGTATTGAAGTCTTCAGCTAACATTGTGGATTTGTCTCTTTCTTCTTTTGGTCCTATCAGGTTTTGGTTTATATATTTCGAAGCTATGTTGTTTGGTGCATGCATATTTAGGATTGCTGTGTCTAGGTGGATTGACTTTTATCATATGTAATGTCCCTTTCTGACTTACAGTATTTTTCCTTAAAGTCTAGTTTATCTGATAATAAAATAGACACTCCTGTTTTCTTTTGATCAGTGTTTGCATGGTGTATTTTTTCCATCCTTTTCTGTTCAGCCTATTTTATATGTGAGTTTCTTGGCAACTCCATATAGCTGGGTCATGCTTTCTTAATCCAGTCTGCCAATATCTGTCTTTTGTATGTTTAGAACACTTATTTTTCGTGTAATGAAATGTTTCATTTTATGTTTTGTCTTCTGTTTTCTTCTCTCTGTTTCTTTTCCCTGCCTTTCTGTGTTTACTTGAACTTTTTTTTAGAATTCAGTTTTGATTTATTATTGTGCCCTTGAGTGCCTATTTTTCTCAGTGCCACAGGAAGTTTTACACTCTATGCACATAACATCACTTTCTACTGTTGTTGACATCTTACCAGATAGAGTGAAGTGCAGAAACCCCACCTCCATGTCCTTCAACCTCATCTGTGACAAAACTGTCTTAAATCTTTCTTCTGCATACATTTAGAACCACACCATGTGATGCTGTAAATTTTGCTTCAACCAGCACATAAAGGAGAAGAGAAATATATTGTACTCATGTGTAATTTTGCTTGTACCATGTTATTTCTTCCTTCCTGATACCCAGAGATTCTTCCTTTTCTCCTTTTCTTTCTGGTTGAAGGACTTCCTTCAGCCATTCTTTTGGGGCAGGTCTGCTGGTGACAAATCCTCATACTTTCCCCTTGCCTGAGGACGTCTTGATTTCTTTCATTCCTGAAGGGTTCTGGGTGGACAGTTCTTTTCTCTCAGCACTCAAAAAACCTGCCACCTTCTCATGGCCTCCACGATTTCTGATGAGAAATCTGCTCTAATTCGAACTGTCTTTCCTCTGTGGGAGAGGCATTGTTACTCTCTCATTGCTGTGAAGGTTTGTCTGTTGTCTTTAGTTTTCTGACATTTGACTATGTTGTGTCCTGGTGTGGATTTCTTTGGTTTGTCTGCATCGGGGTCTTCCCAGATTCCCAGGTGTGGAGGTTTATGTCTTTTGTTAAATTTGGGGACTTTTCATCCATTATTTCTCTGAATATTTTTTACAGCCATTTTCTTTCTTATCTTTGGTGATTCCATTGACATGAATGTTGGATCTTCTATTACAATCCCATGGGTTGCTGTGTTTTGGGGATTTTTTCCCCTAGTCTGTTTGCTCCGTTTTTTTAGTTTGGGCAATTTCGTTCTGCCTGCAAGGTCACTAGGCTTTCCTCTGTTCTCTACCACCTGTTGACCTTTTTATTTCATTATTTTTTTTCAGTTCTAAAATTTCCATTTGATTCTTTTTTGTATCTTCTATCTCTTTGCTGGAATTTCTTTTTCTTTTTTTCAAGTGTGTTTGTGGCTGCTCATTGAATTATTCTTACAAGAGCTGCTTTAAAATCTTGTTAGTTATTCTGATTATTCTGTTCATCTTGGTGTTGTTGTCTATTGATTGTCTTTATTCATTTGTTGAGACTGTTCTGGCTCTGAGATGCTGAGTGGTTTTCGATGGGAGCCTGGACATTTGGAGTATTGTGTATGAGACTCTGGGTCTTGTCTGGACCTTGTGTTTTGGCTGGTTTTCTGTGACTTCACTCGGCAGGGAAAGGGGCCACCACCTTGACACTTCCAGGTGCGATGGAAAGTCTGGGCTCCACACTGGGCCTCTGTTGGGGCTCATGGTGGTTCCACCTTACTGCCACACTGGAGAGGGGGTCTGGCTCCTGCCTGGGAGGGAGGAGCAGGAGAGCCCTTGGTCTCCCCTGACTCTGAGCAGCAGGGAAAAGGCCAGGTTGCTGGTGCCCTTGTGCACTTGGTGTCTCCTCACAGCGGGGGGAGTGTGGACATGTGCAGGAGTTTCGGTTGTTTGCCTGGAGTAGGGCTGCTGTTGTCTACAGTTTTCCTCTCATGAGGCTGCCCCTCTCCTGGTCCTTTGGCCAGAGAGAGCTGGGTTTGGGGGGAACGTACTGTGGTGCCTGCTGGTGTTTCTGGATGTTTCTGGGCTGCCCTGTCTCCAGCAGTCAGTCTGGGGGATGAGGCGAACAGAATGCCTAGGGCCTCACCTCTGGGCTGCTCCCCAGTCCTCACATCTGTGCCTCCTTCCTTCTGTCTTTCAGAGTCTTCTCATGACTTTCACATATAACGCCCAGGGCTTGAGTACACGTAGCGGGAGAAGGGGGACAAAGTCTCCTGGAAGCAGAGTCCTCACAACTATAACTTAAATATCGAATGATTTTTAGGAATACTACATTTATTTGAAGTCACGTTTTGATAGTCAAGAACAATATAGTAATGTTCATAAGACGCTGGGATGCTTTGTATGATCCATGGATACTTTGTAGGATCCATCTTCATAAATCTGACCTTTTGATTTCTGGCTTTGTATTTTTTTTTTCATTTTTTAAAATTTTTATTGTTATGTTAATCACCATATATTACTTCATTAGTTTTTGGTGCAGTGTTCCATGATTCATTGTTTGTTCATAACACCCAGTGCTCCATGCAAAACGTGCCCTCCTCAATACCCATCACCAGGCTAACCCATCCCCCTACCCCCCTCCCCTCTAGAACCCTCAGTTTGTTTTTCAGAGTCCATCATTTCTCATGGTTCGTCTCCCCCTCTGACATACTCCCCTTTTCTTCCTCTCCTGTTATCTTCTTCTTTTTCTTTTTTCTTAAAATATGTTGCGTTATTTGTTTCAGAAGTACAGATCTGTGATTCAACAGTCTTGCACAATTCACAGCGCTCACCGTAGCACATACCCTCCCCAATGTCTATCACCCAGCCATCCCATCCCTCCCACCCCCAACCACTCCAGTAACACTCAGTTTGTTTCCTGAGATTAAGAATTCCTCATATCAGTGAGGTCATGTGATACATGTCTTTCTCTGATTGACTTATTTCACTCAGCATAACACCCTCCAGTTCCATCCACGTCGTTGCAAATGGCAAGATCTCATTCCTTTTGATGGCTGCATAATATTCCATTGTGTATATATACCACCTCTTCTTTATCCATTCATCTGTCGATGGGCATCTTGGCTCTTTCCACAGTTTGGCTATTGTGGACATTGCTGCTATAAACATTGGGGTACACGTACCCCTTCGGGTCCCTACATTTGTATCTTTGTGGTAAATACCCAGTAGTGCAATTGCTGGATCGAACGGTAGCTCTAATTTCAACTGTTTGAGGAACCTCCATACTGTTTTCCAGAGTGGTTGCACCAGCTTGCATTCCCACCAACAGTGTAGGAGGGTTCCCCTTTCTCCACATCCCCGCCAACATCTGTCATTCCCTGACTTGTTAATTTTAGCCATTCTGACGGGTGTGAGGTGGTATCTCATGGAGGTTTTGATTTGGATTTCCCTGATGCCGAGCGATGTTGAGCACTTTTTCATGTGCCTGTTGGCCATTTGGATGTCTTCTTTGGAGAAATGTCTGTTCATGTCTTCTGCCCATTTCTTGATTGGATTATTTGTTCTTTGGGTGTTGAGTTTGATAAGTTCTTTATAGATTTTGGATACTAGCCCTTTATCTGATACGTGATTTGCAAATATCTTCTCCCATTCTGTCGGTTGTCTTTTGGTTTTGTGGACTGTTTCTTTTGCTGTGCAAAGGCTTTTTATCTTGATGAAATCCCAATAGTTCATTTTTGCCCGGGCTTCCCGTGCCTTTGGCGATGTTTCTAGGAAGAAGTTGCTGCGGCTAAGGTTGAAAAGGTTGCTACCTGTGTTCTCCTTTAGGATTTGGATGGACTCCTGTCTCACGTTTAGGTCTTTCAATCATTTGGAGTCTATTTTTGTGTGTGGTGTAAGGAAATGGTCCAGTTTCATTCTTCTGCATGTGGCTGTCCAATTTTCCCAACACCATTTGTTGAAGAGACTGTCTTTTTGCCATTGGACATTCTTTCCTGCTTTGTCAAAAATAAGTTGACCATAGAGTTGAGGGTCCATTTCTGGGCTCTCGATTCTGTTCCATTGATCTATGTGTCTGTTTTTGTGCCAGTACCATACTGTCTTAATGATGACAGCTTTGTAATAGAGCTGGAAGTCCGGAATTGTGATGCCGCCAGCTTTGCTTTTCTTTTTCAGTATTCCTCTGGCTATTCTGGGTCTCTTCTGGTTCCATACAAATTTTAGGATTATTTGTTCCATTTCTTTGAAAAAAGTGGATGGTATTTTGATGGGGATTGCATTGAATGTGTAGATTGCTCTAGGTAGCATTGACATCTTCACAATGTTGATTCTCCCAATCCATGAGCATGGAACGTTTTTCCATTTCTTTGTGTCTTCTTCAATTTCTTTCATGAGTATTTTATAGTTTTCTGAGTACAGATCCTTTGCCTCTTTGGTTAGATTTATTCCTAGGTATCTAATGGTTTTGGGTGCAATTGTAAATGGGATAGACTCCTTGATTTGTCTCTCTTCTGTCTTGTTGTTGGTGTATAGGAATGCCACTGATTTCTGTGCATTGATTTTATATCCTGCTACTTTACTGAATTCCTGTATGAGTTCTAGCAGTTTTGGGTGGAGTTTTTTGGGTTTTCCACATCTGGCTTTGTATTTTATTTTGCCGGTTAGAACGCATCAATGTTGTGTGCTCCTGATGCAGTGTTCACAGTGTTTAGTCCTGCTTCGGGCTTTAGGGCTAGGTTTGAGATTGGATGTGGATTTCAGGTAATATCTTTATGATGTCAGAGAACGACTTTGTCCTAGGTTTTGCTGTTTTTAATCGGGGATGGGTGCTTGATCTTGCCAGATGGTGCTTTGCTCCCTATGGGAAAGTGGCGTGCTTTTACTCTTGGTTATGTGTCAGCTTTAGGTACTATCGCTAATCTCGTGGGTGGAGCTGATGCTGAGCCTTTGGTCAGAAGGACAGCCTGCCCTTAGGAATTTCATATGACAACAGCTTATGCACAATGAGGGTGCTCTTTCCCCCTCATATATGGGTTCCAGGGAGGCCCTTTATGGTTGATGTGGCAGAACTGATCCATGCCACGCTGACAACCCAGTCTCCATCTGTTAATTGGTCTGCCATTGTTAGTGCGTGGCCCTTGTCCTCATGAATCAAGATGGTAAGTAGAGAACCAGACATCATTACTGTATCCCCAGCAACAGAGGGAGACAAGGAAGAACAGGCTGTCTTTAAGGAACGTTCCAGTAGCTCCCATGTGACCTTTCAAGCCCTAGCTCGTGGGCCACCTCTAGTTGCGAGGAAAGGCTGGACCACGAAGTGTTTAGTTTAGGTCACCAAGCCCCAGACAAGAGTGAGGGGCTAGATGGTCATGCTAGAGGTGGAGAAGGGGTCCGGGGACAGTGGCCAGCTCTGCCTTTGCCTCTCTCCCAGCACCTGCAGGCACCACCCGGCATTCCCAGCACATTGCCTTCCTGTCCCCTCTGCCTTTTCAGGTCCTCCTTCCCTCCTGGTGCAGCCCTTGGTCTGCGGCTGACTCAGTTTCCCTATCCTAACTCCAGATCATGCAGGGCAGCTGAGGCGATAGAGAGACCAGGTCCCAGAGGTGTGCCAAAGCCTGGGTCCTCAGAGAGAGAGTGGTTCCAGGGCATTAGGAGAATACTGATGGGGAGGAGAGTGTGATGAACATGCGGGGAAGCAGCCTCCCTTGTTTGATCTGATGTTGCGTTTTTATAGTGCTGATGAGGGATTTAAGAGCCGTGTCCTGAGCAGTGGGCCTCGGAGGTGTGGCAGGCATGACGGGCAGTGGGCCCTGCAGTACAGTGACCCCTTCTCTGAGCACCTGCTGAGGAAGCTGTGTGCCTGTCTCCCTGTCTGATGTGATGGAATTCAAATAGGGCTGAACTGACCCACAAAGGCAGAGCTGAGATGCAAGGCCAGGCAGCCATCCTTTTCTCCAGGGACCCTCAGTGCAGGGCACTCGGGGGTAGGTGTCACTCCCTGAGCCCCTAAACGGGGCTTGGTGGCCCGGGGTGTGGGGCCCCATGACATTGGGTCTTCCCCTGGAGAGAGAGTGAAGCTGTGTGTTTTTCGGGCCCTTCGTGGGCGGCCTTCTGTAGTGTCCAGCTGCATCTGTGTCCCCACCTTGTGCCTCACGGCATTTCCAGAAGCTTCCGGGTGTGTTCGCGTTGCTGATGCTGCTGTTGGCCTGTCCATGTGGCGGCCCGAGCAAGCCCTGCCCCAGCTCTCTCCCCGTCCGGCACCGCCAGTCACTGCAGACTGTGTCTCAGTCTTGCCCCAGAGGCTCCGCAGCCAAGGAGGGGGTCGGCGTCCACCGGCCAGACCCCAGTCATCCTGCAGCTCCCACACCCTGTGCAGTGGCTTTTTCGCTCCTGAGGCTGTCCTCACATGCTCAGCCTGGACACTTCCACGTCTGGAGTCGTGTGCTCCGCCGGGACCTGGAGGCCTGTCCCCCCAGCTGACCCGATGTCAAGAGTGGCCCTAGGCCATTCCACTATTGGGATGTCCCTCTTCTGCATCGGAGCCTGTCCCTTTGGCAGCTGTGTGTGTGGACCTCAGGGTGGAGCCAGGCCTCGCTCTCGTTTGCTTTCCGAAGCAGGGTGGGAAGGGGAGCGAGAGGGACCGAGGGATGGGCCTCTGATGCGGGTGTGGCTGGCTGGTCAAGGGCCAGTGGGGTTGAGGTCAGGCTAGGATCCTGGGGAGGAAGAAAGGCAGGGTCTGGATGAAGAAACCGAGTCCTCCAAAGAGCAGTGGGGTCTCCAGGGCAGCAAGGCTCCTCTGGAAAAGCCTAGATGTTGATTCCATTCTCTGGGGGGGGGATGAAAGCATCTGACCCCCATAGAAAAGGAAGAAATCAAAAGACAAGACCAGGGGAGAAATGCAGTGTTGTCTATTTGTCTCTGTGAGATCAGGGGACCCCTGTTGGTCCTGGGGGATGGGTTTCTACAGCCCATCTTGAGGTCCCTCTCAGGCCCATGTTGGACAGTGGGGTGGGGAGTGAAGCCGGGCATCCTGTGTTTCCTGCCTGTGAGCCCTGCTCAGTGCAGCTGGGGCACACGGGTGAGGGGCCCAACGGGGGAGGGTTGCCATGGTGGCCTGGGTGTTCCGGAGGTGATGCCGGTCCCTTCCCTGTGCTTGGGGAGCGAGTCACCTGTGTAATGACAGGCCAGGCCTGCGCACAACCCGCCGGGGCTTGGGGACCAGGCAGGATCTGCAGGACCAGACCGCATGCTGGTGCCCATGAGGAGGGTCTGCAGCCCCTCACGCAGGGCAGCTCATCAACACCACCCTCAGGGGAGTGATTGAGGACTGATGGGGAAGCCCCCACTGCATCACATGGGCCTGTCTCTCCTGTCCAGGAGCGGCTGCTTATGAGCCTTCTGCCCCGGAATGTTGCCATGGAGATGAAGGAGGACTTCCTGAAGCCCCCCGAGAGGATTTTCCACAAGATTTACATCCAGCGGCATGACAATGTGAGGTAGGGCTGACGCTGGCCTGGCGGAGGTGGGCCTTGGGGAGCTCAAGTGAGAGTGATGGGAATGGGAGGCGATGGTGGGGGTGGGGTAAGCATGGGGGTGCAGGTAATGGCAGAGATGGGAGGCCACAGGCAGACGGGGGTGGAGGGCCCCCTTTTGAGGGGAGGAGGGGCCAGGTGTGGGTCGTGGGTCGGGAGGCGCAGGTGAGCACCTGCCGGCTGGGAAGCAGGTCCCATGGAAGGTGGGCCTGGAGAATTCTTGGGTGATGGGTGTCACAGCTGCTCTGTCCCACTATTCCTCACCTCCCATTTCCTGCGTGGGCTAGAGAGAGGGTTGGCACTCTGCCCCTGAACTGGTTTGGGTGGCGGAATTTGGGCTGGGACTTGGCGCACGTCAGGGTAACGGCTGAGCGTTCTTCTACCTGGTGCCGGGCCTATGGTAGGCGTTCTGTTCCTCACTTGGCTCCTCTCGTGGCAGCCCAAGGAGGTAGGGAGTGTCCCGTTTTGCAGGTGAGGAAAGAGTCCTCGGGTGAACCAGCTCACCCCAGACACACTCTGAGGTTTGTGTGCTTGTTTTTAAAGACGCAACTAAAAATAAGTTGGTTCCACTCAATCGTACCTTCACTTTAAGAGTACTTACACTAGCTGAGTGTTGCACTTTCCATTAGTGTTACTCAGGCAGGCGGTGGTGGACGACCCTGGGCCCCCGCAGACACCACAGGACCCAAACCTCCTCCTGTTTGTGTTGAGTGCTGTGGACTGAGTCCCCACAAGCTGGCGCTTGTCCGTCGGGAATGAGCTAAGTAAGGCCTGCGGCTGCCAGCCCCTCCCCATCGGGGTCCGAGCCACCCGTGTGTGTGAGCTGGCGTGGCCAGCCACTGTCTGCTGCGCATGCTCACTTCCACTGCTGTGCCTCTCGGGAAGGACCGGTGTTGTCCTCCTGTGGAGGACGGTGAGCCCAGTGAGGGTAAAGCCCCAGGGTGTGGAGCCAGCATTTCAGTCCTGGCAGCCCAGGCACTGTCGTCTCTACTTGCAGGTGAGGAAACTGAGGTTGAAAGTGAAGCCCATGAGTGGTGGGGCTGGGGCCGGGCCTGGGACTGGCTGCTTCTGGCATCCACCTAGAGTTCCCATTCACCCACTGGCTCTCCTTTGTGAGTAAGGACATGGCACAGTGACCCAGCCCCCTGCTGAGACCAGACCACCAGAACAATCCAGAGAGTGCCTGGGGGTGGGTGTAGAGCGTCTGCAACCCACAGTAGGGAAGGCATCAGATGTCAGGGACCTCCTGGGGTGGCAGCTGGGGGTGAGCCTGGTGCACGATGCCCTGGGACACCAGACACACGTGGAAAGTCACCGTTTCCCTGTGAGGCTGAAAAATCTCCATCCACATCCCCTGGCAGGTGCCTCATTCCCAGCAGGTGCAGGTGTGACAGCTCTGAGGTACGAGGGGAAGCCAGGGTGAGAGATGGCTTCCTCTAGCCCAGATGTGAATATCTCCCTGTTCTCCTCGCCATCCTTGTTAGAGTCCCTCACTGGTCCCCATCACTCCAGGATTAAAGTTCCGAGTCAGTACACCATTCACAGCTGATAGGCTGATGCCATCAGGAACAGTGGGGTGAGGACATCTGAAAATCCTCTCCTCCATAGAAGCAATGACAATACTGACGAAAACTGTCAGAGTCAACATTGTCAGGACGCTGGAAATGAGCCCAAGCCTTGCAGGGATCCAGGAATGTTTACTTAAGAAAAACGCCTAAATCTTGGTAAAAACAGCAAGCTTTGTAGAGTTCTGACTTACCCTGTTCCACCGTTTTTAGCTCCATGATAGCTTTGAAAACCAGCAGCTGCAATCACAGGGAAAACCTGTCCACTGACAGCCATCTGAGGGGACAGAATGGGGTTGGGGCTTTGAAAAATCCTCAGAGAACTGTGTCATTATTTGACTGCCTGGGAATTCCCTGGAAAACCTTGCTCAAGGCTTGTCTTTATTTGACCTGACTCGACACTCAGTGTGAACAGCTTTTGCCCTGGGACATTTGTTAAAAAATCAGTGACAGTTGTTTAACATCATAGCTGTCAGAGACAGTGAAAGCAGCTGAGGCAAGCAGCAGAGCACTAAAAACTTAAAACTGGGGAACAAGATGTCTGTCAGGTGCTTTGAAAGGCTCTGGGAATGTTTCTGGGAATCAGAAGACCGTGCACAAGGGTAAGGCTGTGTGCATGCTCAGGAAAGACCACAAGGACCCCGGGCTGTCCTTGAGGTCTTGAGGCTGACCTTGAGGCTGTGTGCAAGCAGGAAGAGCAGACTAAGACAGAGTTGGAATCTGCCTGGCTGAGTGCCCATCATCAAAGACTGAAAGACTTACTGGCTTCAGGCATGTGAGGAAATTTCTGTCCAGTCATTAGCTGACCACTAGGCTAACCAACCAGAGAGTTTAATGGCCCCACGTGAGAAAGAAAACAGTCTTTACAGGATTTGTCAGAAAAGTCAATGAACAAATAACACAAATAGCAACAAGAACAACCCCAGTCCTGAGGTGTGTGTGTTGGGGGGGGGGTTCTGATTTTCAGAGTTGTCACATTGTATTATCCAGTTTTCCATAAAAATATATGCAACATGCAAGAAACCACAAATGTTTGACTCACGCAGGAGTGACAAAAGCAGTCAATAGAAGCTGTCCCAGAAGAAGCCCACACATTGGACTTCTAGACAAAACTAAATCACATATATTTTTTAGAGATTTTATTTATTTATTTGAGAGAGAGAGCATGAGTGGGGGGGCAGAAGGAGAGGGAGAAGCAGACTCCCCACTGAGCAGGGAGCCTGACGTGGGGCTCCATCCCAGGACCCCAAGATCATGACCCAAGCCGAAGGCAGACTCTAAACCGACTAAGCCACCCAGGCACCCCTAAAGCACCCATTTTAAATACGTTCAAAGAACAAACCATGTCTAAATAAAGGGGAACATGAGAAAGACTTCCAGAAATTCCAACTTTGAAATATACATTAAAATGAAAAGGTCACTAGGGGAGCTCCACATTGAGCAGGTTTGAGCAGGTTGAAGAAAGAATTGGTGAACTTGAAGACAGACAGTTGAGGTCATGGAACCTGATGAACAGAATGAGAAAAGGGTGACAGAGAGAGAACAGAGGCTCAGAGACTCCAGGGACACCGACCAGCCCAGCAACACTCCCATAATGAGTCCCAGAGGAGAGGAAAGGGGCAGAGAGAATATTTGAAAAGAAATATGGCTGAAAATGTCTCGAATTCGATGAAAAAACGCTCACTTACACATGTTAGGACACACACAAAGAGAGCCACCCCCAGACACATCGTAATCGAACTTTAAAAGCCAGAGACTAGGAGAGCAGTGGGAGAGAAGTGATGTGTCACATGCAGGTGACTGCCAACAAGACCAATGTGTGATTTTTCATAGGGAGTGTTGGAGGTGGGGGCTGGGGGTGGCACGTTCAAGGGCTGAACTAAACAGTCAGGAATTCTGTATCCAGCAGAAATCACAGTGAGGGCACCACTGTGCCGCGTGAGGCTTCATGGCTGTAGAGTGTCCAGGAAGGAGGCTCTGTTGGGGGGTGGGCACCCTTGTTTAGACCTGCCCAGCTCTGTAGCAAACGGATGCCCACACATCAGGCTTCCATCCCACTAGGTGAGGCCCTGTCCCGATGCAGACCTAGCTGGCCCCTTGGTGAGGCTCGGGGATCCACAGCGGGGCTCCAACTACGCTGGGGCTCTGTCGCCTTGTCAGCCCGCAGGAGGGGAAAGGGGCGAGGCCAACTCACTTCCTACAGGCACATCCCTTGTGCTCACTGACCACTGGTCCCAGGCCGTCTTGGGCTGGGGTTAGGTTTGGTGGCCGTGGAGCTGTGCCCCGCCCGTGTCCTGGGGGGTCAGCAGGAAATCCGCCTGGCCCCAGCGTTCACTCTGCCCCCCGTGGCTGTGAGGGCGTCCCCCACTTCCCTTCCAGCCCACCCCGAGGAATAAACACGTTTATTTTGGGCTGCTCATAAAGGCAGCCCTGGGCACAGCTCTGGGGGCTGCGGTCCGCCTGGGAGGCTGGGCCCCGCGTGCCCGCGGAGGAGGCAGCCTGGTGCCTTTTTCTTGCAGCATCCTCTTTGCGGACATCGTGGGCTTCACGGGCTTGGCGTCACAGTGCACCGCGCAGGAGCTGGTGAAGCTCCTCAACGAGCTCTTCGGCAAGTTTGATGAACTGGCCACGGTAAGCGCAGCCCCCCGTTGTGCACGGATCGCTGGAGCGGCCTCTGGGGCAACAGCGTGCCCGGTGGGCTCCAGTGGTGCGGGTGTGAGCGGGCGGACCGCCTAGCGCTTTCGCCCCGCCCAGCTGTCAATCACCCATAGCTCCCGCCTTGCGGAACCCCAGCGCTTTGGTCCCGCCCAGCTTTCAATCACCCACAGCTCCCGCCTTGCGGACCGCCCAGCGCTTTGGTCCCGCCCAGCTGTCAATCATCCACAGCTCCCGCCTTGCGGACCGCCCCAGCGCTTTCGCCCCGCCCAGCTGTCAATCACCCGCAGTTCCTTTGAGCAAAGGAAAGCGCTCTCCCTAGCGCAGCCAGAGCGCCTCCAGCTGGCTGGGTCCTGAGGCCCTGCGCGGGCTGCTCTGCCTTGAGGGTCATGTCTGGGGCCAGTTGGTGACGTTTGACGATGACAAACCCCCTTGCCTGTGGCAGGAGAGTGCTGGCGTTTTAAGACCTTCCTGGGACAGGTCACGTTCAGCCGTGCAGAGGTCAAGCCCAGGCCTGGCTAACAGCTTGGGCTTTCGGTGTGGAGGCAACTGACCGCCTGGTGTCCTTGGAACTTGACACCCGCCTTCCCTGCCCTGCAAGGACTTGCGGGGGGCGGGGGGGGACACAGAGATGTAGAGCCACGCCCACCTGCCCGGCCAGCCTCCCTCCAGGTGGACGCAGAGGGACCCTGAGCAGGTGGCTGTGGGGGAGGGGTAAACTCTGCTCAGAGTCAGAACTTTTCTCAGGGAAGGTCACAGTTAAAGGGCTTGGTAGAAAGAGTGGACAGACGTCCCCGTGATGAGGGAGGGGGAGGAGAGGTCCCCTGCCAGTGTGGCTCACACAGCGGAGTCGTGAGGACGTCCCTGCGTGTGCAGGGTGGGGTGAGGGTACCACGTGGGCTGAGGGTACCACGCGGGCTGCAGACTCAGGATGGCCCCTGGGCAGGACACAGAATGCCAGGCCCCAGCACCTGCCCTTGACCTGCAGGCGGAATGGGTGGTGATCACGCTGGCTGCAGTTTTGGGACCGGGCGCAGGCGGGAGAACACTCGGCCTCGGGGGTGGGCGGCATGTGGGACCCCGATGCTGCCCCCCTCCCCCGCCCTCCACCCTGCAGTTTCCTTGAGGGGTGGCAGGGATCCTGAGACGTCCAGTTGTAAGGTCCCGCTTGCTCCAAATCGGTTGGCGCTAGAACCCTTTCTCCTGTGGCACCCCGTTGATGTCCTGGGCCTGTGCTCAGCGGGACCCCATGTTGGGGAGGCCGCTGCTTCTCTTCCCAGGATGAAAGTAGGAAGCGGCTGTCCACCGAGGGCGGGCGCTGCTTCTGGCCGTCACGTCCTGTCGCTGGGCGCCCTTGCAGCCTGTGCTTGGGTCTGGGGGCGTCTCTGGGCTGGTGCCCTGGGGAGCCGCTGTGGCTCCGCCCACATGAAAGCTCTCCGGGGCCTCCTCCCTGCCCGACATCTGTGGTTTGGGGGAAGTATAAAGGAGGAGTGAGGAGTGTGAGCTTGTCCCCTGTGGCTTGTGTGGCTCGCTGGCCTGGTGGGAGCTTAGCACCTCCTGTGTGAGGTCAGAAAGTGTGTTTTGTCTGGGGCCAGGGTGCCTGGTGGCCCGGGGCTCTCTCGGTGCTGCTCCGAGCTTTCCTGGGCCTGCACCTTCTTCCTGCGCCTCCTGAAGAAGCTTCTGGATGAGGGTTCCACTGGCCACTGAGGCTGTCTGAGCACATGCTGCTGATGGAAGGGTGTGCCTTCCCCCCACCGTCGGAATCGGTCTTTCCAGCATCCAGACGTCAGCATCCTGGTCCCGGTGGGGACATGTTTGCTCAGTGACTCGGTGGTTAGCAGTGTCACCAGCCTGGCTGGTGGCACCCCCCCCCCCCCCACCCCACCGCTGGCCCCGGGGGACCGTCCCCACCCCCACTCCCGGTCTCTTACAACGGCACCTGCCCCCTGCCCCCAGGACAATGGGAGTCTGTAGACTCTCACCTTGTCCTTCTTCAGACGGGCTGCTCGTGTTTTCACTCTGCATCTTTACGCACGTCCTGGCTACTTGTTTTCTGTTACTGGGAGAGGGCTCTTGAGCTCTGTTATGTAATTTATAGCTCTGTCTGCGTCCCCTTCGGTCCTTTCAGTTTTGCGGCCTATGTGCTCAAGCTCTGCTATTCGATTCCTAAACATTTAGGGTTCTTAGGTCCTCCTGATGAATTAGCTCTTTGTGTTTTTTTTAGAGAGAGTGTGAGTGGGGGGAGGGGCAGGAGAGAGAGAGAGAGAGAATCCCAAGCAGACTCTGCACTGAGCGTGGAGCCCGACTTGGAGCTCGATCTCATGACCCTGAGATCATGACCTGAGCTGAAATCTAAAGCTGGGCGCTCAACCAACTGCGCCACCCAGATACTCCTAATTAATTATTTTTTCATTAAAAAATGACCCTCTTGGGGCACCTGGGTGTCTCAGTCGTTAAGCGTCTGCCTTTGGCTCAGGGCATGATCCCCAGGGTACCAGGATCAAGTCCTGCATCCGGCTCCCTGCTCCTCTGGAAGCCTGCTTCTCCCTCTCCCACTCGCCCTGCTCGTGTGCTTGGTCTCTCAAATAAATAAATAAAATCTTAAAAAGAAATGACCCTCTTTAACTGGAAATCGAGTTTTGTCTGTGTCCTGTGTTAGTATGTCCGTTTCGGCTTTCCTTTTGATTATTGTCAGGAAGCGTGTCTTTTTCCATTCCCTCCACCGGTGTGTGTCGTTTTATTTAAAGGGCTGGGTTTGCCATTTCTACCTCAAATCCGACAGTCCACCTTCGAGGGCCGTGCTGTCGGCTCACTGGGGTTCATCCCATCCGTTCCTTGTTGTTTTACTTTTTCTGCCGGTCTGTAGGTTCACGGAGTGTGTTCTGTGACCCGGCCCTGGCGCCTGTGTGGGCTGAAGGGTGAGTGCTCTTGGCGCTGTAGGGACGGTGTGTCTGCTCTGGGGTCTGTGGCACATTCCTTGACTCCGTCTGAGAAGCTCGCAGGACGCGCCGCCCTCCTCGGCCTTTGTGAAATCGTGCATCTTTTCCTTTTTGTCATAAACCCCATCCTGCGTTGTCACCATTTTTGTTTGCACAAACACGCCGTTCCCTTTTGAAGGTCTGTTGCTCTCGGGGCACGTGGGATTCGCCAGCGTGTCTCCATGGGGTTTCTCTGCCGAAGGAAGGGCAGGCCAGCTGGTGATGAATCTTCTCTGTCTCTGTGTTACTGAGAAAGATCTTTGTTTCGCCCTTAGTTTTTGAATTTCTTTTCACTGGGTATAGAATTGTGAGTTAACAGGTGTATTTATTGTATTTATTTATTTGACAGAGAGAGACACAGCGAGAGAGGAAACACAAGCAGGGGGAGTGGGAGAGGGAGAAGCAGGCTTCCCGCCGAGCAGGGAGCCCGATGCGGGGCTCGATCCCAGGACCCTGGGATCATGACCTGAGCAGAAGGCAGACGGCCAAGGACTGAGCCACCCAGGCGCCCCTTCACTTCTGGTTTTAAGCAATTTGATATTGATGCGCCTCCATTTGGTTTTCTTCACGGTGTTTGGGCTTCCCACATCGGTAGGTTTATGGTTTTGTCATCTTGGGGAGAAAGCCCTCAAATACTCCTTGTGTGTCTCCCCCTTCCTTTGGGGACCCCAAAGGAGGATCCTTTTCTATTTTGGGTTCTTTTTCCTTTTCTTTCATTCTGGATGGTTTCTGCTGCTGAGCTGTCCAGGTGACTGGCCTTGTCTCCTGCGAGGTGTGACCTGCTGTCTGTCCATCCATCCATCTGGCACAGTGTGGGTCTCTGAGGTTATGTTTCCATCTCTGGAAGTTCAGCGTGGATCCCCCGCCCCGTCGAAGTTGCTGCCGGACAGTTGAGAATTAGGAAGCTCTGCTCTTAGTGCGTCGATGGGGTCGAGTATTTTTCAACTGTGTTTTCCCTCCAATCTGCTTGAGCCCTGCTTCGAGGAGGCACGGCACGTGTCCCGGTGTCTGGTGCGCAGGATGCGGTGAGGCCCGCAAGTGTGCTTGGAAATCACACACGCCGTGAGCCATACATCCGTCCTCACCATGGTCCTGCCGGGCAGTCAGACCCAGAGCGTGTGTGTGTCTGCCTTGGTCTCCACAGTCACTGGCCATTTATGTACCCCTTATCCTTGGCTGGCGGCAGATGTGCACAGTATTTTTGACCTTTTTTTCCATTTACTGGGGCCATTTTAGGCTTCCATTTGCTCTGATGACAGGGCCCTTCTCTGGATGCCAGTGTTCTTACCAAGGAAGCGAACCGGCTGGATGAAACAGATGTCCCTCCAGGCGCTTCCAGGAGGCCGTGGCGAGGAGTCCAACTGTGCCGGCTGTGGAGGCCAGCCTGGCTCCCTGCCTGCTCCTCAGGGGTGACGGGTCCTTAGTCGGGGTCGTGACCCCAGGAACCCTTCCAGGGACTGTTTCCGGCGTGAGCTTGTTGTACCGTTGTAAGTTCTCAGGCCCAAGGTGGCCTTTGTCTGGCCCATGACAGGGGACATACTCAGATTTAAGACAATGTAGGCCACACGCCCAGGCAAGGTGGCTGATTTGCACCCGAGCCAGTGGGCAGTTGGCGAGGGTGGACAAGCCCAGGAGGCGTTTCCTGTCGGGGTGAGCTGTGTCGGCTCCTGAGCTCTCCTCGGGGACCCCACCCCGGGCTGGGCCAGTCTGCACTGTCCCCGGCTCGCACACAGCGGGGGCCTTGCTGACCCACCTGACCCGACACGCCGGAGCACTGGGGCAGACCGCAGGGATTGGTTGGGATTGTGAGGGAAGACAGGACGGTGCCGGGGCTGAGAATCTGGCCACCCACGGTGAGTGGGAGGCTCGCGGCACGCTCCGGCTCTTTGGCTCAACCTTGAGTTTCTGGAAGATGACTATTATGACCGTGTTAGTGAAGGTGTTAGTTCTGGGTGTTCCCGTGGAAACCAGTCCGAGAGCTGGAGCTCGCTGGGGCGTGTGCGCATTGTCCTTCCCAAGCCCCGTCCTTCCTCCTCCTCGGGCTTTCCTGGGGCTTGATCCGGGGGCCAGGACTCTCCGGGCAGCCATGAGGACTCAGGGGCACCCTCGAGTCTCATGCCTTGCTTTCCCGGCCTGTGAAACGTGAGGATACCCCATGGCCTGCCATCCCTCCCTGCTCCAACGCCCTCATCCTGGGAGCCGCTCCAAGCCGTCGGTGCCGTGTACCCGGGCGCGCTTGTCCGCCGACGGCTTCTCACTGCCGAGTGGTGCTCTTTCCGCAGACGTGCTGTGCACGCGCCATCGGGCTTGCACGCAGCGAACCGATGGGGGAGCGCAGGGCTCTGCCTGGAACGTCCAGTGCAGGAGGGAGGCTGGAGCTGGGCCAAGTGTGGTCAGGACTGGGGCCAGCTGGGAGGAGGAAGCAGCACGCGTGTCGTCCACGCTCAGCTGGAGAGGCTGACCCCAGTGGTCGGAGTGTGTGCAGGATGGCCCGTGGGGTGGGAGGAACCCCCCACTTCCAGAACGCGTGTGCACACGTAGGTGCGTGCCGTCGGGGGACGGCTGGAGGGAGGGTCCCAGAAGGACTATGGTTCTCGCTGACTCGTGCATCCCCAGTTTTAATTTTCGGAGCTTCCCGCATTCATCCAGGATGAGCCTGGATTTCTTTAGTTATTCCTTAATTAGCAGGAAATAAACACTGTTTCCTGAAAAACCAGTAGGTGTTTGGAATTCAGAGGAACCTGTTGTTTCTGTGCAGTAGAAACTCGCCTCCACCCTGCCTGCCGGCGGCCGCCGGTTCAGCAGCGCAGTCCCCCGGAGGCGGGAGCCGGCAGTGGGAATCGGGATCTTCAGGCTCCAGGCGCTGTTTCCCTGGGTGGAGAGTGCCTTTGCTGCTGGAGGGCAGGCTGCGTGCCCACAGGCCACGAGGTGTTGCCATGGCCCAGGGACCACCCAGGACCGTGGGAAAGTATGTCCCTTTTGTGTCGCTGAAGGTGTAGTCCCAAGCAGACGGCTCGCACCTTGTTGGCTTGTCCTTTCGGGGAGGAGGTTCCGTGCTGTCCCTGGAGTGTGACCATCACTGCCCGGACCACGAGGGTTGACAGGGGGCTTAGGGGCCTTCTCGCCAGGGTCACTCGCCCGGTGCTTCCCACTCCGCCTTCTTCTGTGTGCAGAGATGTAACCCGCGGCTGCGCCCTCACACGGGGTCCTTCAGGGAGGGGACATCCACTCCGCGTCCACGGCGGCTCAGAGCTGTGGCGTGGCTCCTCCTGGGAAGGTGTGGGGAGCCCGGCTCACGTGGGGTGAGTGCGTGGCTCCTGGGCACGTGCTCAGGGAAGGTGCAGGGAGAGGCATGGCGGCCGGGGCGGGCAGTGTGCGGAGGAGACACGCGGCCCCCCGTGTGACACCGAGGAGGCACAGCCCACTGCAGCGTGCGTACTGTGTGCAGATCCGGCCTAGGTGACGGGTGCAGCCTGCACAAGTCAGACCCAGCCCTGCCCTCAGGGGTTCAAGAGCTTGTTTTACAGAAATGTCACTCATGCACGGAGGCAGAGAGGACACGGCAGCCCCCGCCGGACACCCGCCCCCCCCCAGTGGCTGATGTCTGGCCATTCTTGCTTTGGTCACGCCTCTCCTCCCGGCCCTAGATGTCACCGCACCTCACAGGCTTGGCCCCCAGCCCTTCCCTTGAGCACGATTGGCCACCAAGACGCCTTTGTCACCCTCTGGGCCGCATCACCTGCTTATCATGTCAGGCGCCCTCCCCTCAGCGGCCTTGTTCCAGGCAGGATACGTGTGTGGGTGTAATTCATGGCGGGACAGACCGCCGGCA
Organism: Callorhinus ursinus; assembly: GCF_003265705.2. NCBI lineage: Eukaryota > Metazoa > Chordata > Mammalia > Carnivora > Otariidae > Callorhinus > Callorhinus ursinus. The sequence goes on along the minus strand of NW_027397122.1, from coordinate 7,930,657 downwards.
TGGAGCTGATGCCATTTGTCACAGCCCCCCCCAGTCTAAGAGGACGGCCACGGCAGGGTGCGCGGGGGCAGAGAGGCTGGGGGAGCGTGGCCGGGGCTTTCTCGGGGTTTCCACGGAGGAAGAGGGGAGGCAGGCGAGGGGCCGCTCTGGGGAATGCCGACCCTGGGCTCTGGGTGTCCCCTGTCCTGGCACCTGGCCTGGGCGGCAGGGCAGGGTCGCAGCTGGGTGTGAGGGTGCAGAGAGGACATGGGGCTGTGGGCTCTGGACCCTTGGGGTTGGCGGAATAAGAACAAGGAGGACCTAGTTAGCAACGCCCCCAGATGCCTGTCAGGACACCGACGACAGAAAACAGGGAACGTGCACGTCGAACCCTTGGGGGCGGCTCCTGCCCGTCACCTCCCCTGAGCCTGCAGGCCACCGGAGCTGGGCTCAGGTCCCCGGGTTCTTCCTGAGTGTTGGGGAGCCTTCTGGAAGCATCCATGTTCTCCCTGTTCCTCCCCTGGCGTGCCTATCGCTGGCTCCCGCCCGGGTGCGGCATGGCTCCTGGTTCCTGCGTGTGTGACCCTCCTGCTTCCCGTGACGTCGCACCCGGGTGCTGCGGCAGGTTCCCCGCAAGCGGGGCCGCTTGGCAATTCACTGGGGTGAGTCTTTCCTGTCGTTTTTCCTGCCCTTATTCGCTCGTGATTCTCTAAATAGAAGAATGTTCCCACATCAGCTGATTGGTGATCCTCAAAAACAAAAACAAAAACAAAAAACAAAAAACCCATAAATGCTTGGCTCTTGTCACCGGTCTGTTTTCCAAATAAGGAATCTGTGCCCTAGAGCTGGCTGGCGGGCGAGCGGGGAGGTTCCTCCGCCCTGGTCCTCCGTTCTGGGTGTTACTGGGATTTGTGGACACTGGGTGTGCATGGACGCATTCCATCCGTTTCTGACGCCCACGGCTCCCACCCCCCGGTTCCCGTCCTGGTGCCCCCTGCCTCATTTGGACAAGACCGGCAGCCGTTCGTGTCCAGGGACAGCCTCACATAGAAGCGGCTTCTCTGGAAGCCCGGCTTCCTTCCAGCACACAGGGTTTTCCCGCTCATACTCTGGCATCTCAGGACAAGGGATGGGTGTGCTTTTTAGAAGAATAACAACAAATTCTGAGTTTGTGTGGGTATTTCCAATTCCCCAAATAACTCCACCCCTTCGATTTTCATTCCCGTGTCTCCCCTCCCCCGAGGCTGGAAACCTGCCGACAGTAACGCCGTTTACCTGTTTCGTGTGCTTAGATACCCTCAGTTCAGAAGAACGTTGTCAGCGTCAACACCCACAGCAAGACTGCTGCATGTGGTTTGGGGTTCTTCTAGCATTTCTTTGTTTTGTCCTTGGCTGACATCTTACTGCACACACGGTCACGTCACCTGGAATAACTGTCTGTGCGGTCACGCTCCCAACGCGGTCACCCTTAGGCTTATTTCGTTCTAGTTTTGGTTTTTGGGCATCACTGTTTTCAACTTAATTTTTTAAAAAAAGATTTATTTATGTATTTGAGAGAGCGGGAGAGGGGGAGACTCCCCATGGAGCACAGAGCCCGATGAGGGGCTTGAACTCATGGCCCTCACCAAAATCAGGAGTCAGACACTCAACTGACTGAACCACCCAGGCGCCACTCAATTTAATTTTTTTTAAGTGAGTAAACTATTTGCATGGCTTGGTTCCTTAGTGTTAGACCCGAGAGCAGGTGCATGGAGGGAGGGTGGCCCTGCCCGCATAGTCAGGCCTGTGGGGCTATCCCTCGGGCGCTCCCCGTCCTGGGCGCCGGGAGCTGATGTGCTGCTGGGAGGTGCCTTGTTGGGCCGGTCTGGGGCTGCAGAGATGGCCCCGCTGCAGGACAGACATCTGCTCCTGGGCGGTCCTTCCCGGCGGGCGGAGGCTCCAGGATAGCAGGACCACCATCTTACCCAGGGACTGGCACAGAAGGGCCAGACGAACAGAGCCGCGTGCGGATGCGTTAAGTGGAATGGAAGTCGAAGCAAATGGTGGTGTGTGCTCCCTCCCAGCAATCACCATCGCTTACATCGTGGGTCCCTGCCCTCTAAGGCCCCCACGGCTGCCCCACAGCAGGACTGGTGGGTCAGAGCTTGTCCGCGAGCTTGCAGACCACACCTGGCAGGCTCAGCATGAGGCCTCCCCCCCTGGATCCTCCTGCCGCCCCTCTGGGCCACTGGCCACTCTGTCCCCCAGCCAGGGGGGAGGGACAGTTTGGACGCTGTGGGCGGGGGTCTCAGGAAGAGCTGTCTAGTCGTCATAGAGGCTTGGGCTCAGCTCCAGCGCCGGTGTTCTGGAACCACCGGGAAGTTTTTAAACTGAAATGTGCCAAACTCAGTGAAAACACCTCTTTTGGTCTCTCAAGCCGGCTAACGACAGCCAGGACATTTGAGATTAGAAGGACAAGAAGAAGCGTTAGCCCCTTACTGCCCCAGTCTGCCGTGGGCTGTGTCCCTGGCCTGGCCCTGCAGGGCCGGTGAGGAGGGGCCGCGGCTTCGTGCTGGGGGACGGTCACCAAGGACACATCTGCTGCTGACAGGCTGTAATTAGGAGGCTGTGGCCCCTGGACGCTACCTGCTAAGTGGCTTTGCCCCTCCGCCCTCACTTGGAGATTGGCCGCACGGGGCAGCGATGGTCACACTCCTGCAGCTCACACGCACCCGCCTGTCCAGAGACAGGACATACAAAGAAGGGCAGGAGGCCGCCTGGAGCACCTCGGGGACAAGCCGGGGGCACAGGGATGCCCTGTGGTGGTGCTGATGGGGACACATCTCCCTTGAGGTACCCAGCTCCGGGTATGGGTGCCCTTCCTGAAATCGTCTGCAAGAATAGCGCTGTCACCTCCGTGGGCTCCTTGGGGGGTGGGTCTGGAACCCCAGAATGATTGCTGGGAGGACGTCCTGGCAGCCAGGAGAGGGGTGAGGCTTGGCAGTGGCCCTGGTGTCATCCCTGGGTCTGGGGACAGGGGAGGTTGGGAGAGGGGCTCTCTGTCCCTGGCCTGCTCTGACTTGGGGACAGTGACGATGGGGACAGTGGCCTGGCACTCCCAGAGTGTCAGGAGAGAACCCAGTGCTGCCTGCTGGCTTGGAGGCTTGGTGAGCGTGGCCGGAGAAGCCTGGCCAGCCAACTCCCAGGGGCCCAGCTCTGCAGGGAGGACGTCTGCACCCGGCCATCTGGCTCTGGGCTCCCTGATGTCATCACAGGACATGTCGCCCCTAGCATGGCCTTCCCCTGGGACACCAGGAGAACCCCTTCCATAGACAAGGAGGCTGGCATTCTAATGGTTAAGTGGCTGCCCACCCTGCGGTCACTCGGAGGCTGAGTGGCCAGACCTGCACCTCCCTGTGGTCAGCTCACATTCTGCAGGGGGGTCCGAGGGCTCTGTCTGCTGAGGGGGGCCCGGGGCTGGGTGGGCACCCGGTCCTCTGATGCGGGGCCGCGGCCCGGGCAAGTGTGGGTGTGTGGGAAGCGGAAGCTGAGAGTTCTTACTGTGAATTCTCAGGTTAACGTGTCTCATTGGAGGAAACCTGCAGGAGGGAGGTCTTCTGTGACAGATGGAGAGCAGGATGGAACAGGAGCTGTGGGATGTGCTCTCAGAGTGGGGTCCGCGGGGCTCTGGGCGTGCAGGACATCTCGGGGCCTGTGGGGTGCTCCTCACCTGGGATGTGCTGGCAAGACCAGCCCCTCGCAGAATCCCACGGGCCCACGGGACCCACGCGACGTGGAAACAAGCCACGCTTCTCGCTGCGTGTGTTTGTTCTGGGAAACATCATAAATTTTCATGAAATTTGCTGCTTGCGTTAACATGTAGAGGATTTGCTATCACCTTTGAGTGCGTTAATGCGATTTGAAGAACGTCTTGAATGTCCAGGGGCAGGACCTGCTCACGGGAAGGAGTTTTGTGAGGCCGTCCGCTATTTTAGGGGCGTAAAGGGGAGCTTTACGGAAGCGTCTGAGAAGTAAAACTTCAGTCACGGCCATAATCACAGCCGAGACCAATGAGCTAGTGCATGACGGGCGCTAGGAAGTCCTTCCCAGCAGGACGGCGAGGTGGGTGCGGATGCTCTCTTACTGTCGTATAAGTGCCAGAGTGGACGTTCTGGGTGTCCCTGTGGGCGGCCAGGTCAGGGTCGCAGACCCTGGCGGTCCCCTTGGGGCTCGGGCCCTGGCATGTAACTCTTTGGTGATAGCCGCCCAAGTGTCCCATGGACCTCAACCTCAGGGACACTCAGGTGCGTGCACCTGCCCGTCTGGAGCTGGTGTGCGTGGGGGTCTGATGTGAGCCACAGGGTCCATCATATGGCTGTCCAAGGCGGTGGTCAGGAGGGGCGCTGTGCTGGGCCCCCCAGGAGAGAGAACGTCCCGGGAAAGGCGCTGGCTCTGGACTTGGGGCAGCTTCCCAAACTTGGATGGTCTGTGGGTTTGGCCAGGTGGGCTGAGGGATGGGCGGGGTGGACCCCTGCGTGGGAACAGGCCTGAGTGCAGGCTTGGGGGGCGTGTGGGTGCCCCCAGTGAGCCTAATCACTGCCGTGGAGGCTGTTCCCCCTCTTGAGGCTGCCCTGGCCTCGGAGGGGGTCCCTTGGGTGGGGTTGTGGGGCCTGGTGCCCGTGGTGCTGCCTGCTCCGTGGTCACCGGCTCCGTGGTGGCGAAGGTGTAGGTGCCCAGGCCCCAGGTACATCACTAATGTGAGATTTGTCCTCTCGCCCCCTAGGAGAATCATTGTCGCCGGATCAAGATCCTCGGGGACTGCTATTACTGCGTGTCTGGCCTCACCCAGCCCAAGACTGACCACGCCCACTGCTGCGTGGAGATGGGCCTGGACATGATTGACACCATTACGTGAGTGCCCGCAGGGACAGGCCCGCCTCGCACCCCCCATGGGTCCTGTAGGCCCGAGGGGCCATGTGTCCCCAGGCTGCAGAGAGCCAGGTTACATGGCGAGGCTCGGGTCGGGGAGCTCCCGCCTGAGCTGGGTGCCTCTGAGACCGTCACCTTTGCAATTTGCTGGGACGGCGTTTCTTCATCCGTGGCCATCTTGGGTGTGGTCAGGGATGCATTAATGGTGCAGGAAGAAATCAGCTTCATAGCTTAGCCAGACAAGACATCCAGGGAGTCAGCTGGGGATGGAGTGGCTTAGATCCAGCCGAATTCCCCTGAAAGGAACTGCACGTGTTTGTCTTCACGGGCATAGGTGTCCAGGGCTCTCTGCTGGAGGAGCTTAGAGGGAGCAGGCGTGCCTCCTGAGAACACCGTGGGCCGGCCGCGCCTCTGAGCCAGCCTCGTCCTGTCCCGTCAGAGAGTGGAATGAAGAATTAGGGACCCTCCGTCGGGGCAGGGAAGGTGTGGGGCTGGGAGGTTGAGCTGGTGCCCACATCTCAGCAGCGTGGAGGGATGGGTGCAGTCCGGCGAGACGGGGTTAGCAGGGATGGGTGTAGACGTCCACACTTGGAGCCGAAAAGTAGTGGCAACAAAGTTGTATGAGGAACACGGGAGAACAGAGAGAGAGAGAAAGAGAGAGACCCAGCCCTAGGGTCAGGGGCGGAAGAGGCCCAGTGACTCCAGCGGTCTGCTCCAGTGAGCGGTCCTCTGAGTGGACAGGGGCATCCAGAGCAGGGGGACGGTTGGGTGCCTGCGGACCCCGTGTGTGGTTCTGGGGTGCTCAGGATCAGGGGGGTGGTGCCGCGCCGGCCGCACGTCCAGTAGGTTGTTCACTGTGCAGATATGACAGTCCCCGACGTGTGGGCTCAGGACGGGCTTGTGAGGGGCCGGGCGTTTGCTGCCGCTAGACACTGGACGGAGGGAAGGAATCTCCTCATGGGCAGGCGCGTGCAGGCCCCGGCCGCCTGGGTTCTGACCTCTCCTGAGGCTGGAGGGATCGAGGACCTGTTCCCGGTCTGGCGGGTGGGGAAGGATCTTGTGTTGCACTTGGTGGGTAGTGTGTCCCTGTGGGAATAACAGGTGGGAAGGTTTACAGGCTCCGCGTTAAAGACAACACAAGGGTGCCGATGTGGAAGTGAAGGCCCGGGGCTCCCACCCCCATGGCAGGTGCAGCTCGTGGGGCTGGGGGCTCTCCCAGCGGGTCCCCAGCTGCTGGAGCAACCATTCCCCCACTCTGCAGGGAGGGGGCCACTCAGCACAGGGTGCAGGAGATTCCTCTGCTCCAAAGCGTTAGGACTCTGTGCATTTCCAGTAGCGCGAGATCCTCGTCTGTCACAGGCCTTAGCGAATCGCGCATCGCACCGGCAAGCGTGCGGGGCGAGGTCTGGGTGTTTTGGTTTGCGGTATTGGATCAGGGGAAGTAAACAGCATGTGCTCTGCCCTCCGGGACCCAGCCTTGGGCTGGCGAGGCCGCCGTGGTTGTCCGCTAACCCTGCTGCAGTCAGCCGGAGCAGCGATGGCCCAGGGAGGGGGGCCGTCTCTCACGGCTCTGCAGGCCCTCCTCCCGTCTCTGTTCTCGGCAAATGTGTCTCAGTGAGACTGCCCCTGATGCGCGGCTAACTGAGATGTGAGTGTCCAGGTAACTATGTATCTACTGCCACCAGGATCCAGATGTTTGAGGCAGAACCTTCCAGAAGAGGTGAGGGTGTGCAGGCTGTAGGATTTGATCCCCGTGACCTTTGCCCCTTCCTGGCCGTGGAGGTGGAGATGCTGTGAAATGGGCAGAAACACCGTCTGCAGCTTTTCTTGTTCACGTTTCTCTGTGTTCCTTTCCTTTTGCAAATATCAAAAAAAAAAAAATCCAAAATTTTAACCGTATTTTGTTTGTTTCAGCACTTCTCACTAGAGGTTGGCAAATGACTGAGAAAAGTTAAAATTGAGAGAAAAGATGTTCAATATATGTAAAACTAAGTAGGTGTCAAAGACATGCAGACTCCCGAGTAGCCTTTGCTGTAAACCTGTGACACGTGGACTTCCGGACGTGCACCGGGGACCTTGGACCCGATGTGAAACACTCTGGTCCTGGGGGCCGGGCCCTCGGTGGACGCAGGGGTGGTGCGGGGCTCCCAGTGGGTCCAGGACGGCTTTGCACGGGGGCGAAGCGGTGTGGCGGTGGGATCCTGTGGGACCGCTGGGTAGTCTGCACATGGAAGCTGGGGCTGGGCAGGCAGGGCCGAGCGGGATGCTGTCCTCCCGGGTGGGAGTGCTCCACCCAGGTGACGGGACCCCAGCAGCTGTGTGGCGTGGGGTCCACGGCCACAAGGACTGCTCGGGCCGTCCTGCAGTCCGGGGTCTTCGTGGACCCTCTCCCAGTGTTTCTGCACCTGTGTCTTCCAGAACAGGGGTTAGTGGGATGTGGGCCGCGGCCTTGAGCCTGGAGACGCCAGGGTAGCTGGGCGGTTGTCAGAGCCCGTTGGCGCTCATTCAGCCCCGCCTTGGATTGCACATGGGAAACGGAGACCCGGAGAGGGCAGAGGTTGGCCTGGTCACCTTGCTGGGCCGATGGGACTTCCCTAGAAATCAGGGGCCGCCCTGCTCATGTGCGCTCCCCACGTGGAGTGGCCGCCTTTGCCCATCTGCGGTTCCGAGAGCCAAAGACTCTGGACGCTCTGCTCACCAGCCCCTGTGTCTGTGTCCTGTGCTTACATTCTGGACAGAAGACCCCAAGCTCTTTATTTCATCATCAGAGCCCCTTGTCTTCTTTTAGGGTTTCTAATTCAGATGTTTTAAGGAACCCGGGCGCCCCCAAGTCTCTGGTCATTTGGGCCAGACTGCCCGGTGGTCGGGGCATGGCCGGAAGCGGTCTCTGACAGACCCTGTTGTACTGGCACCAGTGATAGGTCCTCAGGGATGGGGGTGAGGATCTGGGAGGGCTTCCTGGAGGCTGCATCTCAGCTGGGCCACGTCATATTAGGAACAAGATGGGTGCACACGAATCAACCCCAAGTTCTGAAGTAGGAGGGAGATTTATCATTGGGATCATGGGTGGCCTGCTATCCTGTGTGGGGTGGGGGGTCTGCAGGTGGCTGGGCCACAGGGCACCTAATGCTGGGAGGGGATGGAGGGTGGGTTGTCTGGTGGGCCGGCCCCATGGTGGCAACCTGGTGACCCTGTGTGTCCGATGTTTCCTGGTCTCCCTTCTCCCTCGTGACAGACCTTCTAACCACGGGGCCACTGTGTCCTGGGCCACGGCTCAGCCTCCTGGCCCTTTGTGGTTGGGCTTTGCCGTGGACAGGGGAGCCACATTGGACACACCTGCCGTGGGGGCCACCTGTGGACAGGCAGGGGTCACATGGCTCAGTGCTCCCTCCCACGGGGCCTCGTTGCACTCCTGTCCCGTGGGGCCTACGGATAACCTGCTGTTGCTTCCGCAATGCTCTGCTTTAGCATTTTCTGTAATAATATAATTTCCGCCCATTGGGGAAGAGTAGAAAACACAGGAGACAGCATCGGAAGGCCTCAGCACGGCCGCTGTGTGTCCCCTTTGGCCTGACGCAGTGTGCTGTGTACCTCTGGCTGTGGTGGTGAGTCCTAGACCTGGGGAGACCATGCGTGGCACCCTGTGGGTGCCCCCACATGATCGCTCGCACGGAGCTCCGGACACGGGCGGTGTCCCCTGGGTGCTGCCGGGACTCACGCTGGCCCACATTCCCCAGCCGCGGGTGACCTGCTCACCTGGACCCGCCACCTGATTTTGGCACCCACACGCTTGTCCTCCTGTAAAGTCTACTCGAGGGTCAGGTCTGGAGCTCGGGGTCAAACCCTGGCCGTTCCCAGGGTGCCCCTGGCAGGTCGTCACGCCGGCCTCTGGCCAGCAAGCAGGCACGAGCCCCCAACCGGGTCAGCGGGACACAGAGGGGATCGGAGGTCCCAGGCTCATGCCCCCTGCGGGCTGCCCTAGGTGGGGAGGGGCAAGGGTCGTGCCCAGTGGCCAGGGAGCTAGGGGGCCTGGCCCAGAGCAGCCCTGCCCACCTGGAGCCACGCTTGGGGATTGGGCTAAGTCAGGAGACCCCCGTGCTCCCGCCTATGCAGACTCCCCTGTGTGTGCAAGCTCGCGGGTATGGACAAGGGCCCAGGCCCACGCCGTGATGTGTCTGTTGCAGGTCAGTGGCGGAGGCCACAGAGGTGGATCTGAACATGCGTGTGGGGCTGCACACCGGCCGGGTCCTCTGTGGGGTCCTCGGCCTGCGCAAGTGGCAGTATGACGTGTGGTCCAACGACGTGACCCTCGCCAACGTCATGGAGGCCGCCGGCCTGCCCGGGTGAGTCAGGGCGAGGCAGTGCGCTCTGGCGTCCAGAGGACAGTGTGGGAGGGGCCCGCGCCACTTCCCCAGACTCATGTGCTGGGTGCATGGGCCAGGCGGCTGCAAAGCAGACGACACTGGGTCCTGAGCAAACTCCACCTACCCTGGGGGTCCTGGGGAGCCACGGTGGGAGCCATGGCGGGAGCCACCTGCATGTCCCCCCTCTCCAGACCTGCATCCCCTTCCCTTGCAGGACTGAGATGCAATGGACACTGGGCATCCCCACCCCGTCTGTGTCCGGGGAAGGGGCTTGGGTTGACCGTGTCCGGGCCGGCCAGGCCATGCCTCGGCTGGGACCTGCGGTGGCATCCACTCCCACCTTGTGCTTGCACCTGAGACCCCTCTGCTGTCCCAGAGCCTGGAATGCTCCCCTCTGCTCCTGCTGACGCTTGGCCCATCCCCGGCTCCGAGCCCTCCCCAGCGGCACCCCCTCGCTGGGCTCCCTCCCCTTCTTGTTCCCGGGTGTGACCGGTGCTGCCAGGTGACACAGGGAACCTGAGTGCCCCTCCTGGACCTGCCCGTGGGGAGGGACGCCTGTGCCACCTCTGCAGGCCCTGGGCACCGTGGTGCTGCTGTCTTGCAGGAAGGTCCACATCACGAAGACGACCCTGGCGTGCTTGAACGGTGACTACGAGGTGGAGCCGGGGCACGGGCACGAGAGGAACAGTTTTCTGAAAACTCACAACATTGAGACCTTCTTCATCGTGCCATCACATCGGCGCAAGGTGGGCTCCGGGACTGGGACGGAGCTCCCGCTCACCTGGGCTGGGGCCGGGCCAGTCGGAGCCCGGGGTCCTCTCAGGGCCTGGACTGTCCTCTCTCCCCCCCCACTCCCTGGGCCTTCCCCCGCAAAACAGGCCGGGGATGGGGGAGCACTGAGCAAAGGGGTGCTGTGCACACAGGGGGCCTGTGACCATCGTTCGGGGCACTCAAGGTCACTGTGCCTAAGGAAACTGAGCTGGACGTGATCAAGGGGGGGCCTAGTCTTTTCAGGGTTCAGGTGAGGGGTGGAGGGCATGGGGAAGGGCTCAGGGCACAGGTGAGGGGTGCAGGGCATAGATGAGGGATGCAGGGTACGGGTGAGGGGTGCAGGACACAGATGAGGGGTACAGGGCGCAGGTGAGGGGCTCGGGGCACAGATGGATACGGGGCATGGGTAAGGGTTGCAGGGCATAGGTGGAGGGGCTCAGAGCTTAAGTGAGGGGTATAGGACACAGGTGAAGTGTTCAGGAAACAGGTGAGGGGTGTTGGGCCCAGGTGAAGGTGAGGGTACAGGTGAGGGGCTCAGGACATGGGTTAGGGGCTCAGGGCACAGGTGAGGGGTGCAGGGCACAGGTGAGGGGCTCAGGGCACAGGTGAGGGGTGCAGGGCACAGGTGGCCCCAGTACTCCTTCAGGACATAAGCAGGTGGAATATGAGGGAGAGCTTCAAGCTTCTCTGTCCTGTGTGTCCGTGGATTGGGGCTGTGCAGTCCCTTGTGACCCGGGGACCGTGGCTGCTGGGGGCTCCAGGGCAGGGTAGGCTGGGCTCAGTGAGCTCACTCCTGATGAACGGGAGAGAGGGTAGGGCAGGGGTCGGTGGGCTTGGAGGAGGGCTGGGTGAGGGGTTGGCACTGGACCCCAGGGCAGCAGGGGCCACCCATGTGGGAGTGGAGGGTGCGGTAAGAAGGGCAGGGACCCCAGGGGTTGGTGGGTGGTGGTCCTCAGCCAGCTGCTGGCCCAGCCAGTAACGTTCAGGCTCCAGGGTTCCTACCTGGCCTGGCCCCAAATCTTCCCACAGCTCCTCCCCAGGACTGGGGCCTTGCTCTGGTTTTCAGCGGCCCTGGGGTAACTGTGTGCTGTGGACCCGGCTTGCTGGTTCCATGCACTTCTGTTTGGCCTTGAGCACACGGTCCCCATGACCTCCCTGTCCCTGTCAGGTGCCCGCTCCCAGCTCGGGGGCGCGGGGGGCAGCATGGGTCTGCTGACGGGTCTCTCCGGGCCGGCTGTCGGCACAGATATTTCCAGGGCTGATCCTCTCTGACATAAAGCCTGCCAAGAGGATGAAGTTCAAGACCGTGTGCTACCTGCTGGTGCAGCTCATGCACTGTCGGAAGATGTTCAAGGCGGAGATCCCCTTCTCCAACGTCATGACCTGTGAGGATGATGACAAGGTAGGAGGGCCGCCTCCCCGCCCCGGGAAGCCTGGCCGGGCGTGCTTTCTAACCGTGTAAATGCTACTCAGAGCCAGGCTGCTTTTGCTTTCCTGGAAAAATCTTGCTATCATCTTGCATTTTTTTTTTTCAATTTGGCCTTCCACGTGTTTGCGGGTAAATGCTTGCCCAGAACCCCAGCGGCTGTCTGAACCTTCCCTGAGGATATTCATGCTCATCAGATGCTCTGTCGTGAGGTCTGGAACCTCAGCCATGGCCTGCAAGCCCAGGTGCCATCAGGCAGTCTTGTCTCTGGCCGCCCCCACGCCCTGGTTCTCCTGCTGTGCACCTGTTCACCCCTCTTCCTGTTCAAAGTCGTCCAGTCCATGGAAGGTGGCCTCCCCTGGAAGTGCCTGCCTTGTGGCCTGACTGCCAGGATTTTCCACCTTTCCTCTTGGGTGGGTCAGAGTCGTCTTTGGATGTTCTGGTCTTCTGCTGGGTTTGGAAGCTGTACTGCTCTGTGGGGGTCCCAGCGTCCCCTTCAACCACACGGGCCTCGCGTCTCAGGGGGCAGAGACCCCAGTCGTCTGGGGCAGGGGTCGCGTCTCATGAGCCTGGGACAAGCCTGGAGTGCCGCCCCTTCCCCTCCTGTGTCCTTGTGTTCTGGGCCCCCCAGCCCAGCGTGGCTCCATCCTGTGAGTCATGTCCGGTTCCCGAGACTTCTATCTGCTCACTCCTGTTTTCCCTGCCATTCTGGGTTTTTTACCCTGGCAAGGAATTCCATCCCTGCAGTTTTGGGGGGCTTTTCAGGAAGAAGCAAGAATCTGCTGGTACTGCTGGGGTTTTTTTGCCTCACAGGATTTTTGTGGTTTTGACCGTGAGCTCACATTTGTGAGAATTTTGCTGGAAATTCTTCAAGAGCGATGCTGATGTGGGTTCTATCAAGATCGGCCTTGCCCTTGTCCAGGTACCCGAGGGCTTCACATGCTTGCCCAGTGAATTTTAGATGTCCCAGCTGGGCAGACGTGTGCAAATGTATTCCCGGGGGTCCCCTCAGTGCAGAGCCAGGTTGAAGAGTGTCCCCCGTGCAAGGGCTCCCCACGTCGGTGTTTGCTGATGGGGCCGCTGGGGGCGTGGGCCCCCGCTAGAGCTTTGACCTCACTGCCCACCGTGCTCAGGCCCCGCGTTGCTGCGGTTGGCTCGTGAGGGATGACAGGCTCTCCAAGCTTTCCGGGTCTCAGACGGCAGCAGTGCATCCACCACCTGCCTGGCCTGGGTTCCCGCGTCCGGATGTCCTCTGGTGACTTCCCTTTGTTACCAGCTTCCTGTGCATTTGAAAGTACGTGCATGTGTGTATGAGTGTGCACGTGTGCACATGTGTGTATGAGTGTGCACACGAGTGTGCGTGTGAGTGTGCGATGCACGCATTTGTGCACGTGTGTGAGTATGCACACGAGTGTGAGTGCACGCATGAGTGCATGCATGCATGTGTGCGTGTATGTGTTCGTGCATGCATGCACTTGTGTGTGACTGCATGAGTGTGTGTATGAGTGTCCATGTGTGCACGTGTGTATGAGTGTGCACACAAGTGTGCGTGCACGAGTGTGTATGAGTGTGTGCGATGCATGCACGTGTGCACATGTGTGTATGAGTGTGTGTGAACATGCATGCACTTGTGTGTGTGTGTTGGGGGGAGAGTGGGCCCTTCCCTCCCTGTTGTCTGGAGTTGCTGCTGGATTCCTCACTCCCGTTCTCTTCTTCCTGCCCCCCCTGGGAGCGCAGAGCCATGCTGGGTTTCTTCCAGTCTCCCACATCCTGAATCCTGGCCCAGCCCCTGACACCCCAAATCTCTGGAGTCACAGGTCAGGCTCTGCCCACCCTGAGACTCTGGTCCTTCATCGGTGTGCTGGCGACAGTGGGTCCTGGCCCTCCAGCCTCCCTCCTTGGGGGACACTTGCTGCCTCACGTTATACCAGGTGCCGAAGTGTGACGTGCGGGCGTGCGCCCTTGCAATCGTCCCTGTCACTGTGCCCGGCACCCCAGGGTCCAAGGCCGAGCCCCCCAACCATCGTGTGGTTTCAGGGCTCCTCATCTGCGCCCAGCTCCCTGACCCGAGAGGGTCTCCCTGCACCACTGGTGAGCTGCCTGCCCGTGTGTGGGACTCCTGGACCCTGAGCTTTGGCCCCACGTCTGGTCCCTCCCCACCAGCTGGCACATCCAGCCTCCGTGGCCCGGGCGGTTCCCCTGCCGGGGAGACAGAGGAGCAGGCAGGTAGCAGGCTGGGGAACCACTGCTTCCCCTCATCACCATCTGCCTTGTGAGTAGTGGAAATAAGCCCCAGTGTGCAGGATAGCGGTGTCCGCACTGTGGGAGGCCCCCAGTGGTTGAGACGGGGCAGTGACAAGGCTGGTGGTCCCGAAGGATGGGGTAGAGAGGCGCAGAGGCAGGGCCAGCCCGCCAGTGAAGGCAGCTCGGGAGGTGGCCGTCGAGTGACCCACGGGGCAGGCCCTTCCACCTGTGGGTGCCATCCCTAGGGCCCCCCAGAGCCTGCGTCCCCTTCGGAATGAGGGCCCTGTCTTCCCTCCTCCACGTCTGGGCCTCACTCCCATGTGGGCGCCCTCATGTGTGGCCAGGGTGGGCCCCGTGGACGGCGCTGGGCTGGTCCATCCCACTGCGCACCACACATCACATGTGTGGATTTAACGGAAGTCGTGGGATGATCTGCAAGTAGCTTGGTTGCTTGTTTTTGTCACCTGCCAGTGTGGCATCACAAACGTTTCTCATATTAATAAACATTCCTCCAAAATATGATCTTTATGTCACCGTGTGCGTCTCCAGCCTGAGGAGAGACCGTGTGTTGATTCCAGGTCCGTTGACGTTTAGGTCATTTCCGATTTTTCGTTTTCCAGTCACAGTGAGTAACTCACAGCATTTCTCTCACGGAAGTGCGTCGACGTCTGTGATCATGTCTGCGGGTCCCGGGTCGGCAAAAGCGGGCATGCGGTCGGTGTCCACGCAGCTCCCCGCGCTGTGCCCAGTGCTCCGGGTCCACGCACACCTCTGCTGTCCGGCTCCCACCTCCTGGCCAGCAACTTTTCCAAAATGTCGTTTCTACCATTTCTGTCTGAATTTAACAAAGATAATGTTTCAGCTCACGTTGAAACTCATCCTGGTAACTTCTTCCTCAGCTCAGCTCACCGTCGTAGGCGTGACTCTGACCCTTCCTCCACCTTGTATTAATTTCCTTCTGGCTGTTCTTTGTGACACTTTGGGTTAGACGCGGGCGCCCCTGTGAGCGAGTGTTTGTGCTTTTTGACAATGAGGAGTAGATGCTGAATTTCAGAAACTGCACTTAGTATCTATTAGTGTGTGTGAACATGCATGCACTTGTGTGTGTGTTGCGGGGGAGGCTTTCTTCCCGACTCGCACAGTGACAGGTGCACGGGACCCTCCGGCGTCTCTGGGGCACTGAGTAGCTGCTCCTCGCTGTCTGAGCCGCCGCCTCAGGGTGCCCGAGCTGTACACTCAGCCTGGGCTCGTCTTCTGCTCTCTGCCTGGGACAACGCCAGCTCCTCTCTCTGCCGCCACAGCCACACGTGGGCCCCTCTCTTGTGGCTCTCAGTTGTTGCCAGAGGGGATATTGCGAGCCCTGAGGCTGCCGGCTGCCCCGGGGGGTCTGTGTCCGTCAGCCCCAGACGGGTCAGCCCAGGACCCAGTCTCCATCAGCCACTCACCGCTGCACACCCCGGCTCAGGCAGGCGCTCCCTGACCATGGTCGGGTCTCAGGCCAGGTCTGCCATCTGGTGACAGCGTGCACGGGGCCAGGAAAGCAAGGCTGAGTGTGGCGTCTTCCTTCTCAGGCCCCAGCAAGGACTGTTTCGAGCATGGGCATGGAGTCTCTCACCTGGGACCGTCATTGACGGCCCGGCCCCTGAGCTCTGTGCCCCCAGTGCCCTCCCTTCCTGTGTGTCCAGCCCTTTCCAGTAAGAGGTTCTGCTCCTCCTCGCTCCCGATGGCCTGTGTCCGTGGAGCACATTAAACCCAGAGGCGTCAGCACGGCGATTCAGCCAATGTACCCAAACTTCCCGAGTCCTGGGTGAGCAGGGGGACATCGTGGAGACCCTCCGATGTTACCAGTGAGAGAGACGTTGGCACCTCTACTACAAACACTTCACAGTTTTGAAGAGCAGAGCAGATTCCTGATAAATGTGGAGAGAAGACCCAGGCAGAAATGGAAATCTGTATGCCTTTTGGGGTGTCCCTGCAGCATGGGGCTCAACTGCAGGGTCCTGAGTGGGCTGGAGAGAGCATGTAGGGAGGGAAACTGGGGTACAGGCTGGGTGGGAGCAGCCGCTTGCTGACCACAGCCTGGAGGGGCCAGCGCCGGGCAGGGCTGCGTCTCACCATGTGTTGTCCCGAGCTTGTGTGTCGTGGGTGGGAGACGCTTTTGCTCGTCTCTGCTGCTCACCTGCCTCAGGGAGCGGGGTGTCCAAGCTGAGCCCCAGGGAGCCCACTTCTGCCCAGCCCCACCCAGATGAGGCCATCACTGGGCACTGCCATCCTTCCTGTTCCCCAGCTCACCACCTGTCTCTCCCGGCAACCGCATCCCATGGCAGGGAGGAGTCAACTGGGAGTGGAGGGGCAGATGGGCCCCAGGCCCCGAGGATGTCAGTTTACACATGTGTGTGCTCAGGGGTCCTGCTAGTCAGCAGCAGGCTTGGTGACATTGAAGAAAACCCCAACCGTGGTGACTTGAACAAAAGGTTTCTTATTGTTAAAGTAAACCTGGAGATGGGGCAGGACGGAGCTAATGTGGCGGCTTCACAAGCATCTTGAACCAGACCTCTTCTATGATGCTGTTCTGGCTTGCCTGCTATCACTTCAAGGCCCAAGATAGATGCTGGGGCTCCAGTCATTGCATCCACATTCCAGCTGGCAGATGGGGGGGTGCAGGCGAGTACATTTCAGCACCCAAGCCGGCTTTCCTAGGTGAGGCCTGCCTGCCCAGGCCAGTTCCTCTATGTGCGCAACGAGCCCTGCCAGCAACCAGAGCGGCTCACCTCTCCTGCCCTGGGTCAGTGAGCAGATGGATCGGTAGCCGCTGGCCTCCCAGGAGCCCACCCTGCAGCCCTGCTCATCTTCCCAGCTTGTGTGAGCAGCCCGTAGTTCCTGGCGTGTCTGCCTCGCCTGGGCCTCCATGTGGACTGGGGCTCCAACCGCCCCCTCCCGCAGCATGGCGGGACCCGCTTGCTGTCTCCACTGAGGACAGCGAGAGGCAGCTTGAGGACTCGGTCTGGACCAGCGTGCTTCCAGCTCTTCACAAGCATGAGCGTTCTGGGTCTTCTGAGAACTCCCCTTGGGGGCTACCTTTGTTCTCGTGTGACAGACCAGGAAGGTGGAGACAGAGAAGTTAAGCAGCTCCACTCGGTTGCACAGCCCCTGGTTTTCAGGTCTCTGCACTGAAGCCACCGGCCTTCCCTTCGGCAGGTCCAGAAAGAGGCTCGGGCAGCCAGGTTCCACAGCAGAGTGAGCAACAAGTTTTCTCCTAAACTTGATTTTGATTTGGTTTCCAAGGAAATACATGTTTGTTGTGGAAAGTCAAGAGAAGTGTGAAAAAGAGGGAGACTTGGGACCCTGGCCCCAGGAGGTGGCCACATTACCATCCTGTCCCACTGAAGGAGTCACTGCCCGGGGTCCCCCGCATGCCCAGGGTGGCGCCGCCCCCCAAGAAGTCAGCCCTGCCCCCTCTTGGCCTCTGCAGACCCGGGGCTGGCGGGCAGACAGGTGCTCCTCCTGGAATAACTGAGCACTGTGGCGGAGACCCAGGGGCCGTGGTGCCTGCCGGCCTTTCCCTGCACGCCGGATGCTCAGGGAGCTGACCTGGTGTCACCGGAGGTGGCAGGGTGCGAGTGTTTTTATCGTGTACAAATGCTTTAGGTCCCGGGGGAGGGCGCATTCGTGGGAGTGCCTCAGGGGTTTGCCGGCCCTGCGGACCCTGCGTACAGGTGGGTCTTCCTGTGCTTATTCTCGGGCGGGGGGAGGCCGGGGCTGTGGAAATGGAAGGAGCACAGTCACCGGCTGGTGGTTGCATGGAAGCAGTCTGCAGGCTGCCCCGCAGAACATCAGCGGCTTGTTTCCAAGCAGGGACTGTGCGTGGCGGCTTTCTGCAGCTTTCTGGAGGTAGGGGTGACACGCCACCCCGACCGCACACGTGTCCCCTGCGGAACCAAGCAGCATGCCCAGAGAGGCCTGGGGGCCCCCAGTGGCCTCCCCCATGGTCACAGCTCACCCGGCATCTGCGTGGACCCAAACAAGGGAATGGGCTTTGGTGGCTGGTGTGTGTGTGGCTCTGGCCCGCTTCCTCCTGGCGGCCACACTCGGATCCGGAGCATTTCCTTTATGGCCACAGTCCCCCTTCTACTGGGGTCACACGGCCGCCTTCCCCAAAGCCCCGCTGCGCTGACTACTCTGCGTCCTGTGACTCACATTTGAGGCTGTTGTATACGCCCTTTGACCTTGGCTCTCTCTTCAGTCTCTGAGCAAAGCCTGCGGGTCCCTCCAGGCTGTTCCTGCATCAGTAGCTTGAGCCTTGCAGTGGCCACGGGCGTTCCACGGTGTGGAGGGACCACCGTTTGCGTGGCCTGTTGAAGGACCTTTTGGTTGTTTCCAACTCTGACTGTTGCAAATAAAATTGCAGTCAGCGTTCACATTCAGAGTTTTGTGGGGGCATAACTGCTTATTTGCTGGGAGAGATGCCCGACTGTGCCATGGATGGGTCTTGGTTTTTTGTTTTTTAAGAAACTGCCAAGCCGTTTGTGGGGTGACTGTCCCGTTTCACGTTCCCAGCAGCCACGTGTGAGAGATCGGGCTTCTCTGTGTCCTCGTCAGCCCATGGTGCCGTCACTGTTTTTAGAACATTTTGGCTGTTCTAATAAGTGTGTAGTGACACCTCATGATTTTATTTGGCATTTTCCTGGTGGCTAATCATGCCGATCATCGTTTCAAGTCCTTATTTTCTGTCCACGTATTTTTCTCTTCTTTTTTTTTGGAAAAATGTCTGTCTTACTTCCTAATCCGAGTGATTTCTTGGTACTGTTGACCTTTGGGAGTTCTTTAAATTCTGGATCTGATTCTTCTGTCAGATGTGTGGTTTGTACGTGTTTTCTCCCTGCGTGTGGCTTGTCTTTCACAGGACAGATGTTTTAAATTTTGAAGATGTCCAATTTACTGATATTTTTTCCTTTATGAACTGTGTTTGGTTTTGGTGTTGCAAGAGCTCTTTATGTAGCCCAAACCCCAAAGATTTTCACCTTTCTTCTAAGAGTTTATACTTACATGTTTTATAGTTAAACCTATGGTGTGTTTTGAGTTAATCTTTTATAAGATGTGAAGTTTAGATCAAGATTTACTTTTTGGGGGGCTCCTGTGTGGCTCAGATGGTTGAACATCTGCCTTTGGCTTAGGTCATGATCCCAGGGTCCTGGGATCAAGCCCCACGTTGGGCTCCTTGCTCAGTGGGGAGTCTGCTTCTCTCTCTGCCTCTCCCCTTGCTTATACTCTCTCTGTCTCTCTCTCCCTCTCAAATGAATAAATAAAATCTTAAAAAAAATTTACTGTTTTTGCAAGTGGATGTCCATTTGGTCCAGTGCCATTTGTGGAAAAGACTATCCCTCTTCCATTGAATTGCTTTTGCACTTTAGTCAAAAAATCATTGACCATACTTGTGTGAGGCTGTTTCTGGGCTCTCTAGGGTGTTCCGTTCCTCTGCCAAGACCCTACTGTCCCGATCAAAGGAGCTATACAGTAAGTCTTAACATTGGGTTGAGTGATTTTAAGAAAAACGTCTTCTAATCCATGAGCACGCGTATCCCTCCTTGTGTTGAGATCTTTGATTTCTTCCATCAGTATCATATAGTTTTCAGCACACGAGTTGTGTACGTGTTTTGTTAGAGTTGTACCTAGGACTTCATTTTTCCACATGATTATAAATGGCACTGAATTTTAACTTTGGTCTTCACATGCTGATTATTAGTTTAAGAAATACCTTTATTTATTTACTTATTTATTTTTAGAGAGAGAGCACATGTGTGGGAGCAGGGGGAGGGGCAGAGGGAGAGAGAGAACCTCAAGCTGACTCCCCACTGAGCATGGAGCCTGACGCAGGGCTCGATCCCACGACCCTGAGGTCACGACCTGAGCCAAAACCAAGAGTCAGACGCCTAACCGGCCACCCAGGTGCCCCAGTAAATACCCTTTTTATGTTTATCTTGTTTCCGGTGACCTTGTGGAATTCATTTGTTCTAGGGCTTTTCCTCCCCTTGGAATTTTCTATGTAGACCATCCTGTCATCTGCAAATAGGGCCAGTTTTAGTTCTTTCTTTCTAATATTTGCCTTTAATTTCCTTTTCTTGCCCTATTGCAGTGGCTGCAGTCTCTAGCACTGCTGAAAGTCAGGGGGAAAGCACTCCATCTTTCACCAGCAACTGTGACGCTAGCTATCGGTACTGTGTATCGATCTTCATCGAGTTGGGGAATTTCCCTTCCCTCCCTAGTTTTCTGATCATGTTTGTCAAGAATGAGTATTGGATTTTGTCAAATGCTTTCTCTGTATCAATTGACACAACCATGGGATTTGTTCATATGGTGTTAATATGGTGTAGGCATCAATGTACAAATATGTAAAAAGACTTGCATCTCTAGAAATGGTTATGGTGTATGCTGCTATTTATATACTGCTGAATTCTATTTGCTGACCTTTTGTTAAAGATTTTAGCATCAATAGTGAAAGAGAGGGCCTGTGGTGTTCCTTTTTTTGTACTGTCTTGGTCTGATCTTGGTATCAGGATAATACTGACTCTATAAAGTACGTTGGAAGGTGTTACCTTTTCCATTTTTTGGAAGAGATTGTATAGAATTGGTGTTCTTATTTAAATGTTTAGTAGAATTCTCCAGTGAAACTCTCTGGGCCTGGAGATTAATTTCTCAGGAGTTTTACAGTTATGAATTGACTTTCTTTAGTAATTACAGGGCTAATCTAATAATCTTTCATGTTGGGTGAGTTGTGGTTGTTTCGAGTAGCTCATTGATCTGAGTTCTCAAATCAATGTGTATAATTGTTCACAGAAATTCCTTGTTACCCTTTTGATGTGTGCAAGTTCTGTAGTAGAATCACATGTCATTCCCGAGTTTGTTATGGCCTTTCTCTTTTTTTCTTTGGCATGCCTGCTAGAGATTTGTCCATTTTATTGATATTTTAAAAGAACCAACCTCTGTTTTATTGCCCTGTGCTGGGTACCGCCCCCATCCACACGGGGTGCCACATGAATGTCACGTGCCCCCATTTGCAGACATGGGAGTCCTAGATGGGGGAGATGGGACTGCATCTCAGCCCCGAACCCGGCCCCCCAGACTGCAGTGGGCGAGCACACAGGCTGGAGGGAGCGTGAGAGCTTTTTCATCAATAAGTGGAGGATTTGCTAACATTTCTTTCTTTCCCCCGTGGCTACAGCGGAGGGCGTTGAGAACCGCGTCTGAAAAACTCAGAAACCGCTCGTCCTTCTCTGCGAATGTCGTCTACACCACCCCAGGCACGCGCGTCAACAGGTACATCAGCCGCCTCCTAGAAGCCCGCCAGATGGAGCTGGAGATGGCGGACCTGGACTTCTTCACCCTGAAGTACAAGCAGGCTGAGCGCGAGCGCAAGGTAGGTGACCAGGACCCTCAGGAGCGCGGAGAACCCCAGGGCCCCCTTGGCTGTGGCCTCCTGCCCTTGCTCTTGTCAACGCAGCTGTGGTCCCCAGTCCTGGGTGCCCCCGGGGGACCCCGCGTGTCTCCCAGTGGCTGCAGCCACTGATGGCGGATCTCGGTGTCTCCTAGTACCACCAGCTGCAGGACGAGTATTTCACCAGTGCCGTCGTGCTCGCGCTCGTCCTGGCTGCCTTGTTCGGCCTCGTCTACCTTCTCATCATCCCGCAGTAAGTGTGGCGGGCCCCGTGGTCAGCGGTTGGGGGAGAAGGGCCGGGGGTTCCTTCTGTGTCCGCTGGCATCTCCCCCGTGGTCCCCAGCTCGCAGGGTTGGTGCCGGCCACGGCCAGCTGTCCACGTGCTCTTCCAGGGAGCTGGGAGGGCAGGCCCCGGTGGCCGTGTGTGGGGCGCTCGCTCCCAGGTTCTCCGTTGTTGTGCAAACAGCCCTAAGGTACCAGCTGTTCCCAGCGTTTCCATCCACACAACGTGTACCCTTGACTCCAGGACGGATTTCGAGGGAGAAAATGCACATTGGTTTCTAGGTATCTGTCATTTTCAGATACATCAAAATGAGGAAAAGTGGTCTCTGGAAAGGAAGAAAAGTGTAGTAATTGAATAATAATTCAGTTATGCTAAGTCAAAATGAGCTTGCAGTGTTTGTTTTTGGCAGGAAGACGCATTTTCCTTCCAGACAAACAGCTTTCTTGACAAGACCTCCCTAGCGGAGTTGTTCCCCTTCGAGTTTCCAGAGTTTCCAGAAAGCACAGGAAGCTGCCCCATCCCTGGACGCTGGGAACACGGTGACCACCTGATGGCCCTGTGTGGGGATTCAGCTTTTTCTACAGAAGCTGCTCCCAGATGACATCCAGCGGGAGGGCAGCGTCCAGGGGCCTGTCCTTCCAGAGGGAGGACCTCGTGGCAGACCCAAGTGGATAGAAGTCGGAGTGGAGACAGGAAGGGACTTGGTGGAGAGGTCAGGGGTTGGAATCGCAGGCTCTTCTGGGGCACACCTTGCTGGGCCCAGCCCGCAGTGACCCTGTGTCTTCTGTTCTAGGAACATGGTCGTCCTCCTGCTGCTGGTGTTCTGCATCTGCTTCCTGGTGGCCTGTGTCCTGTACCTGCACATCACCCGGGTCCAGGTGCGTGCGTGTGCATGTGTATGTGTCCCATACCTGTACATCCACCTGGGTCCAGGTGTGTGCGTGCATGTGTCTTACACATTGCTTGGTACGGGTACATGGGTGTCTTGCATCTGTATGTCACCTGGACAGGTACATGTATGGCCTCAGCTTGCCCTCTTGATAGGACAGGTGGGGCAGTGGAGACCCTCGCCCTCTGGAAGAGCAGGAGCTCATGAAGCCCTGTCGTGTGCCAGGTCCTGCTTGGAGTTCTGGGGGCACACAGGGACACAGGGCAGGCAGTCTGTAGTGATGGAGTGAGGCCCACCCGGTGTGTCACCTTCTCCTGAGTGCAGAATCTCTCAGGGCAGGGACCAGCGGTCTGTGGTGCGCTCGTGCGGTGGACGGGGCACCTGCACTGTGGAGGGTTCTCCGTTGGCTTTGCTGTTGTGACCTCTGGGGTGGGGGGTTGCTGGGATGGCACCGGGGCAGCTGTGCTCCTGGGAGAACCCTTGGTCCCAGCCCTGTGTGGCCTCCATCTGTGTCTCCACACACCCTATTTCCCCGTGTTACTCCACCACCACGTCTAGCAGACCCGGTGTTATCTTTGTATAATTGTTGGAAACCGCAACTTTTTTAAAAACTAAATTTGGTTTTATTCACTTAACTTCTTTGTTATTCATAGGTAACTTCTTGTTTTTTTTTTTTTTTAATTGAAAAAATGCTATTGATTTAAACCATACTTCCAGTTTTTGGGTCTTCATAGAGTCACACTTGGACTGGAAACTGCCATTTTCCACTTTGAGTAAGATGGTGTATTCACATAATTTTCGGTGAGCACGTGCCAGGTGGAGCTGGCTTCTAGAGCCTGCCACAGCCCCCTGGGGAGCTGGGAGCCAGTGCTGGGGTGGACGTGCTCCTCCTGGCACAGGTGGTCTCAGCCCGAATCCTGTGGAATTCAGTCTCACACTCCCGGCGGTGTCCCTGAGCTAGCTCTGAGCGTCCACCCTGCGATGGGGCCCAGAGACCGTGGAGCACAGGTGGTGGCATCAGGCTGGGGAGGGGTGGTGGCCGGCAGGTGGGGCCGGGCCATCGGCAGAGGCCGACGTCTGCCATGGAAGACAGATATGGGTGGGCACGGCTGCGCACGTGGGTGAGCCTGGGTCCGCGGTAGCGAGGCCTCTGTGGGAAAGCGTGAGTCAGCTGGGCAGGTGCTTTCTGCTGGGACAGGGCAGGCGGCCACAGCCAGGGCATCCAGGCAGCTGGGCCAGCTCTCTGGCTGCCCGGCACCTTCATCCCCCCGCTTGGCGCCCCTATTGCTGGGGGCTGCTGGCCCTGGGACCTCTGAGTCCCCGTCTGTGACACGGGGTGGGAATTGAGCTGATACACATCAGTGGGGCCAGGAGGGGGCCAGGAGGCCGGGATGGGGAGGAGGGGCCAGCAAGAGAGTGGGCTTGAGGGTGTGGGGTGAGAGCTAGAAGGGGGCTGAGCTGGACCAGCCGGCCGCGAGGGGTGGTCGCTGGCTCTGTCAGGACTGTCAGGGAGCCTCTTCGGGGTCAGGTACGCTTTGCTGTCGGGGGGGGGTCCCTGCCCCGGGGCCAGCTGGGGGCTGGGGAGCCCGCGCTGTGAGCAGAAGGGACAGATGCACAAGAGGAAGACGGCCTCGTCCAGCACCAGCTGTGATCGGGGCTCCGGCAGGTGGTTTCTGCTGTGTCCGTGCGTGACAGCCCAGAGATGCTCACCCTGCTGCTTGCTCAGACTTGCACAAGCCCTGCCCCTGGCAGACACGTCATCCTGGGCCTTCACCTCCAGGTGCCAGTGAAAGCAGGCTGCGTCGCGCTGAGTGGCAGAGGCCACAGCTGCTACACCTGCCTCGTCTCGCAAACCCTCGGCCACGAGGCTCAGGCTCGGGTCACCCGGCAGAGCATGCCCAGGTTGGTGCACACGGACGTGGCCTCCTCCTGGTGTGTCCCGGGCATGGCCCGCTCCACGGAGAGGCAGACGTCCCGTGGTGCTCTGTGGCATTGCCCACTGGTGGCCTTGGAGACGTTCTGCATCTGTCGTGCTTGCACGTGCTCATGTGGCCGTGGCTGGAGTTAGCGTGGCTGCCTTTTGTGGGGACGGTGTGCCAGGAGGATGTGCAACCCCCGACAATCCGCTGGGCCACGTTTGATAACTGTGGTTCATGCTCTGGGGTGGTTCGCCTGGGTTCAGGTCAGATCCGCTGTTTTTTCCCGGATTACAACAATTTTCCATGCCTGTTTTTGCTCCCTGGATATATAAGCAAATTAACGCAAGGATAAGTAGACCACCAGCCTTAAAGCTAAGACAGGCCCCTTGGAGCCCACGTGTGGCCCACAGCACGCGGGCTCCGCCCCACGTCCGTCTTTGTGACCAGCATTGTTCACTTTTCAGAAAAGCGTTTTAACCCTTTGCATTTGAGCAACCACATTTCTAGGATCAGGTATTCGTGAGGAGGGAAGGTCTTAGCAGCCCATGGCTGGCAGTCAAGGCTCCCACCTGGGGTGTGGGCGTGGTGGCCTTAAGGAACGTGAATTTGCAGGTCACAGAATAGCCAGCTCACGTATTGGTCTTGGATGCCAAAGGGAACTGATTGTCTCGCCTATTCAGACACGGTGGTGGGGTGGGGTGGGATGACCCGGGGCTCGTGCTCTCCAGTGACTCCGATCGGCAGCCGAGACCGGGGATGTGTTCTCTGGGCCCTCTCCTGCCTGTTCGGGCCTGCCTGAGCCCAAGCTGGCCTTCCTCGTGGGGACCCGCAGACAGCCAGCTGTACCTCCATTCGTCACGCCCCGAGCGGGGAAGGGACCTCTTTGGCTTCTGGCTTCTGCCAGTCAGAGCCCTCCAGGGAAGCAGCACGAAGACACAGGGGCGCACGTCCGACCGCCCCCACGTAGAAGGGATTCCTTCCTGCGGTTTGGCCTTCCTCCTTTGCCAGACGGGTTTCCGTCCCTGGGGAAGTCTGGCGTCTGCAGGGCAGAAGAGCAGAGGAGATGAATATGAAGCAGGGGCTGGGCGGGCATGTCCTGCGCTAGGACTGTGCTCGGACTCCCGCCCCCACCTCCCGGTCTCGAGCACTCCCCACTTCCAGCATCTGTCCCCTCTTCCTGTTGCTGCCCGACAGGTGACCACAGCCTCAGCAGTCCGAGGGCGGGCACGGCCAGCTGGCTCCCCGCTTTGGGCAGCGCGCGGCCAAAGGGAAGGTGCCCACAGGCTTTGTGGGGGTTCCTTCAGGCTGACCGTCGGTGAGATCCGGCTTGGGCGGTGGTGGGACTGTCACCCCAGCTCCCGGTGGCTCCTCTCCAGTCTCCCCAGGCCAGCCCCAGAGTGTGGAGTCCCTCCCATGCCCCCAGCCCGCCTGTTCCCCCTTCTGCCACCTGCTGGCTTTAAAGACCTGGTGTGGTTGACCTGGGTCCACCCGGTTGTCCTTGGTGAGTAACAGAGTCCGCCCACTGCTGAGGCCGATCACGGCTGCAACCCTCTGCCGTGGGCTGCCACGTGGTCGAGGGACCGTGGCTCCTCACGGGCCCAGGCAGTGAGGGAGAGACCGTGGGGACCATTTTGTGCCCATCGCAAGCATACCAGATACACACCAGCCTCACTGGTTTTTAAGTCTGTCTTTATAAACAACAGTAAGAGAGTTTTGATATATTTTTTAAGTTAATTTTAATTCATTTAATTAACATATAGTGTATTATTAGTTTCAGAGGTAGAGTTCAGTGAATCATCAGTTGCACATGACACCCAGTGCTCATTACATCACATGCCGAGCGTCTTGATATTTTAACAATCATTTTTAAGGGTCATGGGACAATCTGTGGGAACACTGCGCTGTTTCCCTTGGCATGGTGTTCTCCACGGTCCCGCCGTGTGCCGCGAGGCCAGGACCGCGCCGCAGGGGCCAGGAGGACGTGACCCCGGCTCTGCGAGAGTGGGCACTGAGCCCGCACCGTAACTGAGTCTTCAGAAGGGCGTTTCAGATGGTCCGTGAGCTGTGTGCTTCGGGAGCGGGGGTCGTGATAAGACCGGGGGGTAGAGCAGCATGTACCTGCTGTGTTCCCCAGTGAGAATGGAGGGAGGCTAGAGAGTCCTGCTGCTGCGGGGCCGCGGGGTTGAGGCTGGTGGCGTGACCGGCCAGCAAGGGGGTCGCGTGGCTTTGTGCTCTGTCTCCTGGGCCCGGATGGATGCTCATTCCCAGAATCCCTTCCCCGTGACTCCCATTAGGAGAAGGGGTGCCCTGTCGGGGGCTCCCTGTTGGTCTCTGCTGGGATTGGGCGTGCATTGGTGGCTGTGGTCAGGTTGGCCTTGGTGAGTGGGTGTCCGTGCTGCTGAGCGTCACCTCTGTCCCTGCCCTCATGGCCACTCTGTCCATGAGTCCGTGGGGCGGTGGCAGGGGCAGCTGGGGAAAGGGGCTGACAGGTGCTCCCCCCGCCGATTATTACACTCCTTGTCCACCGAGGTCCCCCACTGGTAGCATTCACATGGAACACTGGTGTTTTCCGCACCCCCCAGACGGTCTCTCCACAGACGTGTGCCCCAGCGGTGACTTCCTTATCACTGTTGCAGTCACGCTCCTTCTGCCTCCCTAACCGTCCAGCTGGACCATGGTCCAGGGCCCGGGAGTCAGTGAATGATGGCACATCTGGCCCCTTCTCCTTCCAACCAGAGCACCCAGCAGGTGCACCATCTGGCGTTCTGCCCATTGGCAGGATTTACCGTCACCATCCTTCAGGGACAAGCCAGAGGGGGTCGTTGCGGCTGCAGCTGCCCACCCTGGGTGGTGCCTTCAGGTCGTGTAGAACCTGCTGGAAGCTAGCGGAGTCTTCTCTTCCTCCGTCAGCTGATCGTGAATGATCACAGGTGTAACAGGAGTGGGGACCGTGGTGTCTGGGCCTCTCCTTGGTGTAATGTATGTGTGGCCCCTGGGCCTGCCTGGGTCCGATCACATATGTGCCTCTCCCACTCGGTGATGGGGGGTTGCTGTCCGTGCACACCCACCTTCCAGGCTTGGAGGGTCGCACAACACCCTGCTCAGGAGGTGGCTCAAGTCCGCTGGCACCTTGTTGGCCCGTGGCCAAGGCCCGGGAGCAGGACCAGAGTGTCTCCAGAGAATGACTGGGCTTTGCTCTGAACCCCATCCAGAGCCTGAGCTGTGGTTCACATATCGGGGCAGCTGGCCGCTCCGCTCCGGGGGCTCCCACCCACCCGCGAGCTCATGAGTTAATCTGTGTCCGCTGTGGTCTTGCCTCTGATGGGACTGGAAGCCCCCAGGGTGGGCTGAGGGGAGGGGAGATGCCTGTCTAGTGGGGTGAGCAGGAACCAACGGGGTCCTGTGAATGTGAGCTGGCGATGTCCCATGTCCCCATGCTCATGCAGCTTGGGTCCTGGTGCTGAGCACACAGCTGGCCAGGACTCAGCGGCCCTGAAGCAGGGCCCAGGAGAAGGGTGACGAGGTCATGCAAAGCCACAGCACCCCTTGATTCCTGCTGGCCCACGTCACGGCTCCCGGCGTGCCCTCCTAGCCTGGCGAGGCAGTGTGCCAGGTCCTGTGGGGTCGGCTGGGGTCAGTGGCTCCAAAGCCTGGGTTTTAGGAAAAGATCAGATCTCTGGATGAGACTCTTGTGCTGTGGCAGGGGCAGGGAGGAATCAGTGCCCGGGACTCAATAGATTCCCACCCATAAATAAAGCATCAAGTGAGCAGTTAGCGTGCACTGTATGTAGAGCTCAAAGGGAGGGACCGGGCCCGGAGAATCCATGCAGGCAGCTTGTATGGAACCTGTAGGAACCTGCCACTGTTTGGCCATTTGCCACACAAATGGGAATGGTGCATTCATCCTGGCAGGCCCACAATTCTGTGCCCCTGAGCCTTGCTTAGCTGCCCTCCCCCGGCACCGCAGATCTGGCTCCAGGCTGCCTTCCACTTTGGCCCCTGTGCACCCCGGGCAGGGCTTGCTGGGCCTTGGCTGGCGGCCACCCGTTCACCGCCTCCCTGAGGGACCTCTGTGCTGTTTCTGCCTCTGCCAGGGCACGAGGGGCCAGGCTCTGGGCAGTGTCCCCACGGGGCTCCTGACGTCCCCCGCGGGGAGGAGCCCTCCAGTGTTTGCTGAGTGAATGTGTGAGCTGCGTGTGCCTTGTCGGCTGGGGGGCGAGAATCCCATGGCCACATCCTCAGCCTTGTCCCAGGGCTGACACGAGATTAGACGGGGAGGGAGGTGGCGGGCACCAGGTCCATGAGGCAGTCGGGGCTGGTGCTGCCACAGATCTCTTCTCTCTCAGATCTGGGGGCCCCAGCGTGTCTGCACAACGCAGCAGTGTTGGGGCTCGGGAATCCTGAATGGGACCCAGATCCGTAGCTGCAACTGTGTGAGCTCCGTGGAATGAGGGAGGCTGGCTGGCAGGGCCGTGTTTGCTCGCCGCAGACTGGGGACAGCGAGGGTCCTCACTTCCCCGGGGGAGGATGGCGGGTAGTCCTGTAGTGGCCTGGGCACCCTGGCTGGCGGGGGTCTCGTCAGCATCCTGGGCAGAGTCCCTGCTGTGTTTACTGTAGCTTTTGTTTCCAATTTCATGAGGGTGAATCTAAAAAGAACTTGGCACCTTTATCCATGAAGTCAGTTGCGTGTTGAATATCGCAGAATGTACTTAAATAGATTTACAGTGAAGTTTCTAATAGCAAAAGTGACGCAAAGCCTCTGTGGTGAAAATGACAAAACTTACTTGGAGCATGTAAGAGAAGACACAAGTAAACGTAAATCCTTGTTTCTGAGATAAAATGTCTCATACTTCGATGCCACCGTCACAGCAGGGGGTACATGGTGGCTGGTGTGGTTCTTTTTAGCTTAAAGACCTTAGTTTTTGTTTCTTTTGATCTGGGCAGTTTGTTGACCTGGGAGGTGAAGCCTGAGCTCAGCATGGAGCGTGTGTGGAAGGGAGCCTTGCGTGGGGGCCCAGCAGCATTGTGCCCATTTCTGTGCACGTGAACCAATCCTTAATAAACACCTGTTTTTACAGTAACGTGTTGTATTGTTCAGTGTTTTCCAGGATGCCTGACGATCCAGATCCGCACCGTCTTGTGTATTTTCATAGTGGTCCTAATCTACTCTGTGGCCCAAGGATGTGTGGTGAGCATCTTAAGAGGCAGCAGGGTCTGGCGTGGAGAGTGGAGTGAGGTGTGGAGGGGGGTCGAGGGGGATGCCATCTCCTGGGGAAGGGACACCCAGCCACTTCACAGTGTGTAGATGATAGAAGCTGGGGCAGAGAGTCAGGACGGACTGGGGCAGGAGTAACAGGAGGGAGGTGGTGGCAGGATAATAGGATGGAGGTGGAGTCTACGGCCATCAACCCTGAAAGCACCCGATCTCGTCTGATCTCGGAAGCTAAGCAGGGTCGGGCCTGGAGTACTTGGATGGGAGGATGGAGGTGGGGTGGGGAGTACCGGGGGGGAGG